>NC_064816.1:117132622-117444620 GCF_023721935.1 Panthera uncia
TTATGCTTTGACTCTCTCCCACTCTAACCTCTTTTTTTTTTTTTCTTCCCCTCCCCCATGGGTTTCTGTTAAGTTTCTCAGGATCCACATAAGAGTGAACACATATGGTATCTGTCTTTCTCTGTATGGCTTATTTCACTTAGCATCACACTCTCCAGTTCCATCCACGTTGCTACAAAGGGCCATATTTCGTTCTTTCTCATTGCCATGTAGTACTCCATTGTGTATATAAACCACAATTTCTTTATCCATTCATCAGTTGATGGACATTTAGGCTCTTTCCATAATTTGGCTATTGTTGAGAGTGCTGCTATAAACATTGGGGCACTATGCATCAGTATTCCTGTATCCCTTGGGTAAATTCCCAGCAGTGCTATTGCTGGGTCATAGAGTAGGTCTATTTTTAATTTTTTGAGGAACCTCCACACTGCTTTCCAGAGTGGCTGCACCAATTTGCATTCCCACCAACAGTGCAAGAGGGTTCCCGTTTCTCCACATCCTCGCCAGCATCTATAGTCTCCTGATTTGTTCATTTTGGCCACTCTGACTGGTGTGAGGTGATATCTGAGTGTGGTTTTGATTTGTATTTCCCTGATGAGGAGCGACGTTGAACATCTTTTCATGTGCCTGTTGGCCATCCGGATGTCTTCTTTAGAGAAGTGTCTATTCATGTTTTCTGCCCATTTCTTCACTGGGTTATTTGTTTTTCGGGTGTGGAGTTTGGTGAGCTCTTTATAGATTTTGGATACTAGCCGTTTGTCCGATATGTCATTTGCAAACATCTTTTCCCATTCCGTTGGTTGCCTTTTAGTTTTGTTGGTTGTTTCCTTTGCTGTGCAGAAGCTTTTTATCTTCATAAGGTCCCAGTAGTTCATTTTTGCTTTTAATTCCCTTGCCTTTGGGGATGTGTCGAGTAAGAGATTGCTACGGCTGAGGTCAGAGAGGTCGTTTCCTGCTTTCTCCTCTAGGGTTTTGATGGTTTCCTGTCTCACATTCAGGTCCTTTATCCATTTTGAGTTTATTTTTGTGAATGGTGTGAGAAAGTGGTCTAGTTTCAACCTTCTGCATGTTGCTGTTCAGTTCTCCCAGCACCATTTGTTAAAGAGACTGTCTTTTTTCCATTGGATGTTCTTTCCTGCTTTGTCAAAGATGAGTTGGCCATACGTTTGTGGGACTAGTTCTGGGGTTTCTATTCTATTCCATTGGTCTATGTGTCTGTTTTTGTGCCAATACCATGCTGTCTTGATGATTACAGCTTTGTAGTAGAGGCTAAAGTCTGGGATTGTGATGTCTCCTGCTTTGGTCTTCTTCTTCAAAATTACTTTGGCTATTCGGGGCCTTTTGTGGTTCCATATGAATTTTAGAATTGTTTGTTCTAGTTTCAAGAAGAATGCTGGTGCAATTTTGATTAGGATTGCATTGAATGTGTAGATAGCTTTGGGTAGTATTGACATTTTGACAATATTTATTCTTCCAATCCATGAGCAGGGAATGTCTTTCCATTTCTTTATATCTTCTTCAATTACCTTCATAAGCTTTCTACAGTTTTCAGCATACAGATCTTTTACATCTTTGGTTAGATTTATTCCTAGGTATTTTATGCTTCTTGGTGCAATTGTGAATGGGATCAGTTTCTTTATTTGTCTTTCTGTTGCTTCATTGTTAGTGTATAAGAATGCAACTGATTTCTGTACATTGATTTTGTATCCTGCAACTTTGCTGAATTCATGTATCAGTTCTAGCAGACTTTTGGTGGAGTCTATCGGATTTTCCATGTATAATATCATGTCATCTGCAAAAAGCGAAAGCTTGACTTCATCTTTGCCAATTTGGATGCCTTTGATTTCCTTTTGTTGTCTGATTGCTGATGCTAGAACTTCCAACACTATGTTAAACAACAGCGGTGAGAGTGGGCATCCCTGTCGTGTTCCTGGTCTCAGGGAAAAAGCTCTCAGTTTTTCCCCATTGAGGATGATGTTAGCTGTGGGCTTTTCATAAATGGCTTTTATGATGTTTAAGTATGTTCCTTCTATCCCAACTTTCTCGAGGGTTTTTATTAAGAAAGCGTGCTGGATTTTGTCAAAGGCCTTTTCTGCATCGATTGACAGGATCATATGGTTCTTATCTTTTCTTTTATTAATGTGATGTATCACGTTGATTGATTTGCGAATATTGAACCAGCCCTGCATCCCAGGAATGAATCCCACTTGATCATGGTGAATAATTCTTTTTATATGCTGTTGAATTCGATTTGCTAGTATCTTATTGAGAATTTTTGCATCTATACTCATCAGGGATATTGGCCTGTAGTTCTCTTTTTTTACTGGGTCTCTGTCTGGTTTAGGAATCAAAGTAATACTGGCTTCATAGAATGAGTCTGGAAGTTTTCCTTTCCTTTCTATTTCTTGGAATAGCTTGAGAAGGATAGGTATTATCTCTGCTTTAAACGTCTGGTAGAACTCCCTTGGAAAGCCATCTGGTCCTGGACTCTTATTTGTTGGGAGCTTTTTGATAACCGATTCAATTTCTTTGCTGGTTATGGGTCTGTTCAAGCTTTCTATTTCCTCCTGATTGAGTTTTGGAAGCGTGTGGGTGTTTAGGAATTTGTCCATTTCTTCCAGGTTGTCCAATTTGTTGGCATATAATTTTTCATAGTATTCCCTGATAATTGTTTGTTGGTTGTAATAATTCCATTTTCATTCATGATTTTATCTATTTGGGTCATCTCCCTTTTCTTTTTGAGAAGCCTGGCTAGAGGTTTGTCAATTTTGTTAATTTTTTCAAAAAACCAACTCTTGGTGTCGTTGATCTGCTCTACAGTTTTTTTAGATTCTATATTGTTTATTTCTGCTCTGATCTTTATTATTTCTCTTCTTCTACTGGATTTAGGCTGCCTTTGCTGTTCTGCTTCTATTTCCTTTAGGTGTGCTATTAGATTTTGTATTTGGGATTTTTCTTGTTCTTGAGATAGGCCTGGATTGCGATGTATTTTCCTCTCAGGACTGCCTTTGCTGCGTCCCAAAGCGTTTGGATTGTTGTATTTTCATTTTCGTTTGTTTCCATATATTTTTAAATTTCTTCTCTAATTGCCTGGTTGACCCACTCATTCGTTAGTAGGGTGTTCTTTAACCTCCACGCTTTTGGAGGTTTTCCAGACTTTTTCCTGTGGTTGATTTCAAGCTTCATAGCATTGTGGTCTGAAAGTATGCATGGTATAATTTCAATTCTTGTAAACTTATGAAGGGCTGTTTTGTGACCCAGTATATGATCTATCTTGGAGAATGTTCCATGTGCACTCGAGAAGAAAGTATATTCTGTTGCTTTGGGATGCAGAGTTCTAAATATATCTGTCAAGTCCATCTGATCCAATGTGTCATTCAGGGCCCTTGTTTCTTTATTGACCGTGTGTCTAGATGATCTATCCATTTCTGTAAGTGGAGTGTTAAAGTCCCCTGCAATTACCACATTCTTATCAATAAGGTTGCTTATGTTTATGAGTAATTGTTTTATATATTTGGGGGCTCCGGTATTCGGCGCATAGACATTTATAATTGTTAGCTCTTCCTGGTGGATAGACCCTGTAATTATTATATAATGCCCTTCTTCATCTCTTGTTACAGCCTTTAATTTAAAGTCTAGTTTGTCTGATATAAGTATGGCTACTCCAGCTTTCTTTTGGCTTCCAGTAGCATGATAAATAGTTCTCCATCCCCTTACTCTCAATCTAAAGGTGTCCTCAGATCTAAAATGAGTCTCTTGTAGACAGCAAATAGATGGGTCTTGTGTTTTTATCCATTCTGATACCCTATGTCTTTTGGTTGGCGCATTTAATCTATTTACATTCAGTGTTATTATAAAAAGATACGGGTTTAGAGTCATTGTGATGTCTGTATGTTTTATGCTTGTAGTGATGTCTCTGGTACTTTGTCTCACGGGATCCCCCTTAGGATCTCTTGTAGGGCTGGTTTCGTGGTGACAAATTCCTTCAGTTTTTGTTTGTTTGGGAAGACCTTTATCTCTCCTTCTATTCTAAATGACAGACTTGCTGGATAAAGGATTCTCGGCTGCATATTTTTCCTGTTCAGCACATTAAAGATCTCGTGCCAATCCTTTCTGGCCTGCCAAGTTTCAAAAGAGAGATCAGTCACGAGTCTTATAGGTCTCCCTTTATATGTGAGGGCACGTTTACCCCTTGCTGCTTTCAGAATTTTCTCTTTATCCTTGTATTTTGCCAGTTTGACTATGATATGTCATGCAGAAGATCGATTCAAGTTATGTCTGAAGGGAGTTCTCTGTGCCTCTTGGATTTCAATGCCTTTTTCCTTCCCCAGTTCAGGGAAGTTCTCAGCTATTATTTCTTCAAGTACCCCTTCAGCACCTTTCCCTCTCTCTTCCTCCTCTGGGATACCAATTATGCATATATTATTTCTTTTTAGTGTATCACTTATTTTCTAATTTTCCCCTCATACTCCTGGATTTTTTTTATCTCTCTTTTTCTCAGCTTCCTCTTTTTCCATAACTTTATCTTCTAGTTCAACTATTCTCTCCTCTGCCTCTTCAATCCGAGCCGTCGTCGTTTCCATTTTGCTTTGCATTTCGTTTAAAGCGTTTTTCAGCTCCTCCTGACTGTTCTTTAGTCCCTTGATCTCTGTGGCAAGAGATTCTCTGCTGTCCTCTATACTGTTTTCAAGCCCAGCGATTAATTTTATGACCATTATTCTAAATTCACTTTCTGTTATATTATTTAAATCCTTTTTGATCAGTTCATTAGCTGTTGTTATATCCTGGAGATTCTTCTGAGGGGAATTCTTCCGTTTGGTCATTTTGGATAGTCCCTGGAGTGGTGAGGACCTGCAGGGCACTTCCCCTGTGCTGTGGTGTATAACTGGAGTTGGTGGGCGGGGCCGCAGTCAGACCTGATGTCTGCCCCCAGCCCACTGCTGGGGCCACAGTCAGACTGGTGTGTGCCTTCTCTTCCCCTCTCCTAGGGGCGGGATTCACTGTGGGGTGGCGTGTCCCGTCTGGGCTACTTGCACACTGCCAGGCTTGTGTTGCTGGGGATCTGGCGTATTAGCTGGGGTGGGTAGGCAAGGTGCACGGGGGCTGGAGGGGCAGGCTTAGCTCGCTTCTCCTTAGGTGATCCACTTCAGGAGGAGCCCTGTGGCAGCGGGAGGGAGTCAGACCCGCTGCCAGAGGGTTGGCTCCGCAGAAGCACAGCATTGGGTGTTTTCGAGGAGCAAGCAAGTTCCCTGGCAGGAACTGGTTCCCTTTGGGATTTTGGCTGGGGGATGGGCGAGGGAGATGGCGCTGGCGAGTGCCTTTGTTCCCCGCCAAACAGAGCTCTGTCGTCCGGGGGCTCAGCAACTCTCCCTCCCTTTGTCCTCCAGCCTTCCCGCTTTCCGAGCAGAGCTGTTAACTTATGACCTCCCAGATGCTAAGTCGCGCTTGCTGTCGGAACACACTCCGTCCGGCCCCTCCGCTTTTGCGAGCCAGACTCGGGGGCTCTGCTTGGCCTGCAGGCCGCCCCTCCACCCCGGCTCCCTCCCGCCAGTCCGTGGAGCGTGCACCGCCTCGCCGCCCTTCCTACCCTCTTCCGTGGGCCTCTCGTCTGCGCTTGGCTCTGGAGACTCCTTTCTGCTAATCCTCTGGCAGTTTTCTGGGTTATTTAGGCAGGTGTAGGTGGAATCTAAGTGATCAGCAGGACGCGCGGTGAGCCCAGCGTCCTCCTACGCCACCATCTTCCCTATTCTCCATATTACTGTTTTTAAATCAAAACAATCCAACCAGTAGATCTAAAGCATATAGAATTAAATATTTCTATTTTCTTGAATTCTTCTAAATTTACATGAAAAATTACCAGTTTCTGGTTCTATGCTTATAGAATGGAAGAACTGATAATGTTAAAATGTCTATACTACACAAAGCAATCTATACATTTAATGGAATCACTATCAAAGTACCAACAGCATTTTTCACAATGAGAGACTAAGAGAAAAATTACCAGGTGTACTCACAACTGCAAAGAAAAGATCCCCCCCCCACCGTTCCCAAAACCAGCCAGGGCATGCCCGGTTGTAGTCTGACATAAAGGCAGGAACCAATCAAGTTCTGCTGAATGGTTTAAAATAAAGGCGGGAACCAATCGAGTTCTGCTGAGCGTTCAAATTTAAATGTTAACCGACAACAGCTCTGTAACCTCTAAAAAAGGTCCCTAACTTGTTTGTGCAGGGCTATAAAAGAAGCTGTAAGATGCTTACTAGGGGCCTCTTAGCGCCACCGGCAATGAGTGCGCGGAGGACTGGGTTCGAACCTGCAATAAATGACCCTTGCCGCTTGGCTTTGACTCTGGACTCTGGTGGTTTGTTTTCGGGGGGTCTCTCGAATCGGGGCATATCAACAGAACTAAAACAAGTAATTCTAACATTGGTATGGAATCACAAAAGACCCAAATAGCTAAAATAATCTTGAGAGAGAAGAACAAAACTGAAGGTATCACAATCCCAGATTTCAAGTTATACTACAAAGCTGTAATAATCAAAACAGTATGGTACTGGCATACAAATAGACACACAGATCAGTGGAACAGAATAGAGTCCAACCCACACTCATATGGTCAATTATCTATGACAAAGGAGGCAAGAATATACAATGGAGAAAAGACAGTGTCTTCAATAAATGATGCTGGGAAAACTTAACAGCTACATGCAAAATAATGAAACTGGAGCACTTCCTTATACCATAAACAAAGATAAACTCAAAATGGATTAAAGACCTAAATGCTACAAGGAATCCCATAAAACTCTTACAAGAAAATATAGGCAGTAATTTCTCTGACATTGGCTATAGACACATTTTTCTGGTCATGTCTCCTCAGGCAAGGGAAACAAAAGCAAAATTAAACTATTGGGACTACACCACAATAAGAAGCTTTTGCACAGCACAGGAAACCATCAACAAATAAGAAGGCAACCTACTGAATGGGAGAAGACATTTGCAAATGAGATATCCAATAAGGGGTTAATATCCAAAATACATAAAGAACTTATAAATTTACCACCAAGAAAATAATCTGATATAAAAATGGGAAGAGGCTCTAAATAGACGTACAAAGAAGACATACAAATAGGCAGCAGACCCATGAAAAGATGCTCAACATCACTGATCACCAGGGAAATATAAATCAAAACTTCAATGAGGTATCACCTCACACCTGTCAGAATGGCTAGAATAAAAAGGACAAGAGATAACAAGCATTGGTGAGGATGTAGAGAAAAAGGAACTCTCTCACACTGTTGGTGGGACTGTAAGTTGGTGCGGCCACTGTGGAAAACAGTATGGAGGTTCCTCAAAAAATTAAAAATGGAATTACCGTATGATGCAGTAATTCCACTACTGGATATTTATTCAGAGAAAATCGAAATACTAATTTGAAAAGATATATGCACCTCTATGTTTACTGCAGCATTTACAACAGTCATGATATGGAAGCAACCCAAGTGTCCAATAGGTGAACAGACAAAGATGTGGTATATATATACAATGGAATATTACTCAGCCATAAAAAAGAACGACATCTTGCCATTTGCAAAAATATGGATAGATCTGAAGGGTATTTTGCTAAGTGAAATAGGTCAGACAGAGAAAGGCAAATACCATATGCTTCTCACATGTAGAACTTATGAAACAAAACAAAGAAAAAAAAGACAAACAAAAAACCAGACTGTTAAATACAGAGAACAAACTGATGATTGCTAGAGGGGAGGTTGGCAGGGAAATGGGTGAACTAGATAAAGGGGATTAAGAGCATAATTATCAAAAGTGATGAACAATGAGTAATGTACAGAATTGCTGAATCATTATATTGCATACCTGAAACTAACATAACATGGTATATCAATTATACTTCAATAAAAAAAGATTATTAGTTTCTGTAAGTCAATCAAAATAGAAGCATCTTCAATTTTAAGGTGTTTTATAATGAAATTTATAAATTCTCTCTGGAGGCAGGCAAAAATACACCAATCCATTTGTTTAGAAATTATTTATACCCTGTATTCATTAGAGTTCTCCAGAGAAACAAACCAATGGGATGCATACATATAGAGAGAGACTTATTATAAGGAATTGGCTTACAATATTATGGAGGTTGGCAAGTCCAGATCTTCAGTGTGGACCAGAGGGCTTGAGACCCAGGAGAGTCGATGTGCAGGTGAAATCCAAAGACAGTCTGTAGGTGAATTCCTTCTTGCTCAGGGAGGCTGGTGTTTTTGTCCTATTCAGTTCTTCAACTGAATGCAAAAGGCCCACCCACATTTGGGAGAGTAATCCAGATTTAAATATTAATTTCATCCCCAAATACCCTGTAAACTGATACGTGATGAACCATCACATACCCATACATTGAAAATACCTTATCAGATTGTTAGGAAAGCTAGGTAACACTATGGAGGAGTTTGGAGATGCATTTCTCTCTACTTTATTAGATGCTATTTTCTCTATACTTGCTGAGTTAGATTGAGTTGAACTAAGGGTTCAGCTTTAAGATTAACACCTTGCTGTTGGCTCAAAAGACTTCCCTTCTATCTTGACACTGCTCATTTGGATATATTTCTACTGAACTTCCCTATTTCTTTTAGTAGAGAATGGAAAAAGAAAAAGCCTTGTACGCAGAATCTTTATGATTTCTCAGGATGTCATGAAGTCTGACAAGCCAGAAGCAATCATTCCTACTCCATCTCCATTCCCCAAACACACATTCAGATATATTTAATTTGCTATCAATTAGAGTTCTTTATTTTTCAAGTCACGAAAAACCAGTTTCCATTGTTTCTTTTTTCTTTGTATACATTTCCCTCTCCTTTGATAGAAGGTATGCCTGTTTGAATTAGATATAGCCTATGGTGTTCACAAATGACAAGAAAATCTTGTGGCTAATTAATTTCCAATAATTAACAACAAAAAGAAAGCTGTCTGATGGAACTTCTGGAATGCTGGTGTGAGTGGCCAAAACAATTTGGAAAAAAAAAAAAAAAAAGAATAAAATTGGAAGATTCACATGTCCTAACTTCAGAACTTACTACAAAGAAGTAAGATGGTGTGGTCGTGGCATAAAGGAAAACATATAGTTCAATAAATTGAGAGTCTGGAAACAAACCCTTACATTTATAGTTAATTGATTTTCAACAAGGGTACAAGATAATTCAGGGAGGAAAAGAACAGGCTTTTCAGCAAATGGTGCTGGGACTTGATATCCACATGCAAAAGAATGAAGTTGGACTCTTTTCTCATATCATACGCAAAAAACACTTCAAAATGGTCATATACCTAAACATAAGGCCTAAAACTATAAAATTCTTAGAAACATAGGAGTAAGTCTGTATTACCTTGGGGTAGGCAAAGTCTTGTGAAATGTGACATCCATCCAACACACAAGTGAAAACGAAAATAATAATAAATGGATTGCATCAAAACTAAAAACTTCTGTGTTTCAAAGGGCACCATCAGTGAAAAGTGAAAAGAAAATCCACAGTGTTGCATCCGCACGACTCCTGAAACAGAATGCTACGGGCACTGGTGACAGTCACAACAAAGTTTATTACAATGAGAGGCAAGGCCAACCGATCGGGACCAACATTCTTGATAAGAGTGTGGCCCCCGAACAGCCGGGGTACAGAGTTTTTATAGCTGATCACATTGTTTTATTATCAACTGGGAACAGAACAAAGAAATAGTTCCCAGATGAGTTAGAAACAGTTCCCGGATGGGGTGATTATTTTAGACTTTCTGCTGTTAAGTTGCAACCAGTGGATCTCCTCGACCCTGCCTCTGATGCTCTTTTCTTTGAACTTTTGTTTCCTTAATTGGTGAAGCCTAATTTACAAGAGTAAAGCAAGGCTGTTATCTCTTAACCTTCAGTGTCAGAACAAAGCTGTTATTTTTCAAGCTAAGCGTTAGCCCTACACTACAATTTAATCCTTACAACAGAATAGGAGAAACTGCTTGCTAATCATATACCTGATCAACATAGATAGTCATCAGAGAAATGTCAAATACAATGAGATATCACTTCATACCACTTGGATATTATAACCAAAAAAGACAGTAATAGGTGTTGGGGAGGATATGCAGAAATCGGAACCCTCATGTATTGCAGATGGAAATGCGAATTGTCAGCCACTTTGGAAAACAGTCTGGCAGTTCGTCAAAAAAGTTAAACAGAGTTAATTAACCACATGACCCAGCAATTCCACTCCTTGGCATCTTCCCAAGAGAAATGAAAACATATGTCCACACAAAAGTTTGTATACAAATGTTTATAGCATCATTATTCATGACAGCCCCAATGTGGAAACCACCCAAATGTGTAGCAACTGATGAATGAATAAACAAAATGTGGTATATCCATACAATCGAATACCATTTGGTTATAAAAAGAAATAAAGTACTGATAGGTGTTACAGTATGAATGAACCCTGAAAACATTGTTAAGTGAAAGAAGTCAGGCACGAAATACCACATATTATATGATTCCATTTATATGAAATGTCCAGAATAGGCAAATCTCTCTATAGAGAAAGTAACAGTTGCCTAGGACTTGGGGGTGGGGGTGGGGGCACAGCTACTGGGGAAAAAAGGGACTGGCTGCAAATGAGTCTGGGTTTTCTCTGGGGTGATCAACACGTTCAAAAACTGTCATAACTGCACAATTCCATGGCTATACTAAAACCTACGATATTTTATGCTTTAAATGAATGAATTTCATTATATGTGGATTACCTCTCAATAAAGCTGCTTAAAAAGATTTCCACAAATATGGGGCCCCTGGGTGGCTCAGGTGGTTAAGCGTCCAACTCCTGATCTCTGGATCTCAGCTCAGGTCCTGATCTCAGGGTCGTGAGTTCAAGCTCTGTGTTGGGCTCTAGGCTGGGTATGAAGCCTAATTAAAAAAAAAAGATTTCCACAAATACAAAAGAAATATAATTATTAACAAACTGCTTAAAAGAGAAAATATTTTCTTAGTACTTCCTTCCTTTGCAAGGAGAGGCAAGGCTTTTTTCACTTATAAATCCTCAGAGAACTGGCAAAGGTAAATATAGAGCATAAGACAAAGAACACAAAGGATTCTATCAATACTTGAAAAATACAATAAATCAGCACTGTTAGATATGACATAACAATTTTCTTTTTTTTTTTTTTTAATGTTTTATTTATTTTTGAGACAGAGAGAGAGAGAGCATGAGCAGGGGAGGGTCAGAGAGAGAGGGAGACGCAGAATCGGAAGCAGGCTCCAGGCTCTGAGCTGTCAGCACAGAGCCCGACGTGGGGCTTGAACTCACGAACTGTGAGATCATGACCTGAGCTGAAGTTGGACGCTTAACCGACTGAGCCACCCAGGTGCCCCGACATAACAATTTTCAATGTTACAGTTGAGGGTGGCAAGTTCCTGATTAAATCATTGTATTGTGATCTCAAGGCATACATACCGGCTTCCCAAATAGTAGAAGCTTCAAGAAAAGCAGGAACAAAAAAAAAGACAGAGACACTAGGCTCCCAGTCTTTGCCACTTAACAGAGATCAGATAATCAAGGCCTAACAACCACCTTTTTGTCCACCAAAGGAAAAAAAAAAAAAAAAAAGCAGCTGCTGTTGAGACAAAACTCTTCAGGACCCAGTTTCAGCATGCAAGAGAAACAGATTTTTTTTTTTTAAGTTTATTTATTTTTGAAAGAGAGAGGGAAAGGGAGAGAGGGAGAGAGAATCCCAAGCAGGCTGTCAGCAAAGAACCTGATGTGGGGCTCAAACCGATAAACCGTGAGATCATGACCTGAGCCAAAATCAAAAGCCAACTGACTGAGCCACTCAGGTGCCCCGAGTCACAAATCTTAATGGCCACTGAAAGAGTCCCATCAGAGGGGCCGAGGGAAGACGATTCAGAATTCAAGGTGTCCAGAAGAGATGCCACATATAAGCTCCAATGAGGGAACTAAGGTGCGCTGATCTCGACGGAGAGTCCAGAAATAACTATCGAAGAACAATTTTGAGACACTTATCACAGCTGATATTTACTCATATATGCGGGAGACCAATCAAGCACAGACTGTGGTAGAATAAAGGCAGGGCAAGGATTATAAATGCAAACACCACACAGTGTGTGAAACAGTGAGACTTCCCTTTTGTCTTTTGGCAAGCTGACTTCCTGAAAACCACCAAGGAGAGTGGTTTGCCCCAGGGAAGCAGAAGGGACTTTCGGTGATTTACAGATTTTTGGAGAAACCTTGTGATTTTGTCTATGGAGTGTATATGGTGTGCTCTCCTCTGTGTAATGGCCCCTGGTGCCCTTCCTTGGGCATTTCCATCGTTACCCAGGACTAAACCTGTCAATTATAATTCCTTACCACAAATCCAGTTGTCTAAGCTAAAAGCCTAGCACCCCCAAATTCTTCTGTTTCACTCCCTCCTGACATATGAGGTTCCCAAGTCCCACTAACTCTGCTTTCTTAATACCTCTTAAGCCCATTCTCTCCCTCCCAACCCCCGACCCCCACCATTTGTCTAGTTCAGGTCCTTACAATCTGTGGTCTCTTAAACCGGGCGTCCCCATCCATCTGCCACATTGATGCCAAAATTATAATACAACACAGATGTTTGACATTCCTGTGCTTAGCAGCCTGCGTAGACTCCATGTTGCGACTAGAATGAAATCCAAATGCCTTATAAAAATGGCAAACAAGGCTTTTCACAATCTGGTCCCCGTGGACAGTGGCAGCTGCCTCTCCACCAGCCCTCCTCCACCCACCTGCCCTCCCCTAGATGCCATCACCTGGGCTACTGTGCATTCTGTCACATTCCCTCTGCCTGGATGTTTTACTCCTTCTCTGCAAACCTCCTTTCATCCTTCAAACTTAACCTCTTTGGTGAAGCCACATTTGCCAGTCAAAGCAAGTTACTTCCTTGTTTGTGTTCCCAAGGCACTTTGTACTTACTTCCATTCCTTTACTTTGTATGTAAATGTATGTATGTATTTACTCGGCCACTTTTCTCATACCCTGAGGCCAGCAGGCAGTCACAGCCACATCTTTGTGTCCTCCAGCACCTATCTTCTGCTTTGGCAGGAAAGCTCTTCTCAGTAAGTACTGGGGAGAACGAATGTGTCACCCTTCACAGAGATGCAGATCAGCCAGTGTTGTTTCAATGCCAATACCTGCCCTGCAGGTGATAAAACAAAGACAGCCCACAGTCTGTTGGAGGTTAAGAGAAGTCAGTATGAATACAATAAACTATACAGCAATTTAAAAGCCATAGGAGAATCATAAACCCAAGCTATGGGCTCAGGTGGGGGAGAATGATTCTCAGAGACAATTTTAAAGATTTCTAGTTAAAACTGATGGTAGGAGAAGGGCAGCAAAGAAGCTGTTTACAAATGTGATGCTAGGACATGTTGACTGACATCATTTTCAAGGCAAACTCTACTTCTGAAATAAATACTCAGGGATATTGAGGATTTCATCAAAGGGCTGTGCTCTCAGGGAATTCCTTATCTTACACAGTATAACTGGAGTGCTTCCTTCAGCCATCAAGATAACCTTCCTCTTAAATATTTGGAAAAAGGGTTCTCACTGTGACTCCTGAGGGGGTCCATACTGCGGCAGTGGCTTCCCTGTTGTTATCTGCCTCTCCTCATTTTCAGCTTTGGTAGTGGCTGTTATGCCCAGAATTCGTGATCCCCAAATACCGCCAGGGAGCCGAGTCCGATGCAAAAGCAAAAGAGCCTTTATTCGAGTTAGCTCGAGCTCAATCCCCTACCTGCACCGACTACCTGCACCGACGCGGTGGTGAGATACCAGGGAGAGAGAGCGAGTTTCAAAAGGACAAAGGTTTTATTGGGGCCTAGGGGCAGTTGGTGAGGTAATGGCTATGGCCTCAGTCGATTGGCTGGGGAAGGGTCTGAGTCCTGTTAGGCAGGTGAGGGGGGGGGGTTACTCAAGGGGAGGAGGTGTGGTCAAGGTGAAGGACACAGAACAAGATGGAGTCGGCCGGTGTAGGCCCGCCCTTTCAGTGGCCACATCTGGAACTTCTGGACCATTGTCCCCCTTGATCTGACATTGCTATTGCCACACAGGCCTGAGCAGAGGGGGAGCAAAGAAAGCTGACCTTCCCTTGGATGCACATCTTTTTGTACTCCTGCAATCCACCCTCTCTAGACTTTCAGCCTGAAACACTTCAAGGTTTGGTAGTGAGACACTAATTACACAAATGGACAATGACCAGACCACATATACAGACTGAACTCTAGCCTACACTCTGAAGCAACCACAGGAGCCGATCTACTCTCTGTTAGTCAGAAGTGTAGGAAGTTGGACCTCCATCTCTACCCATCAGTCCAGGAAGTCAAGCAATAACTCCTGGAACAGTCAGACCCAAATGGTCAGCCCTTTATTAATAACTGACCGTCTCCCTAACTCTTGCCCCTATTTTTTCCATAGAAAGGAAATATGCACTCCTCATCAACCCCGTACAATACCCCGCTTCTACTTGGCCAGCCTACAGTTTACACACGCCAACAGCCTCCAATCAGGGCAAGGCCACAGCCTTCCCTTCTTTCCATGGTGAAGCTTTTCCACTCCTCTGCCTGCTTCTGAGACTCTGACAAAATGTGTATTGGTGGCTGACTCCTTTGCTACAGCAAACCCTGAATAAATGATCTCATTTGGTTGATCTTTGTTGATTTTCACAGCAGAAAACATTTCTTAAAACTGGATGCTAAATATGGTTCCCGGAGTCAAAAGGAGAAAATGTTAAATACCGTATAAGAGTCCTCTTGTGGGCATAATGAGTTCTCGCCTCACTTTGGGTTTCTTAAATTTAACCCTCCTCTTGGATTCTGTAGGCTGTACAGGGAAGCATACACAGCCTGGGATCTGTACCTCTACCCTGAACAGCGCAGTGGAACACAGTAAACCCCAGAAATCCCTTTCCTTGAGGGTGGGTTTTGTTTAGAATCCTGTCACCAAAGAGCTGCTACAGAGGAGCCCAATGGGCATTGCTCCCCATTTCCCAGACTGCGAGGTCTCTCCCCCAGGGCAAGGTGATGTCACCTTCTGCCTTTCCCCTGTGATTCTCCAGCTCCCCGGAGGGTGACTCTTGGACAGAAGCCCACAAAGCAGCTCACATGATAGACACTCCTCAGAGACAGCACAGTGGGGATCCATGTCAACGAAGAACATTCTCTTACAGCAGTATAAATGGAAATCACATCCTCTTCCTTCTACCTTACTCGGCAGAGAAGTTTTACTTCCACCGTTCTCTTCTTCCTCCGTGGGGCCCCACCCCAGGTTGTCCCAACTGTAACGGAGTCCTTGCTGGCTTCCTTCTGGACAGCTGAGCCCCTCACTCTGGACACCTGCACTGACCACACGGAGAATTAGCAGGAGCCTGCCAAGTTTTTCTTTTCCAGTTAGTTCATGTTCTTAGGCCCAGTGGGGTCTTCCCACCAGGCCAGATTAAGAAGAAAGGAAGATGATAAGATTTGCTCTCCCAGTATCCACAGCAAGCCCCAGGGCTGGGGCAGGAGGAAGGCTGAGGCGGCACTTTTTCTTGTCAAACGTGTGTACAAAGGTATACTTTGAACTATTTTATTTAAATATTCCTGCTTTAAAAATGTTTTTAAACTGTGGTTAACGTACAAATAAAATTTACCATCCTAACCATTTTTAAGTGTACAGTTCAATGATCTATTTTTAAATTTATTATTATCTTTTAATGTTTACTTATTATTTTCAAGAAACAGAGACAGAGCACGAGCGGGGGAAGGGCAGAGAGAGAGGGAGACACAGAGTGTGAAGCAGGCTCCAGGCTCTGAGCTGTCAGCACAGAGCCTCATGTGGGGCTCAAACTCATGAACTGTGAGATCACGGCCTGAGCCAAAGTTGGACACTTAACCAACTGAGCCACCCAGGCGCCCCCAGTGGTGTTCAACATGTTGTTGTGCGACTAACCTTCAGAACTCTTTTCGTTTGACAAAACTGAAACTCTACGCCCACTGAACAATTCCCCACTCTCTCCTCCCTCCAGCCTACTTTCTGTCCCTATGAATTTGGCTACCCTGAGTCCCTCGTGTAATTGTGGAGTCGTATAGCATGTGTCCTTTTGTGGTTGGCTTTTTTCACTTAGCATGGTTTCCTCAAGGTTCATCCCTGTTGTAGCATGCGTCAGAATTTCCTTCCTTTTTAAGGCTGAGTAGTATTCTATCAATGTACACATCACATTCTGCTTATCCATTCACCTGTCAGCAGACGCTTAGGTTGTTTCCACCTTTTGGTTACTGTGAATAATGCTGCTCTGAAATACAGATGTTGCTTTTCTCTATTCCCTTGTTAGTGGCTCTGGTCTAGCCGGAGATGCTGACAAAACCAGAGTAGGGTTATTAGTGTGAAATTAATCGACGCTAATGAATTAAATGGAATTATTTTGCTCTGAATTATTCCAAATTAATTATTCTGACATTCACTTTGAGAGGAAGGTCTGAGGACAGCAGATCCCCAAGTTTATGCTAAAACAACGGATTTTGATAGAAAACAGGACAGAACTTCTTGGCTCGGGCTGTCCTGGGGAACATCGAAAAAGTACCCAGTCCTATACCCTCCAGAGTCTGAAAGAATTGATCTGGGCCTGCTGGAGTCACCTGCGAGCTTTTAGTTTAGTTTAGTTTTTTTTTTTTTTTTTTTTTTTTAAAGTAGGCTTCATGCCCAGCATGGGGCTTGAAGCCATGACCCCTGAGATCAAGACCTGAGCTGAGATCAAGAGTCAGACACTGAACTGACTGAGCCACACAGGCACCTCTCACTTGAGAATTTTTAAATAGGAACAATGCCAATAGCACCAAGCTTCACCAGAGACCCATTAAATTAGAACTTCTAGGGGTGAGGCCCAGACACTGATGTATTTCAAAGGTTCCCCAGGTGAGTTTATTGCTAGCTGGGACTCTGAACCATTGGCATAGCTCACAGCTCCACCCCCAGAGGGACTAAATATGGGTCACCTGAACTGGAGAGAAGTAGGGAGAGGGCTGGGGCATAAGCTTACATAAAGGGGGTCACCTTGATGGGGTCCAGGTGGAGGGAAGCCATACCCTGAACCTGTTCACACTTCTTTTTTTAAATTTTTTTTTAACATTTATTTATTTTTGAGACAGAGAGAGACAGAGCATGAATGGGGGAGGGTCAGAGAGAGGGAGACACAGAATCTGAAACAGGCTCCAGGCTCTGAGCTGTCAGCACATAGCCCGACGCGGGGCTCGAACTCACGGACTGCGAGATCGTGACCTGAGCCAAAGTCGGCCGCTTAACCGACTGAGCAACCCAGGCGCCCCTGTTCACACTTCTATAAATGGTCCTTTCGTTAAATTCTCCTCAGTTACCTTGTTTGAGTGAGTCACTTTCCTGCCAGATCCTGACCTATGTAGCTGTCCTCACCTAGATAAGGTTGCTAGGTTAAGCACCTGGTTGCAGAAATCAGAGATGTTTGGTTTGCCCCGAGCAGATGCCATAAGGCTACCTCAGAACAAGACCTTTTTTGAGACTGGCTTATTTCACTTGGCATGATGTCCTTAAGGCTCATTCTCATTATAGCAAGTGACGGGACTTTCTTTCTTTTTAAGGCTGAATAATATTCCATTGTATTCAAATTTTTTAAATGTGAAATTTAAATTCAATGAAATGAAAAAAAATCTTAAGTGCATATCCACTAAGTTTTGACAAATGTATAACCCCCAAATCACCCCCAAATGTTGATTCCTTCCCAGAAAATCCTCACCCTCACCCCTTTCTCCCAGAGGCAACCACCATTCTTCTGATTTTCCAGTGTAGATTAAATTTGCTTTTTCTAGGACTTCATTTAAACCCAATAATCCTTAAGTGGTTTTTTTTTTTTTTCATTAGATTTATGGGAGTTTGGAAAGCAAAAAAATGAAAAATGCTAAATAAGAAGTGTCTGCTAATTGCTTATCAATCAGAAATTCAGTTGGAAAGGAGAGACACAGGGGCTCCTAATTTTAGATTTAATTTAAATCAACAGGAAATCTTACTAGGTCATCCAAGTTCATTTTAAACACAACTTTCTGGCAAAATCCTCTTTAAGGATATTAGTTACCTTTTCACATATCAATTCAATGATTCACATGATTATACAGAGACAGTAATTTTCAAACTGAGCTCCTTGGAGCCCCTAGGGCTTTCAAATTTAAATCAAATGGTTGGAGTGGCCCAGGGGAATCTTCAGAAACCTAGGAGGGGGTTTAAAGCTAAAAAAGTTTGAAAGCCATTCTCCTAAATCACTGAATTTTAATAATGCAAAAGAGCTTAAACATTATACCATCAAATGCTTTTACTACTCAGATAAGGAAAATGAGAAGCTGGGCCATTAAATACCCAAAGCCACCAAGCTTTTATGGACAGAGCCAAACTCAGGGGGGCCCCCTTATTGTTGCCCAGGGCCCTTTTACACAGACTCTAGTTAGCTTTAGCTTGGTCTGAAGGTCTATAGGAGAGAAGGATGAAAGTCTCCCTGATCAGCATCATCACTTATTTATTTAAAGCGAATAATTTTCATAATAATTCCTAACGGTAACATTTTCAGACAAATCCCATTTGCCGACTATTCCAGGGGGCATGTAGACTCCTAGAAGTCTGGCCCTGAACTGGAGATTAAGTGCTCGTGTTCAATGGCATATATCTAGCCCCATAAACATCCTGCACAGGACTCTTCATCTGTCTTTTTTTAAGTAGGCTTCGCCCAGTGCGGAGCCTGATACGGAGCTTGAACTCACGACCCCAAGATCATGACCTTAGCGGAGATCAAGAGTCTGATGCTCAACCTACTGAGTCACCCAGGCTCCCCTTCATCTGTCTTTGCCAGAGGATCAAGAGAGCCAAAACTTTTTGGGTTTGGACATACATCTCTTTATTTCAAACTTATTTTGTCTAGTGAACAGAGATGTACAACAATGATCATAACCTTCCAAATTATGTTAGAAAAGGGAATAAAAGGACAAGTGAGTCAGGTAATCAATACAAACGGGTGCTTGGGCAGGAGGGTGTTTTGCTGCTTTTAGTACCGTAATTATTGAGGGCCTCTCATCCTAGGCAGACTGAAACAGACAAACCTAACAGATGGCACTTGTTTTGTTTTTTTAAATTTTAAACGTTTTATTTTTATGTTTTTATTTTAGAGTAAGAGACAGGGAGAGAGCGAGCAGGGGAGAGGGGCAGAGGGAGAGAGAAAGAATGCTATGCAGGCTCCATGCTCAGCACAGAGCCTGACTCAGGGCTCAATCCCATGGCGCTGGGATCACAATCTGAGCTGAAATCAAGAGTTGCATGCTCCACTGACCCAGCCACCCAGGAGCCCCTGTTTTTTTGTTTTACCCAACGTGGGGCTCAAATTCACACCCTAGATCAAGAGTCACATGCTCTACCTACCAAATGAGCCAGCCAGGCACCCCTACATGGCACTTTTTGATTACTTACTCTGTGCCCTGTTCATTAGATACCAAACAACCCCTGAAAATGACCTAGGAGATCTACTAAGTATTTAAGGTGTGTGAACATCATAAGTAATTTCATTATAATAAAGGAAGAAAAAAACATTTTTTTATGATTATAGGAAAATATACATAATCTGAATTTCTTCAAGCCTTATCAGGATATGGGGAGAGTTGAGGGTGACATTGGCAGTTATAACTCTTGTCCCTACCCGCTAATGCAGAACTCCAACATGTAAATTTCTTTCCAAATATTTCTTTTGCCAGGAGTGTTTCAGAGCCGGTCTTATGTTCTGTACAACCAATTCCACCAGGTGGCAGCATTTCATTTGCAGACACAGCCATTTCGATTCATGGCGCTCTCCTCCCAGAGTGTGACAAAGAATTCTTTTCTGCTCCTTACATTATTACTAAAGAGTTCCCAAAGAGATTTTGTTTTGCTTTGTTTTCATTTTTAGAGAGTACAGCTAGTTCAGCCCTTGTCTCTTCATAGGAACTGGGCATTAGTCCCCTGAAAGCTCCATCTGAGGTGCAGCCATGGGGCTGTATTCAGAATTGCCTTGCCCCTCTGATGACAAACGCTTGACTGGTGCATCCTTCTGGTCCCTGGGCTGCTTGAGAGCTTGAGAATAAGACAAGGTGTGTCTTGGATTATTTCTACTTCTGCCAATTCCTAGCCATGAAAATTTGAGATTAACTTCAAAACCTGTTTCCTCATTAGTAAAATGATGGTACCCACTTCATAGGGCCAATGATGAAATGAGATTCCAACATATGGAATGCATTTAATCAATGTCAGTGCTTATTATAAGCACATATAGCTACAAAAACATTAACTGATTATTGCTGCTGGCAGCATCAGAGAAAAATTTTAATTTCTTCTTTGTTTCCCAATTCTCTTTAATAAGCATGCATTGTTTTTATAATCAGGGGAAAAAGGCAATTTAAATATAATAGATTGTTGATCCCAGTTCCTGATGATTCCTACAGAAACATTCAAATACTTTTACTGCTCAATGAACTCTGGAGGGCTGGGAGTAGGTCTTACCTATTTTAGTACCATTAGCATGAAATACATCATTTGGCACCCAGTAGGTAATCGATACTCATTTCCCGAACCAAAAATCTTAGTGGTAATTGCTTCAGGTTTTAATTTCTCTGTGTAATGAAATAGCTTTTTCTTTTCCATGAATTCCTTTTTCTTACGTAGGTCCAATTTCTAAACCTTTTATCAATTTAATTGAATCCTCCCCAAATTGAGTCCCCTCCAAATTCTCCCCATCAGAATTCCTCTTAGATTGTGAAGTTGGCTTTAGGCAGGTTTTCAGAAAGCATTTCACCTGACCTCCACACAACTCATGCCAATAGGGGATACGGATGGGACTGAGTTGAGGTAGAATCTTTTTAGCAGCGAAATGAAGATGGACCCCGGTAACATAGATTATATAAAGATTGTAAAAGGAAACAGACATTTCCAAAGATGTGTCATATTTTAAGTTGAAACCCATAGTGAAGAGAGTGGTTGGTTGGTTTTTACCCATGGTAAAGGGTACAGGGTTATTGACGATTAAGTCTGGCTGTTGCTATCCCTTGGTTCCTTTGATCTTAAATGAATAAATGAAATGGTCAGGCGGATCTCTAGGGAGGACAGGCTCAAGCAGGATACTGTGCTGGCGTTTCTTCTATAAAAGCAAAAGCAAAAAATATGACATTAATCCTTGGCAGCTGATCTATTTTAGTTCTTTTCTCATATTATCGATACACATAAAACTCTCTCTCCGGGAATTTGACTCTGAAGGGAAGTCCAAAGCTGATTACAGTTGAGCCACCTGAGGCAGGGCCCCTGACAGGCATGGGAACTCCAGAGGGCCCCATCTATACAGAAGCTGATATTTAATTCCTCCTTTGATCTTTCAATCTTTAATAGATTCTTCTTTGATTAAGATGTCCAGACATTTAGACTCCTAACTGGGTCTTAAAAGGTTCTAGGCCAAGCTTGGGTCCAGAGCCAGGAGGTGGCCAGGGGGGCAAGGTGTGGGGCAGGTGGTCCTATTGTTGATGGTGGCACTGGGCACAGAAGGTGGAAGTAGGTGGAAAGAGAATGGAAAGCTGGCTGCTTGCACACATTGTTTGGGCTGGCTTCTGTCCTCTGTAACCTAAGGTTTCAGTTGACGTGATGCCAAAGCAGGGCTGTGTTCCTCTTGGCCCCTGCTCCTGGCAGGAGTGGGGAGAAGCTCTTGCCCTTTCTGTCATGCTGTGGTCTCTGATGTGAGCATCAGGGCCCGAAGAAGAGCTCTGTCTTCTCTAAACTGCTCAAATCTGGTCCTTGTGAGGCTGACTGCAGACACTCTCTACCTTCTCTCTGCCCCCAGGCATTGGGACATAAGCTTCCTCTCTCATCATTCAGGCAACAAATGAATAAATAAATGAAAATCAAATCATGTAAGTCTCCTTGGCAGAGGCCAAAATTTCTTACGTAGGTCCAATTTCTTACGTGGGTTGTCAAACTTGCCCAGATTTGCCTAAGCTGAGAAGTGAAGGTTGATCAGGCTCACGTGTAAACCCTGGGTCATCAGGAAAATTCCGGCCAACAGGGAACATTGTTTTGAAGCCTCCCACATGACACTCCCAAAAAGAGTTGGTCCAGGAAAAACTCCACCTGTTCAAAGATGAATCATCAGAGAGGAAAAGGCAAAGGATCTCTCCATGCATAGGAAAGGGACAGGAAAAGCAAGTGGCAGATGTGGAACCCTTACCAGGAAAATGCTGCCATAGAGCAGACAAAAGCTATAACCAGTTGTCAGGCATTTAGAAAACTTAATGAAGGGACTGCCTCTAAGAAGAAAGAGTGCAGGGATAAGATGGTAAGACATCAGGGGGCAAAACATGAGCTCAGGAAAAAAGTGGAAAAAGAAAATAAAGGAAAACAGAAAATAGCCCAAGGGAGAAAACAAACAAACAAACAAACCACAAACCCAACACTGCTGAAAATATTAAGGACACAGAAGGCAGGAATGACAAAAACTCAGCAAAATAAAATAGAAGTAAAAGAGTTTAGAAGAATTAGATAGGCCAAGAAGTCCAGTGACTATAAATTTATTGAGCACCTGTGATGTGCCAGGCACTGTTGTAGGCACGAGGACTTACAGCAGCTCCATAGCCAACATGCACCCTATGGCCCTTGAAACAAAACTGCATTTTTTTTCAGCTTCCCATACCACCTACAGTGGACGATGCAAAGGCCACCGAAGAAAGGGCCCCTTGTCAAGGTCTATCATGGACTTGACATGTTCTCCACCTGCAGGCAAGTGGCATTATCCAGCAGTGGAATCGTCTCCTCCAAACTTAACTTATAAGACATCTACGTTTATCTCTGTCACCTCCTCCTTAGCTGGGTTACTGTTATGGGCTGAATCGTGTACCCCACCCCCCAACTCATAGGTTGAAACCCTAACCCCCAAGTGATTGCATTAGGGGATAGGCCTTTAGGGGTAATTAAGGTTAAATGAGGTCATTTGTGTGGGGCCCTGATCCAACAGAACTGGTATCCTTATAAGAAGAGGAAGAGACTCCAGGCCATGGATAATACCAAAGGCCGTGTGAACACATGGTGAGAGGGTGGTCCCCTCTAAGCCAGGAAGAGGGCTCTTATCAGAGCATGAATTTGCCAGCATCTTGATCGTGGGCTTCTAGCCTCCAGAAGGGTGAGGAAGTGAATGTCTATTGGCATTTATTTGACCCAGGGTTTTTACGTTTAAGGCACTCGGCCTGTGGTATTTTGTTATGTTGGCTCTAGGTGACTAACACAGTCAATGAATGTGCCATGCCTAGCATGGGGTCATCTCTCCTTGGTGCTTCCTGAGTAATGATCAGGACAAAAGGGATGATGAGCTGTATAAGCCTATTTTGAAAATTCGGGATTTACCCTGACCATTCCTGGCCATGATGCTCTTTTCTTTCTCCTACAAGCAAAAAAGGGACCCAAACATGGGCCTAAAATGGTTTGTGCCGATTTTGTGCTGGTAGAGAGAGAGCAATAACTCCAGCATCTCGGGAGGACAGGGGAGAGACGAACCCTGGAGGTGCTGAACTGTGAGGGCAAGTGTACAATTATTGCATTCCTTGTCCACTGAAACTCAGTGCAGTCATGGTCTGCCTGGGTTGGGTGACAGCTATTTCTACAACTTTCCCTTCTGTGGGGTTTGTCATCCTTTTCTACATACTATGGAAATAAGAAAACTCACAAGCTCATGGCCATTTCTGAAGTATGCCTCTGTGCCTGATGCTCCAATAGTACCCCCAAACGTGCCTCCGAACATCCCCTCACACCGTTCAAACACCCGACCGGTTCAACCTTGTTTCTACCACCTGACTGATACAATTTCACCTGCTTCTCCCGGTGCCCAAGTGGTCTTGGGTGAGGCTATGTATGGCAATCGGAGATCTGTTCATGTTCCCTAAGCAAATTGACGTAACGGTGATCCAAATCCAAGTCAACAACAAAGCCCAAGCTCGAGTGACCTGTGCCCCTTTAAACTGTACCTTTGTGTGTGAGGGAGAAAGGACACAGAATGTCTCTCCAGCGAGTTCTGAATCTCAGTGGTGGGAAGGCCTTTCCCAGGTTGGTTTCTTCCGTGGGTATTCTGTTTCAGTGTTAGGGTTAGTGCCAGCTACTAAATCCACTATGCCTGTATACTTTTTAAAATTGGGGTAAAATCTACATAAATAAAATTTATCTTTTAAATCATTTTTAAGTGTATAATTCAGTGGCATTAAGTACACTCACAATGTTGGATAACCATCACCACTATCTACTTCTAGAACTTCTCTATCATCCCAAACTGAAACTCCATACCCATTAAACAGTAAGTCCCCATTCCCTGTCCCCAGCTCCGGGTAACCTCTATTCTATTTTCTGTCTCCATGAACTTGCCCTTCTCAAGTACCTCATGTAAGTGAGGGCTACAATATTTGTCCCTTTGTATCTTTCTTATTTCACTTAGCATACTGTTTTCAAAGTTCATCCATGTCACGGCATTTCAGAATTTCCTTCCTTTTATGGTGGAATAATATTCTACAGTATGTCTATACCACATTTTGTTCATCCATTCATCTGTTCCTGTATTTTGGGGGGCTTTCTTTATCCTTGCGTGGTTAAGCCTCTGTCATCATTAATAATCATTTATATTCAACTCTATCAACACCGTGTAGTTTCTGTCTCCTGGCTGGAGCCCTAACTGCCTTTGAAAGCTGCCTTTCTCTCATTCCATGTGACTTTGATGGGGCCAAGCACTGAACCTCATTTCCCTCATCATAAGCCATACTGCCATACTATTATACTGATAATACTATCATCATAGTGATGGGTCCTAGGGCAGGCAAGTGACGCAACCAATGCCAATCAGAGTCATTCTCCAGCATCAATAGATGGAATGGGGGAAACGCCTTTCCATGGGGTTTGCCACACTGGGGTTCTTGCAGACACATTGCAGACACGTGTAAAAAGCTAATCTTGTGGTAGGAGAAACTGAGACCAACCAACATGCAAAGAGAAAGAGAGACGGAAAGGAGAGATTTCTAAAATATCCAGAGGTAGCGTAGCCTGAGAAGGTCAGAATTTAAGGAAGTGAGGGAAGAAATAAGAAGAGTGAGAAAGGGCAGCCAGAACTGCAGAAGAAACATCAGGAGAAGGTGGTGTCATGCTTTCGTGATCATTGTGATATCGAGAGGATTGCTTTTTTCTTTTTTCAATGCTTTATTCATTTTCTGAGAGAGAGAGAGAGAGAGAGAGAGAGAGGCAGAGAGAGAGAGAGAGGCAGAGAGAGAGAGAGAGAGAGAGAGGCAGAGAGAGAGAGAGAGAGAGAGAGAGAGAGAGAATCTAAAGCAGGCTCCACGGCCAGGAGCCTGATGTGGGGCTCAAACTCAGGAACCATGAGATCATGACCTGAGCTATAGTCAGACATTTAACTGACTGAGCCACCCAGGCGCCCCAAGAGAGGATTGTTTTTAAGTTAATATTTATTTTTGAGAGAGACAGAGAGAGTAGGGGAGGGGCAGAGAAACAGAGAGAATCCCAAGCAGGCTCTGTGCTGTCAGCATGGAGCCTGATGCGGGCTTGGAACTCACGAACTGTGAGATCATGACCTGAACCCAAATCAAGAGTTGGATGCTTAACCGACTGAGCCACCCAGGTGCCCCAAGAGAGGCTTTTTCTTTTTAAAGTTTATTTATTTATTTGGGGGAGGGGGACAGCGGGAGAGGGATAGAGTGAGGGGGACAGAGGATCCAAGTGGGCTCTGTGCTCACAGCAGTTGTTGGGCTCAAACTCATGAACCGTGAGATCATTACCTGAGCCGAAGTTGGACACCTAACCGACTGAGCCACCCAGGTACCGCCCAAGAGAGGAGATTTGAAAAGAAGGGAGGGGGTAGGAAGATAATGGGCTGGAAAATGGCCCTGGATTGGGCACTGGATTGTGGCTGACCGGAGTGAGAGCGATGGCAGCAGAGTGCTCTGCTTTAGCACCTGTGCGCCTCTCCTGGTCCGTCTCCCGCACCCTTCAAGAGCCCTGGGCTCGGGCCACGCTTGCCGTTCCTCAAAGGTGCCACAGCTGGCAAGCTGCCCCAGCTCATGCTCTTGAACAACTCTGACTTGACTCTGCAAAATTCAAGGCAAGCTCAGCTCTTCAGAGAAGCCCAGCAGGTCAGTTCCTGGATCCCAGGGAGGAGCAGCCACTCCCATAGCACTTGCTGTGTCCTTTCCTCGAATTACTTTAGTAGCTGCTGGCTGTGCACATCTGTCTCCCTGCCAGCCTGTGGAGCCCCTTTCAAGCAGGGGCTTCGGTTTATGCATCTTTGCATTCCAACCTCTCAGCCCAGGGCCTGGCCTTGAAAGGAGCTTACTGCACGCTAATAAGGGATCAGTGCCTGCAGGGATGCACTCGCCAATTCTCCTGCTACAGGGCAATGGAATCTGGTTGCCATGGTGCTGAGAGAGTGATTCCTCCACCTGCTGTTTTCAGGAGGAACAAATCACAGTGAGCTGAATGCATGTTGGCATCTGGCCAGCAGGACGGATGCTGGGCCAACCCTGACATGGCAGAGACACCTTTCCAGCAAAACAGACCTTTTCACCCTTTTCTTCCAGGCAGCTAAGACTGTTGAGTAACATCAGAGTTTCCTTGCTTCTGTCGCTGGGAGATTTAAAGGGCTCCTCTTTTGCCAGTATCCTCCTCTGCTCTCATGCTAGTTTTTTCTCCTCCTCTCCTGCCTCCCAACACTGTACTTTCTATCTCCTTGTCTGAGGCTAAGACAGGCTCCCAAACTAAAGCCTAAAGGCCAAATGCTCAGAGGACCTCAGTCTTTTTCTAAAGGCCTTTAATGGATTGGGTGAGGTGTACCCACATTATGGAGGTTTGCTTTACTGATCTACTGACTGCAATGTTAATCTCATCCAAAAACTCCCTTTACAGCAACATCCAGATGTGTTTGACCAAGTATCTGAATACTGTGGCCTAGCCAAGGTGACACATAAAATTAGCCCATCAGAGTGTATGACCCAGTTCTTGTCAATGAGATGTCACAAGTTGTTGTGTGTGGCTTCTGGAAGGGCTCCTAAGGAGAGAGACAGCTGTGCTGGCCCACGTCTTGGTCCCTCTTCCTTATCCTTTCAGCCTAAGAGGTGGCCTAATGCTGGACACTTCATCAACTGAGAAGTCAGCTACAACATCTTCAAGCCTTGAGCCTGCCCTGGGTTTCTCACCTTTGTGCTTCTTTTTAGATGGCAGAAAAATAGAGTGCTGTTGTGCAGTTCTACATCTGTTTTTCACATCTCTGTGAATTGCAGTTAAATGCAACTCCTAATACACCAGCCTCTGCTTCTTAGCCACTCAAAGCCGTTTCATTTCTGAGCCTGGCCTCGAGGCCCCTGCTGACCCTGTGAGCCATCTTGCTGTCCCTTAATACATGTTCTGTCATTTGGGCTAGCCTGAATGGGATCTTATTTATAACCAAGAACCCTCCCCAGTATAAGGCATATGCTAGGTGGGAGGGACTGAGGAAATTAGGGGTGTGAGGCCAAAGGCAAATGACTACTCTTCTTGAAAGTTAGTAAGGCTGGATCACAGAGCGCGTGTGGAGTGAGGGTGGGAGGCAGGCCTTGGTGAGACTGGACTTTATCATGAAAACAGGGGGGTTGGTGGGTAGGCTTTGTGTAGGTCACATGATCACACTTTCAAATCAGGAATCTCACTGTAAGTGTAGCAAGGAGAAAAGATTGCTGGGAGTTAGTATGGAGACAGGGAAACTTGGTGTAGGGATCCAGATAAGAGATGATGGAGCAGTGGAGGAAGAAGAAACAGACTTTAGAAAGACTGAGAGATAAATAAAAGGCAACAACTGTATTTGACAAGTAACGGGGAGAAAGAGGTCAAGTTCAGAAGAAAGAATTCTGGCTTGAGCGCCTGGATGGACACATCCTTTCCTCTGGCAGGCAGTTTATCATCCTCGCACCATACCCCATACCTGTGGAAGTGTTGGTGGACACGGAACCTGTCATCTCTCATCCCCCTCCTGAAATCATAATAGCTACAGCCTTTCAGGTGGTCTTAGGCTGCATCATCAAAGGTACTGAGTTCAGAACCAGGGAGGTGGTGCTCTTGTCCCCTTGACTCTGGTTAGAACATACACCAGCTAGATCATGTCTAATCTTAGTCCCTAAACTACAAGGTGAAGTTTAACAACTAGAACTGCCTAGATAAGAGGGTCATCAGGAAACCACACCAATGAGGAAGTTCTAAGGGATCTAGGACTAGACCATTTTTAAGGGTATAATGCTCCTGTGTGCAAAAGTTTAAAGGCAGAGGGTACAGAGTGCTCCTTGTGGCCCTAGAGTACACAACAAGAACTGATGGACTGAAGCTATAGGGAGGCATATTTTTGTCCAACATAAAGAACCTTCTCTGGATCAGGGTTGCCCTGTGTCAATAGGAAGCCCAGGGAGGGAAGGAACAGCCCATCTGACAGGTACGTGGGAGGAGGCTGAGGGGTTCTTCCTCCCAATCCACCCCAAGGAAAGATGGAGTAGGGACCACAGCTCAAGTAGCCACAGGAGTCAGGTGAGGCATTAGTGGGAGCAGTCCAGCTAACGGTGCGCAAACTCGAAATTAAAACCAACAGCAGCAACAAATGATGTGCAGTCCAACAAATCCTGCTGCAGACGTGGGATGGGGTCAGTGCACAACTTCTGCCATGGAAGGTGGGGAGTGGAGTGTGCTAGTTGTCCTGGGCTGGTCTAACAAAGTACCCCAAACTGGGTGACTTAACAGAAATTTATTGTCTCACAAGTGTTTGCAGGGCCGTGCTCCTTCTGAAACTTCTAGGGGAGATTCTTCCGGCTTCTGGCGGCTCTCGGTGTTACCCGGCTGCTGGCAGCATGATTCCCTTCTCTGCTTCCATCCTCACGTGGCCATCTCCCCTCTGTGTCTGTGTCCAGGTTTCCCTCATTTTATAAGGACACCAGTCATGTTGGATTAAGGGTCCATTCTCCTCCTATACGAACTCAACTGATTCTATCTGCACGGACCCCATTCCAAATAAGGGCACATCGTGAGGTGGCCTGATCTTTTGCAGGGGCACAATTCGAACCACACCCCCAAGTCTGAAGTCCCATTCAGCTGGAGGCTTGTCAATCCAGGAGTCACACGTAGCTTGGGTGAGCCTTTTGTCTGTTTTTGCCTGTCTTGTCTTTCTAGCTTAGGGAAGGAAGCGTCTTCCTTCCCATCAAACTGGCAAAGCCAGAGCCCCACGAATGTTCAGTGACTGACCCACTCTCTCTCTGCAGGAGAGGCATAGCGGATGCCTCTCACGGCATAGCTGGATGACTTCTCATGGGGCTGAGAAGGGCTTGGAGAGCTTCCGTGTGCTCACAGTCTTGGGGCAGGGAGTCTAGTGGTCTCAGCTCTGGTGCAGAAAGTAGCCTCTGCTATGCCTCGGAAGGCCAGGCCTGCGTGCCTGACACAGCCCACACTCTGCCTAGGTGCTGGTTTGTGGGGAACTGCTCCCCTCTGCTGGACAGAGGGAAACCTGCTCTCCTTCCCTTTCTCAGGATTTGTTCCCCTAAGTCGCAAGTTCATAAATCCATAGTAAGAATGGGAAGGGGCCAGAGGTCAGCAGGACCAGTCTCCTTCACTGTTCAGAGAGGGAGACCGAGGCCAGAAAGGGGAAAGGCCTTGTTGAAGGCCACAGAGAGAGTTAGAGGAGGGGCTGGGATTAGACATGAACACCCTCCCTCCCACACCCCGGTCTGGGAAGGATCCCTGAGGATCCTAGCGGCATGGGCTGGAAGAAAACCAAAGGGCTCCTGGGAATCCTGCACATACATTAGATTGGAGGACAAATGGTAGAAGGCAAAAGAGAAGGAGGGGGTAGTTCACCTCAAGTAGGGGCATCAGAAAGCTGGAGAGATATGGGCCCAGGGAAGTGTACCAGGACCATCAGTCCATCAGTCCACTTACTCCAGATAATTCCCCATCATCAGCCTGTGTGAGTGATCTGAGCACAGCCTAACTCCATACTCCTAAAAAGTCACGTATCCACAGAACTTCTGTCAATCAAATGCTCTTTTACTCTCTCTCTCCTTCTCCTGTGTCCCGATATCCTTACCATCTTTCTCATACCTGGCCCACCTAGAACTTGCTATTGCAAGCTTACCACGCTCATAAGTACACCAGAAGGTATCACCACTCAAATGCAACAGAAATTTACATTTTGCTCATGTCAACAGTTCAAAGAGCTTATCAGAAAAAGGTGGGGCAACAGGCTCTGTTCACACAGTCACTCAGGGACCAGGCTCTGCCATAACGCATGGACATCAACAGCCAGCCAGCAGAAAGGGAAGGGCACAGAGGATGGCACACGGGAGTTCGAGGCTGGGCTGGGAAGTAGTGTGCAGCAAATTCAATCACGTTCCATCGGCTGGAACTCAAAGGATCCAGAAGGGACGAGACAAAACTAAACCTAAAGCTGGGTTAAATGTTGATCGGATGGGAGGTGCGGCACCATGAGAATATGCCTCAAAGAGCTCCTACACCACGCCCAGGACCCCAGCTGCTGCCCCTGGAAATTCATGACAGTGCCGGTGCTGAGGCACGCCTCCTGCAGGCTGCTCCCTGCCACTGAATGAGTGTAGTCCACACACTATGGCAGATGGTTCCTCTGAGTACCGGGGACTCTTGTGTTGTCAGCTTTGGTTCCAGAACTCCCCAATGGCTTTGCTGAACCTTCCTGAGACTATGTGGCAGGCTAGGAGGCTTCACCCAGCTGTTGCTTGCTTTCCTTCACTCGGTGGTCAGACTTGCATCATGGGCTGGTGGTTCTCCTGGCCTCCCTGCTTCTTCTCAATTTCCTTTCACATAGGTGTTTCTCCTAATAATAAACTTGCACACATAGTCCTGACTGGTGTCTCCATCTTGGAGGACCGAGCCTAACACAGGAGCCAACTCCCTGGTATTAACTACTCCAATTCCATTGGGGTCATTTAGTGCAGGTGGTGAAGACAGACAAGACTTGTTGAACAAATGATGCTCTGGGTACACCTAGAACTTGCTAGCTGCATAAAGAGGTACCAGGGTGTTAAGATCACAACACGCTTTTTTATGGGGCCACGATTTGACCCATAATATTCTCCAGGCTCAGCTGGGTGACCCCTTTCCACATTTCCCCAGCGGTATTGCTCTTCAGTTCTTCACAAGAGTTTTATAACCCTCCCCAACATCACAGCCATGCAATGTTTCCCCTCGCATTCAACAAATGGCTGTCCCCCCTTCACAGAAAACCAAACCCTGACAGAAGGGAAGTCCCTTAACTGCATGCAGCATCTGCCTCTGCTTTATCCACCTTCTTCTCCTGCCCTCCATCATCATATTCTTCCTTGAGGCTAATCTATATCCTGTTTAAGCGTCCCTTTGCTCTGATGCAGGGATCCTGCCTCTCCCCAGTTTTCTCCATTCCAGGAAGTGACACCACGATCTACTGATTTGCTCAGGCTAACAATATCCACAAGTCCATCTTTATGCTTTTCTCTTCCTGACTCTCCTTCTTCCTTTTACAGGACCAATCCATCGGCATGTCTGATTTGCTTTACTTTCAAAGTATTTTCCTAAACCAACCCATCTCAGCATCTCTACTGTTACTCCTCTGATCCAGGAAATCTAACTGGCAGTTACAAAAACCTCTTAACTGGTTTCCCCATATCCATTCTTGTTTCATTCCAGCCCATTCTCCAAACACAGCCAGAATGATCATCTTAAAACAGACGTCAGACCATTTACTCCCCTGCTTAAAATGCTTCAGCAACTCCCCATTGCAGATGAAAATAAACATTTTTTTTTTTTTTATCATGGCCTACAAGATCTATATGACCTGGACTTTGCTGACCTCTGTGATCTTATTTCATATCCCTCTCCTTTTCATTTACAACATTCTAGACACGTGGATTTTCTACTATTCTTTACAAAGGCCAAGTACGTTGCTACCTCAGGGCCTTTGCATATGCTATTACTCAGATCTTCTCTTGGCTGATTCCTTGTCATCTCTATATCCTAGATAAAATGTTGCCTCCTTGGAGAGGCCTGACCACCTGTCTAAAGATGACCCTCATCCCATAAGCACATTCTATAAAAATTTCCTGCTTTGTTAATTTTAGAGTTTTTATCATTATCTGAAGCTATTTATTAACCAGCTTATTTTTATGTTGCACACATGGTCCCAAATAATATAAGCTCCTAGGGCACATGGGTGGCTCAGTTGGTTAAGCATCTGACTTGATTTTGGCTCAGGTCATGATCTCACTGTTCATGAGTTAGAGCCCTGAGTCAGGCTCTGCACTGACAGTGCGGAGCTGCTTGGGATTTTCTCTCTCCCTTCCTCTCTGGCCCTTCCCCACCAGTCCCTAGAATAATGCTTGACACATGGTATGTGCTTGGTGAATGTTTATTGGATGGCTGTGTGACAGGTGCCAGGGCCCTTAGGCAGCACAGAAGTTCCAGAGAGGACACTATCTCACCACTGTGACATTCCCAAATCCTAAAAGGGGTCTTGAAGGCCAAAGGTTTGGTCACCTGTGTGCCAAGCTGGAACACAGGAATCCTTTCAAAGGCTAAGAGTCCTAGCACTTGGATCCAGCCTCCCTAGGGTGCTGCATTAACCATTTCTCAATGAGACCCTGGCACCGTGACCAGATGGTGTTTGGGGACAGTTGCTGGTCTCCATTTCTTTCTTTTTCTTTCTTTCTTTCTTTCTTTCTTTCTTTCTTTCTTTCTTTCTCTCTTTATTTCTTTTTAATTTTTTTAAACATTTATTCATTTTTGAGAGACAGAGAAACAGAGCACAAGCTGGGGAGGGGCAGAGAGAGACAGAGACACAGAATCAGAGACAGGCTCCAGGCTCTGAGCTGTCAGCACAGAGTCCAATGTGGGGCTCGAACTCACGAACTGTGAGATCATGACCTGAGCCAAAGTCAGATGCTCAACCGACTGAGCCACCCAGGTACCCCCTGGTCTCCATTTCTTCTGGATCCACAGACCTCTATTCCTCATCTTAGAGAATATCTTGCTACTCTAGCCACTTGTGCTTCTCACTTTACAAGCCCCTGAGTAGGGATCTCCCCCTGACTCTTAATTTAACAGTTTTAGACGATAAAATCTTTTGTTACCTATGCCGTGGGAATCAAGGAGGGAAGGGAAGAGAAGCAGTTCTCTTTCTTCTTGATGCTTCTACACCAGTAAAATCAAAACAGAAATTAATCTTACATTAAATTACCCTGCCTCAGCCACTGACATTATCGTTAAGGTTTCAAGGGACCTTACCTTGTTGTTTTTGGAGGACGAAGTCTGAAACAAATATTTGCTAAGGGAGGCTGGAAATTGAGGCAAAATGTTGTTAATGGTTCAGGGGCCAGAAAGGAAAGTCAGTGAGAGAAAATTAGGGAAGCCAGATCATCTGGACCACAGGCCAGGTTCACGCACCCTGTATTAACAAGCTTCTTCAGGGCACCTCTCTGCTTTAGCCTCTGCTGTAGCTGCCTGCGCCCAAGGGGAAAAGAAGCTCAAAATCAAGCCTTGGAATTTTCTGCTTCTTAAGTAAAGGGCTAAATAAAGGTTTATTGAATATGACAGGTACCCGGCGTTTCTGTAGTAAGGAGATCCAGGGAGGACATTTTTCTCACTGCAGTGACAATCACAAAGGTCTCTTGAGGGCCAATAGTTTGGTCACTCGCATCTCAAGAAAAGGGATTGTACAGCCAGTTCAGGGAAGAATCCATCACTGTGTACCAAATTACCCTCAAACCTAGGAGCTTAAAAGGCCACAAAAATTTATTATCTCATTGCTTCTGTAGTTCAGAAATCTGGGAGCAGCCCAGGAGGTGGATCTGGATTGGGACCTTCCATCAAGTTAGATGCAAGAAGTTTTGACTAGGCCTGTAGTCATCTGAAGGGTGGACTGCGGCTGGAAGGCATGACTCCTAGATGATGCACTCACGGGGCTTATGGCAGGAGGTCTCAGCTTCTCATTGGCTGTTGGCACTGATCATAAAAAAGCTTGAGTGGCTATGTTAATATGAGACTAAGAAGATTTAAGATGAAGATGAATATTGCATAATAACAAAAGTGTCATTCAGCAAAAAGATGTAACAATTATAAATGTGTCTATGCCTAATAAAGTCAAAATGCATGAAGCAAACATGACAGAATGAAGGGAGAAATAGACAAATTCACAATCACAGAGATTAAAAAAAATTTTTTTTTAATGTTTATTAATTCTTTGAGAGAGACAGAGAGACAGAGTGTGAGCAAGGGAGGGGCAGAGAGAGAGAGAGGGAGACGGAATCTGAAGCAGGCTCCAGGCTCTGAGCTGTCAGCACAGAGCCTGGTGAGTGGCTTCAACCCACAAACCATGAGATCATGACCTGAGCCGAAGTCAGATACTCAACTGACTGAGCCACCCAGGCACCCCACACAGAGACTTTTTCAAAAATTTATTTATTTATTTTGAGAGAGAGAGAGAGAATGTGAGTGAATGGGGGAGAAGCAGAGCGAGAAGGAGAGAGAACATTCCAAACAGGCTCCACGCTCAGTGCAGAGCCCAGTGTGGTGCTTGATTCCATGACCACGAGATCACAACCTGAACCGATATCAAGAGTCAGATGCTTAACCAACTGAGCCACCCAGGCACCCCAGTTAGAGATTTTAATATCCTCTCTCAGTTATTGATAGAACAACAACAACAACAACAAAAAGTAGTAATGACACAGAAGATCTGAACACTATCACCCACCCTGTCTAACTGACCTTTATAAAACACTACTCACAACAACTGCAAAATGCACCTTTTTTTTTTTTTAAGTGTACACGGAGCTTAATGTACTGAAGTACATAAAGTACTGAAGTTGATAAATTTCAAATGTTTTTCTCACACCATGTGGGAATTAAAGTAGAAAACAACAATAAAAATAATAGTATATGTTTAAAAGTCTCAAATATTTGGAAGTTAAACAACACTCTTCTTGATAACTAATGGGTCAAAGAAGACATCATAAGGGAAATTAGAAAGCATTTTAAACTAAATGAAAATGAAAACGCAATGTATCAAAAACTTTGGGATTCAACTAAAGCAGTACTTAGAGGCAAATCTGTAATTTTAAATGTTTATTTAAGAAAAGAAAAAAGGCTTACAATAAATTAAGCTGCTACCTTGAGGAGCTAGAAAAAGAAGAGCAATTTAAACACAAATTAAGTAAAAGAAAACAATTATAAAGTAGAAATCAATGGAATAGGACATGTACAAAACAATAAAGAATGTTAACAAACCCAAAGGTTAGATGTTTGAAAAATTGGTAAATTGGTAAACATTTAGCAAGACTGATTGAGAAAAAAAATAGAAGAAGAAAAAAAACCCTAATTACTTATATCAGGAATGAAATAGGGGATGGGGTTTTACTCTAAACCTTACATGAATTTAAAGGATAATATTGGAATGTTATGAGCAACTTTATGCCAATAAACCTGACAACTTGTATGAAACAGACAGATTTCCTGAAAAACAAAATTTACCAAAAAAAGACAAAAGAGGAAATAGAAGATATGGATAACTTTCATTTCTGTCAAAGGACCTATTCACAAATTCACTGGTAAACTCTATCAAACAGTTATGGGAGAAATAATACCAATCCTACAAAGATGGGTATTTTAGGAAAGAGGAGAAACTCTTCCCAACTCATTTTATAAAGCCAGCATAACCTTGATAGAAAGACTTCACAAAAATATTGCAAGAAAAGAAAATTATAGGCTAAAATTGCTCATGAACATAGAGGTAAACATCCTTATCAACATATCAAAACCAAAAAATGTAAGAAGGATAAAACCAAGTGGGGTTCCTCCCAGCAATGCAAAGTTGATAGAACATTTGAAAAATTCAACAATGTAGTTTAGTTATATTAAGAGAATCAAGGAGAAACATCCTCTCAGTAGAAGCATAAAGAGCATTTTACAGAATTCAGCACCTATCCATGACAAAATCTTAAGCAAAGTAGGAATAGGCATGAACTTCATTAAAATGATAAAGGCATCTACTAAAAATTCTACATCTAACATGATACTCAAAGAAACAATGAACATATTTTGCCTCTAAGATCAGAGGCACATTTTTCCCTTTAAGCACTTTGAATATATCATGCCACTCTCTTCTGGCCTGCAGAATTTCTGCTAAAAAATCCGCTGATAGCCTTATGGGGTTTTCCTTATAAATAACTGCCTTTTCTCTTGCTACTTAAAAATTTTTTTCTTTATCACTAGTTTTTGCCATTTTTACTATGTGTCTTGGTGTGGACCTCCTTGGGTTGAATTTTGGGAGGATCTCTCTGTCTCCTGGATCTGGATATCTGTTTCCTTCCCCAGATACAAGGAAGGATGGTCCCCTAACAAGGCAATATGTTCATCCTCACCACTTCTTTTCAATACTGTACAAGATGACCTAGATATACAACCAGGCAAGTACAAAAAAAAAAAAAAAAAAAAAAGCATAAAGATCAGAAAGAAGTAAAACTGATTCTATATATAAATGACATGATTATTAATGTAGAAAATCCCAAGAAACCTACAAAAAACCCTAAAAAACAAAAAACCCCATTACTGAAATTAGTAAATGAAAGATCACTATATAAAATCCATTACGTTTTTATACATTAGCGACAAACCATTGGAAAACAAAATCATGCTCAGTGTCACCTAGTAAAACACTTAAAAATAAATTTAACAAAAGACACCCAAAGCCTGTATTGCTAAGCTGTCAATTCTCCCGAAATTGACCTATGGATTCACAATCCCAGCAAGTATTTATTTTTTTTAATTGACAAGTCAATTCTAAAATTTATATGGAAATGGAAAGGATGTGGAATAGTCAAAAACAATTTTGAAAAGGAAGGAAAGGTGGAAAATGTACACTATTTGACTTCAAGACTTACTAGAAAGCAACAGTAATCAAGAAAGTGTGATATTGGCATAAAGGTTGATAGACAGATGGAACACTAGAATAGAATAGGAATCACAGAAATAGACTCACACTTATATAGTCAATTTATTTTTGACAAAGACACCATATCTGATCAGTGGTGTAATAAATTTTGTGAGCTTTTTTTCTTTTAACAATTGGTGCTTGGAAAGATGGTGGAGTAGGAGGACCCTAAGCTTGCCTTGTCCCAGGGATCTAACTAGGTAACACTCACAGCACTGTAAATAACCCAGAAAATAATGCGAAAACTGGCAGAACAAATTCCACCACTAAAGACTGAGAAGAGGCCACATCGAAGAAGGTAGGAAGGCTGGAGATGCAGTCTGGGAACAAAATAGACCATGGCCATCTGTGGTGGGGAGGGAACCGGTGGCATGGAAAAGGGCAGAAAACAGACCGTCACACCAGAAAGCCCACAAATGGGGAGGATGAATCCCCATCATACTTCCCTTTGAAAGCCAAAGGGGCCAATTTCATGAGTTCTTATGAGGAGCAGGATTTAAAGCCTGAAATATTAAAAATCTGTGGGCTCAGTTCTGGGAGAGTCTGGGTTAGGAAGTGGAGTCCTTGTCCTTAGATAACATGACAAACAGCCTATGCAGATATGGCATAGAACCGAGAGGTTTGAAAAATGCCAGGGGCAGAAGAGAGGGAGAGTGACTTGCTTATCTCAGAGTGACAGGGAGAGACTGGGATCATGGGGAGACCCCTCTAGGCAGGCACCATTTCCCTCCCCCCGCCCCAGCATAAACAATGGCTACCTGTAGGAAGCAGCACTTCAGTAAAACTCATTACCTAACTTGCTTGCACCAAGCCCTGCTCCCTACTTTGCAGATCCACCCTTTCCAGTCATGCTCAACTTAGTGCTGGTGCTGGGGGACCCTGCCCCCGCCCCCGCAAGAAGACATGTGCAAATCCTGCCAGCACCACATCTCTTGGACTTGTGCATTTTACAGGACCTCAGTTCCAGCACCATTGGGGCAGGTCTCATTTCACAAGCTGACCACTGCACACCTTGTTAAAATGTACCCCACCCCTGCTGGGGATCAAACATGGCCCACAATAGGTAAAGAGAGCCTCTACAAACAACCGGACTGAAGGAAAAAGAAGACTCAACAGCAGAGGACGTGCAACACTCATAGGAGACACTCTCTGAAGCACCAGGCCCTGGGGAAAAGGGAACACTGCACTTCAGGGTGCTATAGGACTTCTTCTTCATAAGGCTGTATTGTTAAGAGCAAGAGAAGTAGCTGAATTTCCTAACACACAGAAACAGACACAGAAGGTCAGATAAAATGAGGAGACAGAGAAATATCTCCCACATGAAAGAACAGGACCAAACCACAGCAAGAGACCAAAGCTAAATGGATATAAGTAATATGACTGATAGAGATTTAAAATTTTTTTTTTAACGTTTATTTATTTTTGAGACAGAGAGAGACAGAGCATGAATGGGGGAGGGTCAGAGAGAGAGGGAGACACAGAATCTGAAACAGGCCCCGGGCTCTGAGCTGTCAGTGCAGAGCCCGACACGGGGCTCGAACTCACAGACTGTGAGATCATGACCCGAGCTGAAGCCGGACGCTCAACCGACTGAGCCACCCAGGCGCCCCTGACTGATAGAGATTTTAAAGCAATGATCATAATAAAGATAATCACTGGACTTGAGAAAAAAGTGGGAGACATCAGCTGGACTTGAGAAAAAAGTGAGAGACATCAGCGAGACCCTTAACACAGAGATAAAACAAGAACCAACCAGAGATCAAGAACACAATAAGTGAAATTAAAAAGACACTTGATGGAATAAATAGCAGGCTAGATGAAACAGGAACGAATTAATGAACTGGAAGACAGAGTAATGGAAAGTAACCAAGCTAAGCAAAGGAAAGAAAATCGTGCAAATTGGGAATAGTCTTAGGGAACTTGGTGATTCCATCAAGACTAATAACATTCACATTACAGGGATCTCAGAAGAAGACAAGAGAGAAAAGGGGCAGAAAATGTATTTGAAGAAATAATATCTGAAAACTTTCCTAATCTGGGGAAGGAAATAGATATCCAGATCCAGGAGACACAGAGATCCTCCCAAAATTCAACCCAAGGAGGTCCACACCAAGACATATAGTAAAAATGGCAAAAAGTAGTAATAAAGAAAAAAAATTAAAAGCAGCAAGAGAAAAGTCAATTACTTATAAGGAAAACCCCATAAGGCTATCAGTGGATTTTTTAGCAGAAACTCTGTAGGTCAGAAGGGAGTGGCATGATATATTCAAAGTGCTTAAAGGGAAAGATGTGCAGTCAAAAATACTCTATCCAGCAAGGCTATCATCCAGAATAGAAGGAGAGATAGAGAGTTTCTCAAACAAAAACTAAAAGAGTTCATGACCATTAAACCAGTCCTACAAGAAATATTAAAGGGGATTCTTTGAGTGGAAAGGAAAGAGCATACGTGAGTATGAAAAGTAAGAAACACAAAAGCAGTAAAAATAAATATTTTTGTAAAAATCAGTCAAGGGAATCATAAAATAAAAGGATGTAAAATATGACACCTTATACCTAAAACATAGGGAGCAGAGGAGTAAAGAATGGGTTTAAACTTAAGCAACCATCCACTTAATATTGATTGCTATAAGCAGATGTTATATACAAACCTAATGGTAACCACAAATCAAAAACAGTAACAGATATGCAAAGACTAAGGAGAAAGAAATCCAAATATATCACTAAAGAAAGCCAACAAACCATGAAGTAGAGCAAGAGAAGAAATGATCAGAGAAAATCTATGGCAACAACAACAAAACAAATTATAATATGGCAATAAATGCATATCTGTTGACAATTACTTTGGATGTAAATGGACTACACATTCCAATCAAAAGACATCGGGTGACAGAGTAGATAAAAAATCAAGACCCATCCATGTGTTACCTATAAGAGACTCATTTCAGACAAGACACCTGCAGATTGAAAGTGAGGGGATGGACAAACATCATAAAAATGGATGTCAAAAGAAAGCCAGGATAGTAATATTTATATCAGACAAAGTAGACTTTACCTTTTTTTTTTTTAAGTTTATTTATTTATTTTGAGAGAGAGAGGGAAAGAGAGAGGGAGGGGTAGAGAGAGAGATGGGGAGAGAGAGAATCCCAAGCAGACTCCATGCTGTTAGCACAAAGCCTGACATGGGCCTCGAACCCACAAATTGTGAGATCATGACCTGAGGTGAAGTCAAAAGTCGGGTGCTTAACTGACTGAGCCACCCAGGTGCCCAGACAAAATAGACTTTAAAACAAAGACTATAACAAAGACTGTAACAAGAGACAAAGAAGGACACTATATAGTAATAAAGGGGACTATACAAGAGGACATAACAACAGTAAATATTTATGCACCCAAGATGGAAGCACCTAAATACATAAAACATTTAAAAACAAACATAAGGAAATAATCGACAGTAATACAACACTAGGGAACATTAACACCCCACTTACCTCAAGGGACAGGTCATCCAAACAGAAAATCAAGGAAACAGTGGCTTTGAATGACACACTGGACTAGATGGATTTAACAGACATGTTCAGAACATTCTATACTAAAACAGTAGAATACACATTCTTTTTAAATGCACATGGAACATTCTCCAGAATAGATCACATATGAGGCCACAAAAAAAGTTCTCAACAAATTTTAAAAAATTGAAGTCTACCACACATCTTTTCTGATCACAGTGCTATCAGACTAGAAATCAACAACAAGAAAAAATCTGGAAAGAGCAGAAATACATGGAGGTTAAATAACATGCTACTAAACAATGAATGGGTCAACCAGGAAATCAAGGAAGATATCAAAATTACATGGAAACAGATGAAATGAAAACACAGTGGTCCAAAATCTTTGGGATAAAGCAAAAGTTCTAACAGGGAAGTTTATAGCAATACAGATCTGCCTCGAGAAGCAAGAAAAATCTCAAATAAACAACCTAATTTTACACCCAAAAGGAGCTAGAAAAAGAACGAAACCCAAACCCAGCAAAAAGAAGGAAATAATAAAGATCAGAACAAAAATAAGTGACAAAGAAACTTAAAAAATAATAGAACAGATCAATGAGACAAGGGGCTGGTTCTTTGAAAAGATCAACAAAATTGATAAATCTCTGCCAAGACTCATAAGAAAAAAAAAAAAAAGAGCGGACCCAAATAAACAAGATCACTAATGAAAGAGAAATAACAACTGATACCACAAAAATACAGTTACAGACAGTTGTAACAGAGTATTATAAAAACCTACATGCCAAAAAATTGGATAACCTAGAAGAAATGGATAAATTCCTAGATACAAATAACCAACCAAAACGAAAGCAGGAATTATTTTTTTTTTTTAACGTCTATTTATTTTTGAGACAGAGAGAGACACAGCATGAACGGAGGAGGGGCAGAGAGAGAGGGAGACACAGAATCGGAAGCAGGCTTCAGGCTCTGAGCCATCAGCCCAGAGCCCGACGCGGGGCTCGAACTCGCGGACCGCGAGATCGTGACCTGAGCTGAAGTCGGACGCTTAACCGACTGAGCCACCCAGGCGCCCCCGAAAGCAGGAATTAATAGAAAATTTGAATAGACCAATTACCAGCAATGAAATTGAATCAGTAATAAAAAAAACTCCCAATAAACAAAAGTCCAAGACCAGACGGTTTCACAGGTGATTTCTACCAAACATTTAAAGAAGAGTTAATACCTATTCTTCTCAAACTATTCCAAGCAATACAAATTAATTCTATGAGGCCAGTATCACCCTTATGCCCAAACTAGATAAAGACACCATAAAAAAGAGAACTACCGGCCAATATCTCTCATGAATATGGATGCAAAAATCCTCAACAAAATATTAGCAAACTAAATCTAACAATACATTAAAAAATCATACATCATAATCAAGTGGGATTTATTCCTGGGATGCAAGCGTGGTTTAATATTTGCAAAACAACGTGACACATTACATCAATAAAAAAAGAATAAAAACTATATAATCATTTCAATGGATGCAGAGAGAGCATTTGACAAAGTACAACATCCATTTGTGATAAAAAGCCTTTGCAAATTAGGTCTGGAGGGAACATATCTGAACATAATAAATTCTTACATGAAAAACCCACAGCGAACATCATATTTAATAGTGAAAAACTAAGAGCTTTTCCCTTAAGGTCAGGTCAGGAACAATACAATGATGTCCACTCTTACCACTTTGATTTAACAATGGCATTGGAAGTCCTAGCCACAGCAATAAGACAACATAAATAAAAGGCATCCAATAAGGAAGAAGTAAAATTCTCAGTTGCAGATGAGATGATACTGTATATAGGAAACCTAAAGATTCTACAGAAAAACTACTAAAACTGATAAATTAATTCAGTAAAGTTGCAGAATATAAAATCAATGTACAGATATCTGTTGCGTTCCTATACACTAATAATGAAACAGCAGAAAGTGAAATCAAGACAACAATCTCATTTACAACTTCACCAAAACCAACAAAATATCTAGGAGTAAACTTAACCAAAGAGGTGAAAGAACTGTACATTGAAAACTATAAAACACTGATTGATAAAAGAAATTCAAGACAATGCAAAGTGGAAAGACAGTCCATGCTAATGGGTTGGAAGAACAAATACTGTGAAAATGTCCACAATGTCCAGAGCAATATACACATTTAATGCAATGCCTTTCAAAATACCAACAGCGTTTTTCACATAACTAGAATAAACAATCCTAAAATTTGTATGGAACCAAAAAACAAACAAACAAACAAACAAACAAAAAAAAAACAAAAAAAACCCCAAAACCCCAAACCCAAAAACCAAAACAACAACAAAAAGAAACCAAACCCAAATAGCCAAAACAATCTTGAAAAAGAAAAGCAAAGCTGGAGGCATCATAATTTTGGACTTCAAGTTATATTACAAAGTGGTGGTAATCAAAACAGTATGGTACTGGCATAAAAATAAACATATAAATCAATGGAGTAGAATAGAAAACCCAGATATAAACCCACAATTGTATTGGTCAATTAATCTTTGACAAAGTAGAAATGAATATACAGTGGGAAAAAGATAGTCTTTTCAACAAATGGTATTAGGAAAACTGGACAGCTACATGCAAAAGAATGAAACTGGACCACTTTCTTCCACAATACACAAAAATAAACTCAAAATAGATTTCAGTGTGAGACCTGAAACCATAAAAGCCCTAGAAGAGAGCACAGGCAGTAATCTCTTATTGCTCATTGGCATCGGCCGTAGCAACCTCTTTGTAGATGTATCTCCTCAGGCAAGGGAAATAAATGCAAGAAATAAACTATTGGGACTACATCAAAATAAAAAGTTTCTGCACAGTGAAGGAAACAATCAGCAAAACTAAAAGGCAACCTACTGAATGGGAAAAGATATTTGCAAATGACATATCCAACAAAAGGTTAGTATCCAAAATATATAAAGAATTGATACAACTTAGTACCTAAAGCCCAAATAATCCAATTTAAAAAATGAGCAGAAGACAAACAGACATTTCTCCAAAGAACACATACAGATGGCCAACAGACACATGAAAAGATGCTCAACAGCATCACTCATCATCAGGGAAATGCAAATCAAAACCATAATGAGATATCACCTCGTACCAACCAGGATGGCTAAAATAAAAAACACAAGAAACTACAGATGTTGGCAAAAAGAAAAAGAAACCGTCTTGCACTGTTGGTGGGGATGCAAATTGGTGCAACCACTGTGGAATAGGGTATAGAAATTCCTCAAAAAGTTAAAAACAGAACTACCCTATGATTCAGTAATCATGCTATTGGATATTTACCCAAAAAACACAAAAACACTAATTCAAAGGGGTACGTGCACCCCTGTGTTTATTGCATTATTTACAAAAGCTAAATCATGGAAGCAGCCCAAGTGTCCATCAATAGATGAATGGATAAGGAAGAGGTGATATATATATATATCTTCTTATTGTGTATATATATATATATATATATATATATATATATATATATACAATGGAACGTTATTTAGCCACAAAAAATAATGAAATCTTGCCATTTGCAACAACATGGATGGAACTAGAGAATACAATGCTAAGTAAAATAAGTCAATCAGAGAAAGACAAATACCATTTAATCTCACCTGTATTTGGAATTTAAGAAACAATACAAATGAGCAAAGAAAAAAAAGAGACAAACCGAGCTTCATTAAGTTATGTGGTAAAACTGCCTCTCCTCCTAACTCACATTCTGGCCCTCCACTCAGTAGTTGTGTGACCAGAGACAAGTTGTTTATATCTTAGTGTCCTGAACCCTGAACCCATAAAATGGGAATTATTATGGAGTCCATCTCACTGGGCTATGAATAAAATGCAGGAGATACTTAAAATGCTAACTGGTATGTAGTAAGCCTTCAATGAATATAATCTACTATTATTGTCTCGTAGATACAGTTTTTTAAGGGAAACCCTTAGGAAATTCTACTAAGGGCCATGTGGACCTATTGAAGATGCACAGCTTTGCCTTTTAGGGATAATTACTGAGGCAGCAGTGGGGAGGATGAACCAGAGTGGGGAAAAAGGGATTTGGAGACTAAAGCTGAGATTGTCCTCACATGAAAATCAATGAGACATTATTCATCTAAAGAATTAAAGATAGGGCGCCTGGGTGGCTCAGTCGGTTAAGCGTCCGACTTCAGCTCAGGTCACAATCTCGCGGTCCGTGAGTTCGAGCCCCGCATCGGGCTCTGGGCTGATGGCTCAGAGCCTGGAGCCTGCTTCCGATTCTGTGTCTCCCTCTCTCTCTGCCCCTCCCCCGTTCATGCTCTGTCTCTCTCTGTCTCAAAAATAAATAAACGTTAAAAAAAAAATTAAAAAAAAAAAGAATTAAAGATATACATATATATATGTTTCCAAAGTATACAGAATTTGAATTTTTCATAAAAATTCAAATAAAAATATATGTAAAAATTAGAATTGGTTTTCATTACAAATATTAAGCTAAATCCAAAATTACCTATTAAAGTGAAGCCAACTACAACTGTAATTAATGAGTATCAAATCTTGAAATAAAAGTTTTTTTTTTTTCAACGTTTTTTATTTATTTTTGGGACAGAGAGAGACAGAGCATGAACTGGGGAGGGGCAGAGAGAGAGGGAGACACAGAATCGGAAACAGGCTCCAGGCTCCGAGCCATCAGCCCAGAGCCTGACACGGGGCTCGAACTCACGGACCGCGAGATCGTGACCTGGCTGAAGTCGGACGCTTAACCGACTGCGCCACCCAGGCGCCCCGAAATAAAAGTTTTTAAAACACAAATTGCTTAATATTGCAGAAGCTTCTTCTGCACTTGACCTGCTTATGCTAAACTGTCAGTACTTTTCCAGAACCACGTATTGGAACGGGAAGAAGAGAATATGGATTTCCATAGTAGTGGGAAAGGCAACTTCATTTTGGTGAGTCTGTCTACTCTCCTAAACTCCTGGGGTGGAACTGTGGGTCACAGGGAAGGTGTGTGTGGCTGGCTTTAGCAGGAAACCCCAGACAGTTCTTTAACGTGGCTGAACTAGTTGACACTCCTCTCAGCAGTGTGGGACAGTCCCAGAGCCTTATTTGGCATTTTCCATAATTTTCATTTGGACATTCTGGTGGGTGTGCACAATGCTTTTTCTATAACCAACACTTTATCTTTAACGCTTTATTAATATCCATTCTCTCTGGAAAGGGAATCCACCTTTGCCAGCCCACCCACCTTTGGGGCAGAGGGGAGGGAGGGAGTCATCTCTGGAAGGTCCTCAGTGGGGGCCCAAGCACAAGAGGGCAGGTGGGCTGCGGCAAGGCCATGCAGAGGGATTCTCAGCTCCACTCCCCTGCATTACCTTGTTTCCTAGTCTTTCCTCCTCTCTCTGCTTCTCGCTTTTCCACATCTCTGCTGGGTCAAACCCTGCTCGCTCTGCAAAGGTTGCTCAGAACTGACCTTCTCCAAAGAGCCCCTCACCTCTCCGCAGCTATTTTCTTGAGGTCGACAAGGCAAGGGCGTGGTAAGACGGGCAAATCATTAACCAAGTCTTTTGTTTCCTCATGTGAGGAACAGGAGAGCCTGAGCAACATTGAGTCTGCGTCCTAGAGTCGATGTTTTATGAACCTTTAAGGCACTGGGAGCGCAAGAACACAAACAGAACTGTGTATTCCCGTGGGTGAGCCCCAGTGCAGTGCCCAAAGCCTATGCTTTGAAGGTCCTCGGGCGTCTCTGTCTGCAGGTCTCGGATGCGTCTGCGTCTTGGACTGTCCACTCTATTGGGGGGTGGCCTGACGCATCTTTGTGCAAGTCTGTTGGTGGGGTGTTACCTGAGATCCCGCAGCCCTCCCAGGCGCCGGAGGTGAAGCGAGCCCTCTCCAGGCTCCGAAGGGTTGCGGGTTCTGTGTCGAATCTGCTGGCGGTCACCCACCCGGCGCGGCGTCGCGGGGTTGGGGAATGTGCGGCTGCGCGCGCGCCGCGGCGTTTACGCGGCGATTTCATCATGCTTCGGGCCGGGCCGCGCGCGCCGCTTCCGCCGCCGCCCGCCCCGGACCGCCCAGGCCCGCCGGCTCATGCCATCTCTGCGTCCAGCGCTGCTTAGAGCCGCTCGCGCCGTGCTGCTGCTGTCGCTACCGTCCCGGCTCCCGGCCCAGCCTCTGCTCCGGCCCTGCCGGCGCCTCAGCACGCCCGCCCGCGCCCCGACCTCATTCCCCGCCGCAGCCTCCCGGAGCAGCATGGACGGTACCGGGGCTGAGGAGGTGCTCGCCCCTCTCAGGCTCGCAGTGCGCCAGCAGGTACCGGCATTCTGCGTCTCCCCTCGGCCCCGGGCTCTTCTCCCTCTGGTCTGCTCCGCGTCATCCTCTGTCCTCCTCGGGCACCCGTCCACCTCGCGCGTTGCTCCTTTCCTTCATCCGCTGGAAGCCCTTGGTTTCCTGGCATCTTCCTCGTCTCCCCCGATTCGGACTGAAGTCCCCGCGTGCGTCGGCCACCTTCCGTGTCGTGGACACGCGTCCTAGCCTCTCCTTGGGTGACTCCCTCGGATCCCTTTAGACATGCTGAGTCCGTCTCCTCGCGATCTGCTCTCCTTTCCCAATCCTTGTTAATGTCTGCGCCTTTCCTCTCTCCCATGGGGCTGGGATCTGTGACCTTTGATACTTCTCCTGGCCTAGCTCAATAACCTCAACTTCAGTTTTCCAATCTCTGCGGTGTTCTTTGTGCCACCCGGGTGGTGAGGTTCCCAGTTCTTTCCCGGTCAGAGGAGAAGCTGTCTGTTTTGTCTTCTTAAGACCGGACTCTTTTTTTTTTTTTTTTTTGTAAATCTTCAGGATGCTTTGAACAATGTTTCCTCCTTGACACCTTCCTTCATTTAGTGCTTGGTTTTGCCGAATGATGGGCTGATAAAAAATAAAAAGTTGAAGCGTGGATGTGAGGAGGTGTTGAACTTCTTTTTCTAATCATGATGTGAGTTCATCATCCTTAGCTCATCGTCCTTCGCTCCTGTCACCTTCTCTGGGTTCCTAATAGTCTTTTAGACTATTTGGAGTGAGTGAGCTTTCAGATCGTAAACCTGGGAAACTGTAAATATTGTTGGGTTCCTGGGTGAAGTCAGCCATCCTCTGTATGGAACACTGAAATTTGATTTTGCGGAAAGGAGGGAAGTTTCATGGACTGGAGTGCTTGGTAATTTAATACAGGCCTCCTTTTCCTAGGGTACTGCATGAATATTAGAATTTAGAAAGGACAAGGAAAAGATTAGTTCAAGTGGATTCCTCCATCAAGTCAGGCAGAGCCAAAAGCTTGGAATAGGACCCCAGAATTGATGACCTAGGAGTAAATACCAAATAGGTTTCTCCTGCACGGGTGCCTGATGCAATAACTTCCCTTAGCTACGGAGGGTGGAACCCTCTCTCTCTCTCGGAAATAATTCATTGGGGCACAGTTGCCAAAAATTCAGCAAATTTTGCCACTTTGTAATGTCTGCTTCTCTCTAGTTTGAGAGTGACTGATTCAATCGTATTTTGTTTTGAAATTTCACTATAGGCTTAATTTCTTCTTATTCTTGGGGTCAGAAGGCTGTGTATGCTTATTCTCCGTCTCCCTCCACCCTACCCAAATAAATTAGGTGTGGTTCCTTTGTCTTTCCTGTAACTCACAATTTTTTTTCCATATCTTTTACTTGAAGAAGGAGAATACATCTAATTTGGGAAAACACACCCCCAAACCCCTCCCTCTGCCACGTTTGCCTGAAACTGCTGTGCAGATTATCCATGTGTAGTAAGACTATGGGACTAGTGTAACAGAAGTCAACTTTGATCATGGAACAACTTTCCGATGCAGTTACTATTAGTGTATCGTTTATGTTAGCTTGGGGTTTTTTGTTTTGTTTTGTGTTTTTGTTTTTGGGACTTTAAGATTTTTTTCTGAAGATGTAAGTTAGTTGCTGTCAGTTAGTTCGAGTTCTTTTTCCATTTCTCTAGGACCACACATGTATCAGTTAGCTACCTGGAACTTTGAATCACACAGATTCCAGTGTCAGCTGGAAGGGAATTTAAAGGTCACTTACTTAAAGCCTTTTTTTTTTTTTTTTTTTTTTTGCTTATGAGGAGATGAGACACTATCACATCTGTCCATTTGACATACTTCCATTGGGAAGTTTGTGCAGTTGAAGACATTCTTGGAGTGGGATTTTTAAGGCACTTAACAACTGGTCTTGTTAGTGGCATGTTTTTTTTTTTTTTTTTTTAATTTTTGAAAAAATTTATTTTTTGATAGAGACCGAGCGCAAGTGGGGGAGGGGAGGGGCAGAGAGAGAAGGAGACACAGAATCCAAAGCAGGCTCCAGGCTCTGAGCTATCAGCACAGAACCCGCCGCGGGGCTTGAACTCACAGATGGTGAGATCATGACCTGTCTTTGAGATCATGACCTGAGGTGAAGTCGGACGCTTAGCCGACCGAGCCACCCAGGTGCCCGTCATGTGGTTTATATAAATTTGCTAATCTGCTAGACTACGTGGATGCTGCTGCTTTTTCATTTGTTGATTGACTGAAATGTATTTTCCCATGGCATATTCTTAGTCATTTCCTGGAGACTTAGTTATGGAACTTGTTGGAGGGCTTCAGAGTATCTAGAAAACGCATTAGTTGTTTGATCAAGGGCACCCTAAGGCAGTTGAAGTTTTTAAAATTTTTATTATTATTATTTTTTTTAGTAATCTCTACTCCCAATTTTGGGCTCAAATTCACATGCTCCCTGAGCTGAGCCAGCCAGGCAGCCCAGGGCAATTGAGTTTTAAAAAAAGGTGGGTATAAGCACAGTATGGCCAACCTTCCTTTTGCCAAATAAGAGTAATTAAAAAATTCGTATAATCCTCAGACTACCATCTGCTTTCCCCTTTCATTTTATAAAAAAAAGTATATTTTAATACAGAAAAGCACATTATAACTCAAAGAACAGTCTTTTTTTTTTTTTTTTTTTTTTTTAAGGCTTTATTTTTTAAGTAATCTCTATACCCAGGGTGGGGCTCGAACTCACAACCTGGAGATCAAAAGTCATATGATCTACCAACAGAGTCAGGCACCCCGTTTTAAAAATTTAATTATTTATTTGTTTTAATATTTTAGTTAGTTAATATACAGTGCAATATTGGTTTCAGAAGTAGAATTCAGTGATTCATCCCTTACATACAACACCCAGTGTCATCACAACAGGTGCTCTTAGTTACCCCTCACCCATCACCCATCTAGCCCATCTCCCACCCATGTCCCTCCCTCAACCCTCAGTGTTTTCTTTATTAAGAGTCTCTTGTAGTTTGTTTCCCTTTATTCTTTACCCCCCTCCCCATATGTTCATCTGTTTTATATCTGAAATTCCACATATGAGTGAAATCATATATTTGTCTTTTTCTGATTGACTTATTTAGCTTAGCATAATACACTCTAGTTCCATCCACGTTGCAGATAGCAAGATTTTGTTCTTTTTGATGGCTGAGTAGTATCCCATTGTGTATATATACTACATCTGTATCCATTCTTCAGTTGGTGGACATTTGGGCTCTCTCCATAGTTTGGCTATTGTTGATAATGCTGCTATAAACATGGGGGTGCATGTACCCCTTCAAATCTGTATTTTTGTATCCTTTGGGTAAATACCTAATAGTGCAATTGCTGGATTGTAGGGTAGTTCTATTTTTAGTTTTTTGAGGAACCTCCATACTGTTCTCTAGAGTGGCTGTACCAGTTTGCATTCCCACCAGCAGTGCAAGAGGGCTCCTCTTTCTCTGTATCCCCGTTTTTAAGCAGCCTTTTATATTTATTATTTATTAATTAATATTTATTTTTTTATATTTAATAGGTTTAGGTTTGAAAAAAAGATCTAATGCATTGTCCCTTTTAATTTTTTTTCCTTTTTACTGTGTGTTGGAAAAACCTCTGTCTTGGAGTGTCTTGTTTGAGAACTATTGCTCTATGGCAGTGGTTCTCTGGTCTGCAAACCCTTGGTGGTCCTTAAGGTCAAAGTCAGTTTCATAATAAAACTGAGATGTTATTTTTGTTTTTTACTGTGTTGTTAATTTGCACTGAAAATGCAAAAGCAGTGGTGAATATAACTGCCTGCCCTTACTGCTAATCAAATGAGGACACCAAACCAAGTCCTATTGTCTGTCATACTCTGACAGTTAAAAAAAAAAAAAAAAAAAGTCAGTTTTGCTTTAGAGTGTCCTTGATGGAGCAGTAAAAATTATTAATTTTATTAAATCCAGGCCTTTGTTCGTACATCTTCTTAATGTTCTGTATGACAAAATGGGAAATACACGTAAAGCATACTGAAATATGATGATTGTCTCAGGAAGAACACTCGTGTGATTGAGTTGCAAGCTGACCTATCTGCTTATTTTCACAGAACACTATTTGTAAAATACAGTTTGAGCGTTCATTTTCTGGAAAATGAGTGATGTGAGTCTGTCATTTCAAGGAAACAACTGATGGTATATGTAGCCAATAATAAGATCAGGTTTTCGGTTAATTTTAGAGTTTTGGAAAACTTACCTGCTGCATAAGCTTGACAGACTTTTCTGATGAGATGAGTGGTGATATTAACAAATGTACTTGTTTTGATACAGTGTGATAAACAGGTCAGTATTTAGAAGATCTACATAACTCGGTTAACATTTTCCAAATGACCAATACATGTTGTTATGGAATCAAATATTGGTAAGAGATTTATTCAGAGTCTAAGATACATCAATGAATTTAATGTAACAGAGTATAAAAAGTTCCTTGTTATAGTTTCCAATTCCACAATGCTACTAACCTTTAAGAAACTAGACTTGTCAGAATTTTGGCATAGTCTAAAGAAGAATATTCACAATTATTTGAAAAGACTTTTAAAATTCTCCCTTAACTTATGATATTCTTTGTATACTTAACCATTAAAATGTTATTTTGCAAGATAGGCAGATACACACATCTAACTGTCTTCTATTAAGCTAGAAATTAAGGGATTTGCAAAATTACAAAACTGTCACTGTTTTGGCAAATACAGTCATTTTTACAAAAATGTTATTTTTATTCACGTTAGCACATATTGAGCTTTTATTTTTACTTTAAAAGAATTAATAAATATTTTAAAATTTGCATTTAAATTTTTTTTTTTTTGAATCGAGCCCTGCTCAGTTTTTGACTTTTTTTTTTTTAATTTTATTTAAATCCAAGTTAGTTAACATGTAGCGTAATAATGGTTTTAGGAGTAGAATTTAGTGATTCACTTGCATGTAACACCCAGTGCTCATCCCAACAAGTGCCCTCCTTGATGCCCATCACCCATTTAGCCCATCATGCATTTTAATTTCTAATATAGCACAAATAGGTAGAAATAACCCACAATAACAAAAGCTGTTTGGGATCCTCAGTATTTTTTTTTTTTTTAAGTTTATTGATTTATTTTGCGAGGGGGGTGGGGGGAGAGAGAGAGAGAGAATGAGAATCACCAGCAGGCTCTGCACTATCAGTGCAGAACCCGATGTAGGGCTCGAACTCATGAACTGTGAGATGGTGACTTGAGCTGAAACCAAGAGCTGGTTGCTTAACCGACTGTGTCACCCAGGCACCCTGGGATCCTCAGTAATTTTTTTTTATTTTTTTAAATATTTATTTATTTATTTATTTTTTTAGTAATTTTTAACAGTAGAAAGGGGTTCTAAGACCAAGAAGGTGTAGAACTGATGCGTTAGGGGAATGTAAAGGGCTCAGAATGCTGCCCACAGTGCATAGTATACTCTTGGTAAATGTTAAGTATTGTTCTGAAAGGATTGTGGCTTGTTAGAGCACTAGTGTTACCAAACAAACCATTGCTGGCATGGAGCTCACATTTTCTTGGGGTTGCCAGCTTGGTAACATTTTGCACCTTTACAAGAGGATTGATGTCTTCTGAATTTGGTGAGATAGGATGATAGAGGAACCTTTTTAGTGCTTACTTGGGAGGTCTTTAATAATGATTTACTGTCTGAACCTCTTACATGTCTAATGGTGGGAATAGACATGTGAATAACATTATTTGTGTTTCAGTATTTCACATTTTCTTTTGCTGTGATGGGGAAGATACAGGTGAAACTCTCATCTTGGTAGCAGTAAGAAGTCTTAGGGTTAAGAGCCCTGGATTTTTCTCTGCCCTGATTTTTCTGGACTGTGAGTGTACATTAAAGCTCTTGCTTAATCCAAAGGGCAAGTGAAAAGTTTATGAACTTTTTGTCAAGGATTATAATACACTTGGGAATCTGAGATGAACTCAACCCACGTATGTGTAAAGGCAGCATCTTACAAGGCCAGGAAATGTTTTCTTGTTGGTTTTTCTTGGCCAACTGAATATGCACCATGATATATATGAAGGATCCATTAAGATCCCTTGGAATGATTTCTCATCTAATAGCTACCCTGCTTTATAATCAGAGGCTTTTAGTTATTAATACATGTCTTAATGGTAGGAATTTACCCAGGAACTAAGCTTCTCAAGGATAATTTAGAGATATTGATGATATTTCATGTCAGTTTCATTCAGTACACACATAACATGCATGGAAGCACAACCCAAAATATAATCGATTGGTGAACAAAGAAGGAAGAAAAATAGTTAGAAGTTAGGCCTTCTTAAGTACCTTCATTCCATGTTTAGATCACCTCCAGTTCTTTTGTTTTCAGGATTGGATCATTATAAATCACGGTTTAATTATTCTATTATTCAGAATAAACATGATTATTTCCTTTCTTCACCGCATTTTACAGATGACTAACCCAGTGTGGGAATCCTCACTCACATACTGCTTCTTTTTAATAGCTGCACTTTCTTTGATGTATGTATTCTATGCCTGAACCTTAAAAGACCAAAAAAAAAGTGCTTCAAGGGAATTTATTTTAAATTCTTCCTGTCTCTACCTTTACGTGTGGCCTTGCTTGCTAGTGTTCTATGAGAAGCTCCAAAAGAAAAAGTGTATGAAATATGTGGGAGTGCTAATACGTGACATGTAGGGGATAGATATTCAGAAGAACTACTTACTTACTTATTCAGTCACTCATGAAGAACCACCATTTGCCAACCTCTTTTCAAAACAAAGGTTTTCACAGAGTTCTTATCCTCATCAAAAAGCACTGTTAGTGAACATTTATGAGATAGGTGCTCTTGGTAGGTAGAGGAAAGGAAAAGAACCACTGAGTAAAGAATAAGTCAGTAGATACTGACTGAATACTAAGTGCTTTGTACTGTGCTAGGTTTAGTTTGTGATATCAACCAACAAATATTTGAGTGCCAGAATTGACATGCCAGAATTCCCATCTTAAAAGGGGCTACTTTATACTGTGTGTAAATAAGTAAGGCACTGGATTGATAGGGTGACTTCAGTTATTCTAAGTGAAATGAAGAAGCTAAAGTTAGAAGATGACTGAGGATGTTGCTTTAGCTGGAGAGGCCAGTACAACGGTATAAAGACTGCTAGTGTATAATCACACCAGACTCACTTGCATATGATAAAATAAGAGGAATAACTAATTCAGTGGCTCTCAACTTTCAGACCCAGTGTCCCTTTTTACACCAGATATTTTGGAATCCCCCATTACGATCTGATAATGAAATTCATAGAAAATATCTATAAAATCTAATTAAAGTATGTGTACACATTGTGTTTTAAGTGTAATACAAAGAAATAATTTATAATAAAATAATTTGTATTTCTTTTTTTAAATGTTTGTTTATGTTGAGAGAGCATGCAGAGTCCTGGGGAGGGCCAGAGAGGTAGGGGGAGAGAGAATCCCAAGCAGGCTCTGTGCTGTCAGCGCAGAGCCCTATTTGGAGCTCAGTCCCACGAATCGTGGGGTCATGACCTGGGCCAAAATCGAGAGTCGGATGCTTAACTGATTGAGCCACCCAGGTGCCCCTAAAATAACGTGTATTTCATTGTGTAAATTCTTGGGTATGAATCCACTGGAAGTTATGCAGAAGTAAGCGAATGCTTCTACCTGTACATGGATTTACAGTGAGTGTGATTGTAATGGATACACATTGATAAAGGTGTATCCTGTTGGTTGCTCAGATACCACGACAACATTGCCATTGGTTACATGTTGTTGTTTGTTTCAAATAATAACTGTTTGTAAAATTGTGAACAAAACAGTGTATAGTTTATATAATCTTCTTTTAAATTATATTTTCCTGGCATTCCTGGAAAACTCAGTGGATGTTAAAACTGGGAGAATACTTCTTATTATATGTAAGCAGAGTTAGGTTCTAGGTTCAGGTAATTATGAACATCGTTGTCACCTCCTGACCAGGACATTCTAAAGTAGAGTGAATTGCAGAGAGGGAAACTGTCACTGAAAGAGGGAAGTGGGAGCTTAGAAGATGTCAGCAACAAGAGGAAAGGGTAATGATGGGCACTTCAAAGGAGCTTGTGTTTTAGAAGGAGGAAAGAGAAATCAGTTTGAAAGTGCAGAGAGGAGTAAGGAAGACATGATCCCATTTCCAGCCTCTGAAGATCAAAGGGCTGGGATAGAAAACTCACCCTGTAGTTGAAACAGCGTCAAGAGGGGGAACTATTGTAATGCTGGAGTATTTGGGAAATGAATTTCATTAAGTGAAGGAAGATGCTTTTGGATAAGCGGATGAACATTATTGGAAGCATGGGGGTAGGAACAGTCACCAAACTAAGAATGCTATGTGTTTGTGAGAAGTTTACAAAGGTGGGAGAGAAATGACATGAATTAGGGTGGTTTGGGGTGAGTGTATCTCAGTGCAGACACCTTTGGATGAGAACCAAACTGGTCATCTCTTCTAGCAATCTAGTTTGTGAGGTGTGAAAGGGGGAGTGTAGACTGAAATTTGAAACTGACCACATATTGGAGGTAAAGAAGGATAACTTGATGTTTCTTGTTTGGAAAGTGGTAGATGTTGTTAACAAATAGCAATACATAGGAGAAGGAACAAGTTTAGGACAGAGAACAATAATAATTCAGTCATAAACAAGTTCTGTTTGAAGTATTTGAAAATAACTCAGCCACAACCAAGTTCGGGTGTTTTATAGCATGATAACAGCTATCAGTTTTTGTGTGTCTGATGTTTGTTAGGTACTGTTGAAAATATTCTACTTAAATTGTTTCATTTGCTCTTTATAGCAATTCAGTGAGGTATTATCATCCTGATTTTATAGTTGAGGAAACGAGCTCAAAGAGGTTTCAGCTTGTTCAAGGTTTCACGGTTACCTGATCAGGGATGAAAAATCCACGTCTTTAATCCCTCATAAGTACCATATTTTACAGACTTGTCTAGATGTGGATTTTTGTTTTGCATGTCGTTTGAATTTCATTGTGCTTCCTAAATCTGAGAATTCCTGTCTTTGAGCAATTATAGAAAAATTCATAGTCATTATCTTTTCAAATGGAACCTCTTACAGATTTTCTTTACTTTCTTTGAGAATTCTGGCTGGATAAACGTTAGACTCTCTTTTTTTCTGTGTCTCATTACCCTGTTTATATTTTTAACTCTTTGTCTCGCTGCTCCATTCCATGGATTACCCATGGATAATTTATTTAGGTCTATACTCTTAAGTCACTAATTTTCTCTTCTACTTTGATCTGCTATTTAACATGTCCATTGAGTTTTTAATTTCAGTGATTCATTTCTAGATGATCGATGTGGTTCTTTTTTCCCCTTTTTTATTGTTTATATTGAAGTATATCTGACACACCGTGTTACATAGGTGTACAACATAGTGATTTGACAGGTTTATACATTATGCTGTGCTCACCACAAGAATAACTACCACCTGTCACCATACAACACTATTACGGTATCATTGACTATATTCTCTGTGCTGTACCTTTTATCCTCATGACTTACTCATTCCATAACTAGAAGCCTGTGTCTCCCACTCCTCTTCACTCATTTTCCCCAGTCCTCACCCTCTCCCCCTGTCATCTCATGGGACCTGAACCTGTATGGTTCTTTTTCAGGTTTCCTGATGGTTTTTGATAGTCTCTTATTTATTGCTCATGTTTTTGACTCCTTTCATTATTTTTTTTAAAACCGTCTTAAGCGTTTACAAAGTGTATTTGATCTTTCTAATACTTTGGAGGCTCTAATTCTGTTGTCATTTCTGCTGAGTCTCATCTATGGTGGCTTGTTTCCTCATGGGTTTTTAAATTTTGAGCTGAATGCTTATTATTTTGGTGACCTTGATCTGTGAAAATCCTAAAAAGCCTATGTGGAAGGTCTAGAGAGCAGTTACTTCTGCTGGAAACCCAAAGGCTCTGTCAAGTTGACAGCTTTAATTTCTCAGCTTGAAGTTTCCCAGACCATGTAAGTAATGTTTTTGTGCTTTCTCAGATTACTATCTCCACCACATTACCCTAAGTGTTGGGATCAATGTACAGGTGGTAGGTTGTTGGAAGTGAACAAGATATTCTAGAGAAATTAGTGAGGAAAAATTCTAACAATTAAGAAAAGGGCAGAGGCGGGGGATGCCTGGGTGGCTCAGTCGGTTAAACGTCCAACTTTAGCTCTGGTCATGATCTCGCAGTTTGAGTTTGAGCCCCACATCCGGCTCTGTGCTGACAGCTCAGAGCCTGGAGCCTGCTTCAGATTCTGTGTCTCCCTCTCTCTCTGACCCTCCCCCGTTCATGCTCTGTCTCTCCCCCCCCCCCTCTCTTTGTTTTTGTTAAAAAAACAAAAAAGTTTAAAAAAAAATAGAAAAGGGCAGAGGAATATGAGTCAGTAGTGACCCAGAAGAAATGGGGTGTCTGGGTGGCTCAGTCGGTTAGGCTTCTGACTTTGGCTCAGGTCATGATCTTATGGTTCTTGGATTTCAGCCCTGTGTCTGGCTCTGTGTTGACAATGTGGAGCCTGCTTGGGATTCTCTCTCTTTCCCTCTCTCTCTGCCCCTCCCCAACTCACGCTATCTCTTTCTTTCTCTCTCAAAAATAAAATAAATAAACTTAAAAAAAAAAAGAAATGGCCAGAGAAGTAGGTGGGAAAGCAATATAGTCTGTTTTTTATAAATAGGGGAGAGATTCAAGGGGAGGGTGGTTGATTTATTGGCTCTTCGTGTTCTCAGTACTAACCTGTTCTTTCATACTTTTTATTAATGCTTTTCTCTCCTCCTTTTCCATTTGTCCCCTCTCCCAAAAGGAAAAAGAAAGCACACTAGTACTTATCCCCTTAGAACATAGTTATTTGTATAGTAATCTGGGTTTGTGTGTTTTGCTGAGGGCACAGACCTTCAGTTATTTATGACCTCTCACGTAATAAACATTTGAATTGCCTTATTCTTACACAGATGCTTTTTAAAAGGCATGCTTAAAAACACATTCAAAACTTTTCTTGACTTCTGAAACCAGTCCTGACTATACATTCTCTTTGTTGGCCAGGGAGATCTTGTACGAAAACTGAAAGAAGATAAAGCACCCCAAGTAGATGTAGACAAAGCCGTAGCAGAGCTCAAAGCACGGAAGAGGGTCCTGGAAGCAAAGGTGAGTCTTGGGATCCTAAAATAGGAACGTAAATTGGTCTAGGATTGTTAATCTGTCAGGGTGGGAAAGACCTAGAAGAGTGTCTGAACAAATATCATTTGCTTTATCTCTATTTATCCAGAATGCCTTCTCCTCCCCCACTACCCAGCAGACTTCTCATCCTTTCAAACTGCATCTCAAAATGTCACCTTTTCTATGAAGCCTCCCTGACTTCTGACCTCCCCCTCCCCCAAATGCTAGACTCAGTATGCTCCGTGAATTTCCCTAGAAGGCATTGTGCTCACTCTTCTTTATGAATTCTTCCATGCCTGTAAATAGTGGTTTTGTGTTAAATTTTTTCTTTTAAGGAAAAGGTATATCCATCTAATACTTGCTCCCAAATCTTTCAAACAATAAATCTCCCATCACCAAACTGAAATCGTGTGGAATTCTAATTCATGATCTTACTACTGTCATCCACTAAAAATTCAGACATTGCTTATCAGTATCTGCATCTAATAAGTAAGCTTAGTCTTGCAATCTTGGAAATGATCATATACTTTGCTAAATAATTAAGTAAAGGTACCTTTTCTGTAACTCAAAGGGGGAAAAAACCCTAAGGTTTCTATTTTTTAAAGGTATCAAAATCTTGTCTGATAAATTTTATATTGAATTTTGTTGAGGAATCAACTGAATTCACATATATAAATTCATATTTCCACTCACCCCTCCAGTCACACGTTTTCTATTTAAAAATCCCTTACAGGAGCTAGCATTACAGCCCAAAGATGACATTGTAGACAGAGCAAAAATGGAAGATACCCTGAAGAGGAGATTTTTCTACGATCAAGCTTTTGCTATTTATGGAGGTAGGGGATTAATGATAGAGCAGTTATGTTGTTGGTGGTTTTAATATGTGCTTAAATCAAAAACATGGCTTTTCAATTGATACCTAATTGTATCAAGTCACGTAAAACAGGATATTTTGCTTTTGTTCCTTTAAAGTTGGCCATTGGTGTAAAATCTGTTTATGTCTTTCCACCCTACTTATTCTTAAAGACTGCTTTTTTCCATTAGGATGTAGGGAATTGGTAGGGGCCCAGGTATTAAGCACTTAATATGTCCATGTACCTATCAGATAGACTCTTCTTTGGAGCACTCGAGCGCCATTGTAACATTGGCCGGCTGTACTGTGCACCTCCACACAAGGGCAGTGATAAGCCAGGGTCCCCCAGATTATTCTTTATGGCAACTGCCAAGAGAAAGCGTTCTTCACAGGTATGTAGATAAATCTCTATAATTATATTTGCCTATCTGCCTATCTGTAGGCAAATATAATTACTGATTAAATGTGTAGTGGTATTTTTCAGTTAGTGGAGATCATTGCAGTAGGATTAGACTTTTAGTACTTTGCCACTGAAACTTGATTCAGGTTTGGCTAAGCAGATCTCTAAATGTTTAACTTCTTAAGGTTTAAATATAGTGGCTCATATACTCAAGATTAAGTATAGTGGCTCATATACCCAAGAATAATTTAGAGAATTGGGTGCTAAAATATTAGGTCATTTTACCAGCTGCCGCAGCAAGTTATATCTATGGCACAAAACTGTAATCTGCTTTTTCATTCTGTTTCTCATATATGGAGGAACATCATTTGCTTTTAGTTTTTTTCTAAACCTACTTGGAACTCTTAATGTGTGAATATAATAAATGGAGTATGAGCTTTTAAATGTTACATCTGTTGGCTAGCTGGAAGTAAGACTCTTCAGTATTGAGGGATTCGAATTGCTGACTTTAATACCTTTTTAGGGAGTGTGTGAAGTCTTACAGTTTCTCGTGTCTTTTTGCTTTCATTTGCTTAGAGTGACAAGTTTGCTTAGAGTGACAAGTCCACGTTTTACTCATTCATATTTTATAGGCGTTAGTGGTCTGTATGATTTTGGGCCAGTTGGATGTGCTTTGAAGAACAATATTATTCAGACCTGGAGGCAGCACTTTATCCAAGAGGAGCAGATCCTAGAGATTGATTGTACCATGCTTACTCCCGAACCAGTTTTAAAGTAAGATCTCTACTTTGGGGGCTGAAATTCTTTAATAATGCATATTTAAGTAACTTCTCCTGATTACAAAAACTACCCATATTCACTATAAAAATCTGGAAAATAAAGACAAACAAAGAAAATACATACCTAATGTCCATAGACAGCCAAGTTAAAATTACTGTATATATTCTTACTGTGTTCTTTCTCTGGAAGTCTCTGTATATACATCAACATCAGCAGCACACTGCTTTTTTCATGTAATGTAGGTGAACATTTACTTACATCGTTAAATGTTCTTCTAAAGCGTTTTTAATGACAGCATAGTATTCTCTTGTGGATGTGCCATAATTTATTTAGTTAGTGCCATATTGTAGGCATTTAAATTGTTCCTCATTTTTGAGTCTGCTGAACATCTGATAGATGGATTTTTGCAAATATATATGATTATTTCCTTACTCTGAGTTTTTAGAAGTTTTGGGCAAAGGTGTGTGTGCATTTAGAATTGAATACTGCTATTTGTGTTGAAGTTTTAGTGCAGAAATTTAGATTATCCCTACTAACATTGTTGAAAGCAGGGCAGGATTGCTTGAATATAAAACAGAAAGAAGAATTCTTACCATTTTGTATCTCATCACTTCATTTCATGTTGCCTGGTAAAGAGTTAATTTTCACTGTTTGCATCCTTTGGGCTCTCTCAATAATTTCAGCCAATTAAAAGAAAAAAACTGGTAATGGATCTAAAAGATCTAACCTGGATCTAACCTGTCCTTTAGCCGTTTGCTCCACTAATAGGAACTGTGTAACAGGTAATACCAGTGTCCATTCAGGTTTCAGTGGCAGAAAACTCTTTCCTTAAGATTCAGGATCCATGCTGAGTATCATGAATTCTTGCCTAGTTACATTCCCTATGGTTTCGGCCTTTGCTTAGATCGTTAATAATGGGGTAGGCATGGATTAATTGATTCTGCAAAGTAGCACATGCTTTATGGCAACTTGTGGAAAAGTATAATCTAGTTGATGTCTTTTCCCTATGGGAAGAAAGAACTTAGGGAAAGGGTGAGGATGTATTTGAAGAAGAATGTTCTCAGCATACATTATTATCTACCATGGATACATCATTATATACATACGGGAGCTTCCACCTCTCAGATGCATAGATATAAGCTTAATATACTCCATATAGCAGGAAGATTGTCTTATAAGGTAAAATCTATGTTTTAATTTGTATGAAAGTGACAGATTGGCTTGGCATTTGTTAACTTAGGACCTCTGGCCACGTAGATAAATTTGCTGACTTCATGGTGAAAGATGTAAAAAATGGAGAGTGTTTTCGTGCTGACCATCTGTTAAAAGGTATGGTTTTTCATCTCAGACATTCTTCCAGGTTGAATTCATCAAAACAAAGGGTTTAGATTAAACTTTTCTCATATTTTTTCTCTTAAAAATTTGTTGGTGCACCTGAAACCAATTTTACCATATATGTTAACTACAATTTAAATAAAAATTCGAACTAAAAAAAAATTGGGGGCATAACATACAAAGATTAAAGTGCGCAGATCTTACATATACAGGCATACCTCACTTTATTGCATTCCACCTTATTGTGCTTGGCAGATACTGCATTTTTTTACAAATGGAAAGTTTGTGGCAACCCTGTATCAGGCAAGTCTATCAGCACTGTTTTTCCAGCTGCTTTTGCTCACTTTGTCTCTGTCACAAAGAGAATCACAAGAATTTGGTAATTCTTGCAATATTTTAAACTTTTTCATAATTATTGTATTTGTTATGGTGATCAGTGATTAGGACTTTCTGAGAGCTCAAATGATAGCATTTTAGCAATAAAATATTTTTAAATAAGGTATGTACTTTTTTAGATATAATGCTGTTGCATATTTAACAGAGTACAGTATGATGCAGACCTAACTTTTATATGTACTGGGAAACCAAAACATTCATTTGACTTGCTTTATTGCAATATTTGTTATATTGTGGTTTGGAACCGAACCCACAATATATCTGAGGTATGCCTGTATGGATCCAGTCCCTTATTTAACAAGAAGTTTTTATACATGATAAGTAGAAACTCTAAGTCCTGCAAAAGAATCAAGACAGTGTTATGGTTCTCCCTGTAAAATCAACCATGGAGTTTATATAAAGTAAGAACACTATCCTTGGATTCATTTTCTTACCACTTGAGCACTGAATCTCAAAGTGCATTTTCCTTTTTCCCATTGATTGAAATTGACATGTACCAACACTGTTCTTGTAGCTCATTTACAGAAATTGATGTCTGATAAGAAGTGCTCTGCTGAGAAGAAATCAGAGATGGAAAGTGTCTTGGCTCAGGTGAGTACTTTAGAGATGTTATCACAGTAACTCAGGAAGGTGCTGTCTTTCTTTCACTGTTTGGTGACTGTTGAATTTCACATTGCGCTGACCCTGGCCACAATTGTAAAGAAGTAGAGTTTACCTTCTGTCTCTCTTTGCATTTTTATTTTCTTCTTTCGCTGCCTTCTGTGGCTAATACTTTATGTTAGCCCAAACTAGCAATTCAGTGTAAATAGGCATGAAATTTGTTCTGTCTCCTTCGAAACCAGTTTTCTGGATTCAATAGCAAAAACCAGACGAGTGGCTGAAGATGAATGTTGTTCAGTCTTGCTGTAGAGATTTTGGGGAAGATACCTTCATGAGCACTGTCTCATCAGCCACTTGATCTACTTGTGGTTGCACCGTCCCTGACTCCATGCTGTTACTGTTAAAACCCAGTGAGCAGGCCCCTGCTTTCCCTATAGACTAAAAGTTTCATAATTTCTATTTAAGTTGGCAAAGTTTAGGGAAGACAAAAGAGACCATAGAGATAATCGATTCTTGTACCAAGTGCAGGAATACCTTCTATATCAGAAATAGTTCTTATCCTCCTTTTGGGTCACAGATCACTTTAAGAATATTATGAAAACTGCACCTCTTTGCCCCAGGAATATGCACATGCCCATGTACATATGTTGCTGATTTCTCATGTCGTGTATTCATTTAAGCAAAGTACATTTCTCCAACACCATGTTTGATCATGAGGTCCATCAAAGCTTACCTCTTAAATTTTATGTACTTCCTTGGGTAAAAATACACACACACACACACACACACACACACACCACTGCTATATTTATACATCTTTTCTTTATATTGGTATATATATATGTGAGGCTGAATGTAGGAATCCCTACCTCTTTGCTTTTTACTCATGCGAATTTATTAGATACTTTTCCACTGTTGCCTTATTTTCTACAAATATGCTGATTTTTCGCTGTGATATCTAGCTTTCTAACGGTAGAGAAATTTTTTCCTTCCTCGTTTAAATTGAAAGAAAATCTCAATTTGGCTGTTGACTAATCTGCCAATTGATTTTAGTCCTTGTGAGGTATATTTTATCCTTTGCTTAAAGCTCATTACTTTAGTATTGTTGTTCATGGTTTAGTAAATCAGTTCTTGAGTTTTGACAGTCGTAGTTACACATTCATTTCTCATTTCCTTTTCCAAAGGCATGACCTTTAATAGAAAGAAGAAATGAAAAGCACTTCTAATTACCCCTAAATTACTGTTTCCCGTTTAGTATGTTAGACCTACTAAGTTTTTGTGAGTATGTATCTTTGATCTTAGCAGTTTCATTCATTTCCGAGTCAAGTGTCAGACCAGGAAGTAATTAGCTGATTTGTTAAGTCATAATTTATGGTTTGAAATCTGACTCTGTTTCATCTCATATGCATGGTCTTGGGAGAGCAGTCTGTTTTTTGATTTGCCATATCAGATACACATACAAGCTGTCAATGTAATGTTCAGTGAAAAGTTGGGGACTGTGGTCTGGTACTCAGAAATGGCCCTGGTGGATTCACAGCCAAAGGCCCATCTGTTTACTTGAGTGAGTAATAATATTTTCTCCACCTGTTAGTGCCTTTGATTCCTTTTCAGCTGTATGAAGCATGATAGCTTCTTTAAAAGCACCGATTCACCCTCTGAGTTAGGATGAGCTTTGTTCCTGTTATGTGGATCCAGTAGCTCAGAATTAATTGTTTTTCTTCTGTATCCATTTTTGCTGACCTATTTCTGAATGTACCAGTTTTTAAAGTCATTTTTTAACTTCCATTAAAAAAAATTGGTAATATATTTTTAAATGTATATTTATTTTTGAGAGAGAGAGAGAGCATGAGCGGGAGATTTGCAGAGAGAGGGGGGGACAGAGGATCCAAAGCGGGCTCCACAATGACAGTAGAGAGCCTGATGCAGGGCTCAAACTCAAACTGCGAGATCATTATCTGAGCTGAAGTTGGATGCTCAACCGACTGAGCCACCCAGGCGCCCCTAAAAAATTATTTTTTAAAGTTGAATCATTTGTTCCTTAGTGTTTCCTACTGTCTGGATTTGGCTGACTGTATCATTTTAGTGATATTTTACATGTTCCTCCGTTTCCATATTTCTTGTAATTTGGTAGTCAGATCTAGAGGCCCGATCAGATATCTTTGTTAAGACACTTAGTAAGTAGTATAATGTATGCTATGTGCCAGGCCCTGTGCTAAGTACTTTACATAATCTTTTTTTTTTTTTTTAAGTTTATTTATTTTGAGAGAGAGAGAGCACAAGGAGGGGAGGGGCAGAGAAGGAGAGAGAGGGAGAGAGAGGAAATCCCAAGCAGGCTCCACACTGTCAGCACAGAGTCTGACACGGGGCTTGAACTCATGAACCACAAGATCATGACCTGAGCCGAAATCAAGAGTTAGACACTTAACTGACTAAGCCACCCAGGTGCCCCTACATAGTTAATATTCATAGTAGCCCTTCATAGTGAAGTAGGTTCTGTTTTCCTGTTTCACAGAGAAGCAAAATGAGGCTCTGAGAGGTTAGGTAAGAACTTACTTTTAAGTCACACAACCCATTAGTGGTAGAGTTGGGCAGGTTATCTAGCGTTTTCTGACTCCAGAGCCTCAGTTCTTATGGCCATGAGTTGATTTATCTAATTATTTTGTTTCTCTTGGGAGATTTTTTTTTTTTAAGTTTTGAATATTCTTTAGTATTAGATGGTTTGTCATGGTCATTTGAAATTTTTGAATTGGAGGGTCATACATTATTTTAGAGTTTGGCATTGATTATCGATGTATAAAATGTGCAATAAATTGGAACAAGCAGACATGAATAAGAAACAGCTTCTTCCTTCAAGATCTTAATATCTAGTGGGAAAGAAAAGGTATATGCACATTTAATGAATAGACAGGGAAGGGAACCTGACTGAAATATGCACAGAGTGGTAAAATTCAACTTGGAACACTTACTTACATGATTTCAGATGCTTGCCAGTCAGTAGCTATTGTAACTGAACCAGAGACACTTTTGCTTTATCTTTCATTGTGAGATGGTGAATGTGTGAGTTTTAGGTCAGTCCCAGAAAGATACTCCATTTTTCTAGAATGGTAAATGGTAAATTGATAAATGGAAAGTGTGTGAACTGGTTATGGTTTTAATTTGGATATCTTGGGGGTTAGGTTAATTCTGATGTTCTTGTTTTGGGTGACTTTTAATGATGGATGGGTTTTATATATAATACTCTTATCTTATGCCCTGTTTTTTTTCCTCAGTCTTTTACATTAATTATTTTCTTGACCTATCCTTTAGCTTGATAACTATGGACAGCAAGAACTTGGGGATCTTTTTGTGAACTATAATGTAAAATCCCCCATTACTGGAAATGATCTGTCCCCTCCAGTATCTTTTAACTTAATGTTCAAGACCTTCATTGGGCCTGGAGGAAACATGCCTGGGTATGTATCACTTATTCTTTATGTAATGAAGGTATTAAAATTTCTCATAATAAAAAGTGAACATCATTATCAGCCATGAAGGAAAACTTTTGATAAGTGATATGTAGAAAGTGCAGATAAATATATTAAGGAGAAATAATGACAGACATATTATTAAGTATATTCCTTCTAACTCTTTCTGAATGTAATTTTTTTAGTGTATGTGATAATTTTTTTTTTGTCACAAAATAAAAGTCTGTGATCATCATGTCTTCTAATTATAGCTGTATAGGGCAAAAGAGATAGTTGAAGAATGATTTTGGAAGTCATTGAATTTATTGTTGAAGGACACTTAGGGAAGAATTTTGTCTAGATCAGCACTTTGCAATAGAACTTTCTGCAGTGGTGGAAATGTTCTGTAATCTGTGCTGTCCAGTATGGTGGGCATCAGCCACATATGGCTTTTGAGCACTTGAAATGGCATTAGTGCTTCTGAGAGGAACTGAATTTTAAAATATATTTAATTTTAATTAATTTAAATAGGCATTCGACTAGTGGCCTACCATACTGAATAACGTAGGTTTAGCTTGTTATTTTACAAGATGTGGTTTTCACAGTAAAGAAAGCTGAACAGCTTACAATATGATCCAGAGCTGGAATCTGTATTTACAGATTTCTTCTCCATGTTAACACACTTAGCCAAAGTATTACACTTCATAGCTTCAGATATTTTTCTTACGGTCTCATTGTAGAATAATGGAGTGTAGGCATTGGCTGAAGCTAGACAGATCATGTTTCCTGGAGTAGAAACTAAAGAACAATGAAAAGTAATTGTGACAGAATGTATTACTGGAATTGTTTTAGTCACACACTGTGTTGATTTGGGATATTTTATGGAGAGAGGCCAAAGGCAAGCCTTTCATTTTGACAGTACATACAGAGAGTCATTAAATGGGCCAAACCCTCTGACCTGTCATCCCACTCCTGGGAATTTATCTGAGGAAATAATTCAAAAGGAAAGGAAGCTATAGTTATCAAGAGTACATAAATTAAAAGTAGAAATAATCTATTTAATAATTTGAGATGGTTAAGTAAATTATTGTAAAGTAGTTCATTTTAGTAAAATACTCTGCAACTGCTAAATATGTTACATTTTTATGATTATTTAGAAAATGGAAAAATAACGAACACATCATTTTACACACTCTACTTATAAATAATGCATATAGGGGCATCTGGCTGGCTCAGTTAATAGAGAATGTGACTCTTGATCTCGGGGTTGTGAGTTTGAGCCCCATGTTGGGTGTGGAGCTTACCTAAAAATAAATAAACAGACAAACTTACAGCTTTAAAAAAAATGCATATAAACTGTAGTTCTGCTTCTATGTGTATCAAAACTGGAAAGCACCACCAAGATGAGGAGTTGGTGTGTTAGAGTGAGAGCAGGGTGAAATTATAAGTTAATTTTTCTTTGTTGTTTTGTTTTCAAGTTTGTTTATTTTTGAGAGAGAGAGGGTGAGTGCCAGGAGGGGCAGAGAGAGAGGGGGACAGAGTGTCTGAAACAGGCTCTGTACTGATATTAGAGAGCCCGATGCGGGGCTTGATCCCATGAACTATGAGATCATGACCTGAGCCGAAGTTGGATGCTTACCTACTGAGCCACTCAGGTGCCCCCTTTTTTTGTTTTAAAGTTCTTTTCACAAAATATTTATTTTGAAGCAGGCTGTTGGGAAAGCTTTCTTAGTTGATACTTTTGCACAGAATACTTTCTGTAAAATAGAGGACAGTGGATATCTTGGAGTAGTTGCTTGGCTGTATCTTTAAAACATGGAGGAAAAGAGAAGAAGCCTCTGGCTGGAAATGTAGAACACCACAGAAAAGAAAATGACAGGGAGGATCCGGAAAATTGCCTGGCTTGTTGTAATGATCGTGATGAGTGAGCTCTAATGTCAAGTGTTAGCCCATAATGGATTCTTTTGAGCCATCAGCAGCACTCTCCTGGGTGGGTTCGTAGAGGTACACCTAGGCAGGGTCTTATTTTCCGAAGGATCCAAAACTGTTGTCTGCCTCCGTGTAAATGATTAACCAGGTTTTAGGGACATTGAGAGGTGCTATTTGACTCACTAGAGAGATAAAATAAAATCACATTTCTAGTAGTAGTATTACCATGCCAACTGCTTGATACATTCTCTAACACGGGCTTGAGAATGCTCGCCACCAAGAAAAATGTGTATTCCTAAAACTTTTCTTTAGGGCGCGTATGTACAGTTTTGTGCAAAAATAGTATAGTATTTAGGACTTTGAGGATTTGTATCTAGAGTTTCAGATTTTTGGAACACAATTTCTTTCCTTCTAACCAACTGATTTATTTAAACTCTTAGGTACTTGAGACCAGAAACTGCACAGGGGATTTTCCTGAATTTTAAGAGACTTTTGGAATTCAACCAAGGAAAGTTGCCTTTTGCTGCTGCTCAGATTGGAAATTCTTTTAGAAATGAGATCTCCCCTCGATCTGGACTGATCAGAGTCAGGTACTGCCCATATTATTCTGCTGGTAAAAATCGTGAATGACCTTGGCATTGAATGGGAAAGGAAATCTTGCTATGTTGAAACAATTCTGCTTCATTTTTACATGGGTTAGAATTTATTTTTGTCCTCCAAAAGATTATGTTTTACATTTGTAACCTCTGGGACATCAGGTAGTTTTGAGTAACTAATATGAACTGAAGGGAAAGGAAGGGAGGTGAAGGATAGGTCACATTTCTCACCTCCAAAATAATCTTTCCCCCTTGTTCATCATATGTTTAGAGAATGGCAAGATCTTGACTGTCTAAACAAGGGCATTTTCTGTCAGTGGTGATATATATAAGTATAGGGTGAGGTGGGGATGAGGTGATGCTTATGAGAGGGAGTCCTCAGTGTCCAGGGCAAACAACAGTGCTCGACTTGGGCTGAGAGTGCTTCCATAACCAGTTGACATTCCTCCAGATACTTGAGGCGTCTATATGACAGAAAGGCCAGCTAACAGGCTTATTTTTATCTAGCCTACTCACTCGCTTCTGTTCTAATAACCTCCCTTTGCCAGATGTATCCAGGAATATGTAGGGCGGCATATTAGCACTTAGTTAACATTTTTCTTTAGAAACATACTGTGACTTAGCTGTTTGTGACTTAAATTTTTTGTGGTTTCTATACATTTTTCTTACTAATATCATCTTTTGGGGTAATAAAGTCCATATAAAAATAAGATGTAGGTAAACCTAACTATCTTAGGCTCCAAATGATTTTCCACAGCCCCACCACCCCATCCTTCTCCTCTCTCCTTACTCACTGTAATTACAGACTTTAGTAATAGCATGTCCCAACCACTGACTCTACATCAAAGCACCCAAACCACCTGCCTAATCTTGTTAGTCCCCATGACCCCCACTGAGGAAACACTCCTGTGATTGACCAAACTGTATCTTCAGGCCTATGATTCCTTCAGCCTTCTGGTCTAGAAAGGGGAGACTGCACAGAGGAAGGGCTTCAAGACTTAGAAAAACAGGTGGAAGAAAAAAGAGGTGCAGAAAAAAAGAGGTGGTCAGAAACTTTAGCCAGCTATGATAACAGTGCAAAACTTGTCAGGTTTGAGTCTTTTATTTTTCTGTTTTTTTCTGTCTTTTTTTTTTTTTTCCTTTTGTTTTTTGGCTTTCTGTCTGCTCCAGTAGTGTCTGCAGGCATGCTTTCAAAATACCGAGGAAGCTGGGTAAGACTAACTTTGTCTAAAGCCGGTGTTTTAGAGAGGGTTTACATCATGTAGAGTAGCTCTTGGAAGTTATAAAGGATCACAAAGTAAGGCCTTTGGAATAAAAAGTGGTAAATCGGAAAACCAACTCAGAACTGAGGAGTGATTCTAGGAGTTAACTGGTGAAAGGCTGTGGGACTTCATGACATTTTATTCCTTGGTCATTTTCACTTTATTATTATTATTTAAATTTTTTTCAATGTTTATTTTTGAGAGAGAGAGAGAGCACGAGCAAGGGAGGGACAGAGAGAAAGGAGACCCAGAATCCAAAGCAGGCTCCAGGTTCTGAGCTGTCAGCACAGAACCTGATGTGGGGCTCAAACCATGAACTCATGACCTGAGCCGAAGTCGGAGCTTAACTGACTGAGCCACTGAGGCACCCCGGTCATTTTCACTTTAAAGCATCCTGTCTGGATTCTGGCTGGTTTTTGGTATATGCCCCTGTAAGATCCTGACTTAGAAGGCTGTTCATTCTTCCATGAGCCAGTAACCCCGTGTTTTTTGTTACATGGGTTGGGTAGGGCTAGGATTTGTTTAGTGTTATGATTTCCTCTTGATGACATAGGGTTATTAGGTCTTTGCCTGGCTGTGATTTCTTTAGGTTGGGAGTATTGGAGTGTTCATATGAAATTTTTAAAATTAATTAATTATTAATTTACGTTTATTTATTTATTTTTGAAAGAGAGAGGGAATCCCAAGCAGGTTCCACGCTCTGTGCCGAGCCTGATGTGGGGCTCAGTCCCACCACCCTGGGATCATGACCTGAGCTGAAATTGAGTTGGATTTTTTTTTTTTTTAAGTTTATTTATTTATTTTGAGAGAGAGAGAGCAAGAGCGAGCATGGGTGAGAGAGGGGAGAGAGAGAGAGGGAGACAGAGAATCCCAGGCAAGCTCCACGCTGACAGCTCGGAACTGTGAGATCATGACCTGAGCCGAAATCAAGAGTCAGAAGACGCTTAACCAACTGAGCCACCTAGGAGCCCCTAAAAATTTATTTTTACTTTGATTGGCTGGTTCTGTCTTCTAGACCTATATGTGTTTTTGTTCTCCGCAGTTCCAGGTACAGTCTCTGAACTCAAAGACAGGAGACTGCTGGTAAAATCCGTGTTTAGTTTTGATTTCCACCTCCTGTCTGTGAGCTGACAGATGGAAAGGCTTTGGCAGCAGATTATTTTGGGATTCTGGGCCGGGCCCTTATTTTGATATGCCCTGCATTTTAGATGTTCTATTCCTAACAGCCCAGCTCTAAGCTATGTAAGGACAGATATTGTGCTTCTCTGTCATGTTTCAATGCACACAGATGTTTGATAGTGGTCAGAAGACAAGATATAGGTGCTGTGGGGCCAAGTAAATACCATTAAAAAATAAAATTTAAAAATCAGAGCTCTTTTGCAATGCATTTCATGTATTTTTAAAACCCATTTAAGCAATTTTTCTTTACTTTGAAACATCTGAAATAATCATGAAAGTGCAGTAGTAAATGTGTGTGTGGGGGGGAGAGTTTGTTTAAAGAAGAGAGATTTGATTTTCACTCATGGCTTAAACCACTTTTCCCTCAATAGTTACTTAATTGCCATTCAGGGAAATCTCTTTGGGAAACCATTACTATATGCATATTTATTTCAGCATTATGCAGTTAGCTTAGTGTTAGCCTGTTCAATTTATACCTTATGTCCTCAACCTTGAATAACACTTTATTCAAGAAGCTGTTACTCTAAAGAAGCCAGCCGTATGGTGCCATTATCTGTCATTTACTTGTTCAGAGCAAGAAAAAGGAAGAAACCAAACTGCTATAAAAGCTAAAGAACAGTTTCACTTCATTTTTAATTTCACATTGGAACTCATTTAGTGTATATTTATAAAGACTTGCTAGTGCTTTAAGGAAAACCATTTTATTTGGAAGTCACTATTAAATATCTCATTTCTTTTTTGCATCTGACTTTGGCTTAAGTTTTCCTAATATTAAAAACTGTATCAATCTGTTCTTTAAAAATTATTTTCCATTGAAAGTAAGAATCTTTTGTTGTGGTGGTTAGTATCAAAGGAAAAACAGAGATGGACAGTAATGAAAGTGGTAGAAACAGATTTTATTCAAGATTATTATGGTAGGGGAAAAGGATCTCAGTATAGAACAGGGCTCAATTTTGAATATATCATGGGTAAGAGGGGATTTATAGCCAAGGAGCATGGTGGGGGTCAGTAGTTAGAAAATTACTAAAAGGGAATATGAGGGGAAAGGGGGATTCTGACTAAACCAGCCTAACAGGATCTTGCCGAAGGCAGGCCAGGGTGATCAGATACCATGTGGGGGATGGTGGAGGATGACAAACCCTAAAAGATACCAGAAGTGATCACACGTAGCAAGCGGGGGAGGGGTTCTGGCTAAATTGACTTAGCAGGGTGCTTGCTAAAATTGGATTTTACAAGGAAGTGTACAGATGGGCCTAGGAGGAGTTTCAGGAGACTGAATAAAGTTTGGCCAAGCAAAGAATCTTTGTCATTAGATAGAAGGAGTTAATATTTGAGATAAATTTGACTGTATTTATTTCTTTAAAATACTATTTAAGCAAGTAGTGAAGTTTTCATTAATGTGTCTAAAAATAACAACTACCTACACAAACTTAATCAGACTTTTTTTTTTTTTCATGCCATTCCCTTAGGAAACAATTTTCTTGTTTAGTGATAAAAGATTCCTGTCGTGTGAGGGGTTATATCATGGTAGAATAAAGTTGAAAATAAGGGCCTCATTTATTTTTTATACTTAAGCATGCCACTTTTATGTTTTTGCTTCCAGAGAATTCACAATGGCAGAAATTGAGCACTTTGTAGATCCCAGTGAGAAGGACCATCCCAAGTTCCAGAATGTCGCAGACCTCCACCTTTATTTGTATTCAGCAAAAGCCCAGGTCAGCGGACAGTCTGCTAGGAAAATGCGCCTAGGAGATGCTGTTGAACAGGTAAGATTCTGTCGGTAACTTCCTTTAGGTTATTCCTCTTCAGGGACTCCAGCACTTAACAAATTCTGTGTACTGAATGATAAAAAATTTACTTTAGCAGTCACTGTATTATTTTATTATTTTTTAATTTTTATTTATTTTTGAGAGAGCATGAGCGGGGGAAGGGCAGAGAGAGGTGGGGACAGAGGATCTGAAGCGGGCTTGTGCTGACAGAAGAGAGCCCGATGCAGGGCTTAAACTCAAGAACTGCGAGATCATGACCTGAGCTGAAGTCAGGTGCTTAACTGACTGAGCCACCTGGGCAACCCGGTCATTTTATTTTTTATATGGTGTCTGTTTTTATATAGTATTTATTCTATACTATTGTTATAATGGGAGGAAATTACGTGAACATGCCGATTTGTGGGCCATTGGGTCTAACGTGAAAAACAGATTTAGCAGAGCACTTGGAAAAAAGATCTTGGTTTGAACTCTGCATTATCAATCCAACTTTTTTCAGTATGTGCTACTTTGGGGGAGACATTGTGACTCACAGAAAGCAAGCCCTCGGGATTTTAATCTCTTCTGTATTGGGATAAAGTCTTGCATAGAATAAAATTTCTCCAATCATTTGTCTGGAGAAATGAGTGAGTGAAAACTTTCTTATAGTAGCCGTGGCCTGATAGTGGAGTGAATTGCTTCAGGAAACAATGAACTTCCTGCCCCTGAAAATACTCCACTGGAGGCTGGGTGATAACTTGGCAGCTATTTTGTAGAGAAGAGCCCAGCAGCAGGTTGGAGATGGGGGCTAGATGATTTCTAAGATCCTTCTGGTACTGTAATACTAAGATGACACATACAATGTGGGGTGTACAAACTTCAGTGCATAAGGATACGTTAAAATCCCCTCAACGTGTCTTATTACTTCTGTTAATTCAGAAGAAATATATCTTCCAATCCATAGGGTCATTATTATGAATGTCATTTTTAATACTGTAGTTATAGAGGGTGTGAGGTATTGGGCTGAATTTTTTGCTGACCCAGTGAGTATGGCAGAAAGATTTTGAATCACTCCATTATTATCAGCTTGTTAACTTGACGTTAACCCCATTAAAAATAGCCACAGTCACATTCTGGGTATTTGAGATTGTTCTGAAAGCTGGATAAATTAGCTTACTTTGTGTTTCGAATGTTTTTCAGTAGATTATGAATAGATTGAAAACGGTATGTTGGCCTTTGAAAGAATGTGCATGTTTTTTTCCTTCCTCTGTGCTTGCTTGCATGTTTGCTTGCTTATTTATTTACTTGTTTATTCATTAATTTTTTTAGGGTGTGATTAACAACTCAGTATTAGGCTACTTCATTGGCCGCATCTACCTCTACCTCACGAAGGTTGGAGTATCTCCAGATAAACTCCGCTTCCGACAGCACATGGAGAATGAGATGGCCCACTATGCCTGTGACTGTTGGGATGCCGAATCTAAAACGTCCTATGTAAGGAGAATGGAAGGGTTGTTAGCATGTGACCGTCACGCTGTTAACTTAGGAGCATGAATATCAAAATTGCCTTTTATGTGCTTTATGTCAGAGTGGAACAAGGAGAAAAGGTTTTTTTTTTCTGAAGCAAAATGGAAAAGGCAATTGCCTCATGCCCCCTCATGTCCCAAGAGGGCTTTGTAGACTTAGACGGCTTTAATGGAGACAGAGAGTAAGAGAGAGACACAGGGAGAGATGGAGAGAGAGTGAAAGTCTAATGGGGCAGTGTTGGTGTGTATATTCTTGGGGTGGCCAGTATTTCTGGTAATATCCCTGGGTGCGCCTAAGATGGGGTGGCCTCCTTCCTGACAAGGACCCCAGAAAGTGTTGGGAATGGTGGTAGGGCCGAGTAAAGAAAAACATGGTGCTCTTTGTTTAGAGAGCTATTTGGTAGGTTTTGGCAATAGACAAGGAGATTATTATCTCTTGTTTAGGAACTACCTTTCTTCAAATTCTGTGTATTTAACGGTTATTCAGAGAAGACCTCCAGGTTACTGCTTCACTGTACCACCCCATCCCCACCTCCCAAACATGAACATTCGTACTGGAGCTTAGAAGTGACAAACATTTGGGCATAGGAGGGGCGCCTGGCTGTCTCTGTCAAAAGAGCATGTGACTCTTGACCTCTGGGTCATAAGTTGGAGTCCCACATTGGACGTAGACATTACTAAAAATAAACGTTTAAAAAAAAAAGTCATTTGGATATAGGTGATGCTTTCTGCTCTGGTGGCGGTGAGAACAAGGTGGCATCCAGAACAAGGAGGTGGAGAGCCTTCTGGCATTTCCCTTATTTGGTACTGGAGAGGCGTCTCAGTGACTTTTGACAGTCATTGGTTCCCATATGCCCTTCACTCTTTACTTTTCAAAATGACTTTCTTTTAATAGGTTCATTTTTGAGAATTAAAAATAAAAATGAGTCATTTAAAGATGACTCATTTTTGTAAAACGAAAAAAAGTAATTCTGAAGAATATTATGTAGAAAGCGAAACTTCCAGTTGTATATATCTCCCCAAAAGTGGTTCACGTCTCTTCTAGATCAGGGATCAGCAAGCGTTTTCTATGGTAAATGTAAAAATATTTTAGGCTTTGTGGATTTCTGTTGCATATCTTCTTTGCTGTTGTTTCTTTTATTCTTTTTTTTTTTTAATGTTTATTTATTTTTGAGAGACAGAGACAGAGCACGAGCAGGGGAGGGGCAGATGAGGGAGAGAGACACAGAATCAGAAGCAGGCTCCAGGATCCGAGCTGTCAGCACAAAGCCCAATGCGGGGCTCGAACTTCTGAGCCGTGAGATCATCATTTGAGCCAAAGTTGGACACTTTGGCTGAGCCACCCGACTGAGCCACCCAGGCGCCCCTTATTCTTTTTTTAATAACCTTAAAAAATGTAAAAACCATTCTTAGCCCCATAGGTTTTTCCAGCCACTGTGTTAGATGACTTTACATGCATTGCAAACATACACACATGTATATATGTATAATGGTATACAAATACCTGTAGCGGCTGTCACCGATGTTTTAAAATATTCTTTTTCTTTTGTGAATTTAGGAAAGAATTTCTGTAATCTGTTAAGATTTTCTTATTACATTCTTTTCCTCGTAGGTTTGCATGACAGACGTATGCCAAAATGATAGTAGTCATTACTTTTGGATTGTAGGTGAATGCTCACTTCTTTACATGTTTTAGATTTTCTGGAATTTCTTATTTACAGATCAAACCAACAAAATATTTCCTGTTTTGTGTGAGAGAAGATTATTTCTTTTCTCTTTAAGTTCCCTTTCTTAATTTGCTCTGACTCTAATTTCACTAAAGCAGATACAGATTCTTGTCTTGCAGTCTCAATTTAAATTCTGGATGTGGCCTGGATTACATTTTATTTATTCCATTTGTTTCTTCATTTGACATGTATATTTGGCAAGGGCCGTGTACCATTCTAAGTGCTTCATATGTATTATTTTATGTAATCCTCCTCATAGGTTCTATTTCTGAGGAGGCTGAAGCACTGAGAAGTAATATGCTTGAGCCACACAGGTAGTGAGTGGTAGAGCTGGGACACGAACCAGGGCGGTCTCACTCAGGCCCGTGCTCTTAACCATTGTGCCACATTGCTTTAATGAAGCCTGCTACTTCATGCTCCTCCTTTTCCGAGGGCCCCTGCGAGCCGTGGCCAAACCGTCAAGTATTGGGAATGAGAAAATGTGGGCTTCAGTCCGGGAGAGGTGACGAACAGCATGGTGACTGTGGTTAATAACGCTGTTTCGTATATTTGAAAGTTGCTGAGAGAGTAAATCCTACAAGTTCTGTAACCATGTCTGGTGCCGGATGTTAACTGGACTTCCTGTGGCACTCAGTTTGCAGTATGTATGAATACTGAATCAATACATTGCACACCTGAAACTAACACAATGCTGCATGTCCATTGTACCTCGATGTTTTTTTACAAATAAAGAAAATATTTTAAAAAAGGGCATGTGGGCTCAGCATTGAGATTAGGCTGCAACATTTTACGGAAGGTCATTGGAAAGCTAAACAAAACCAGAAGCCTAAAAGTACCAGGCACTTCTCAGGGGAGGGGAGAGCTCCTTTAAAGATTTTTTTTATTGTTTTAAGTCCTCACAGTAGTGATTTTATTAAATTAGCTGCTTTATAAAATGTCATAGTTGTTAACAGTTTACCAAACTGTAGTGACCTGGTGCAATTTGCTGAGCATGTTGTAGAAAGGAAAGGAAATGCCAAAACCCTATTCAAGTTGACCCATTGCAGCCTAGAACAAAGGAGAGTTGTTTCTCCTTCACTTAAATCAGGGAAATGAAACAGGTAAAGAACTTCCCTGCCCATCTGAAGCCTCTGTCAGTACAACAGTCCGCTCAGTAGAAACTAGATGGTCTATGCATTCGAGAAAAGGCTTTAACACTTTATTATTGTGTACTTCATATTTTATTTATTTCAATTAAAAAAAAAAAAAGTTGCTGAGACCTCTAATGCTTCACCCTTTTCTTCTCCTTCCTCAGAGGTAAGCACTAGCCCAGAATTGTTGCCATCCTCAGGCATGTTTTTGTAATGTTACCTTTTACTATGTAAATATGTTGACATCTTTCGTGAATGTCAGATGATCAAGTTACGTGCTTTTAGGCTTCGTTCTTCTCTTTAATTCCTGTTTTGTTGTTGTGGTTATGTATTGGGGCTTCTGAGCTTACGAGGTTTATATTTGCCCTCTCTAGTCCCCACACCCCGCGTGGTAACATGTGCTTGGAAAGCTTATGGTTGCGATGGTTGCATTTTTCCATTCTCTTTGGATCAAAGGCCAAAAACTACATACGAGAAGGACTAACTAGATATCTACTAAAACAAGCCTTTTACTTCTTTAGATCTTACTCAAATAACAGGTTATTAAAGGTCTTTGAAAACAATGTAGATTGTGCTTTTGAAAAGTATCATAGATATTAACAGGAAATGACCCTGACATCTCTGTGGTGGTAATGCTGTGAAGTTTTAGTCTATGACTTAAATGTTACCTGCTCTTTACCGAGATTTCTTTTGTTGGGTAGGAAACTGAATCGAACATTAATGCCCATGCTCATGGCCAGCCGAGGTGTGTGTTTAGCACAGCCACATGATGCCAAGCTGTGACAGCAAGTAGACACTTCATCCTCAGAGAGTAGTGGTTTTTGCCAGATTCATTTGGAATCACGGTCACAAATTTGAAACACATCTACTGGTTTTGTCTAAGTTCACATTTTATTTCCATACATAAATCCTAGAATATATTAGTTTACCCCACATTCACAATATGGCAAAATAAATCTGTCCAAAAAACAAGACAGTTTTGCGTATATGTGTGAATTATATTTTATAGGGTTGTTAGCTGCCTGATATATAAAACTATTCCCATTCCAAATATTTATAAAAGATGAATGAAGATGCTATAATTGAATTATCTTTGGGTATGTGAAAGAGTTATAATATGCATGCATCTGTGAATGAGCTCAGCGTAAGTAATAAGTGTTTTTATCTGTTGTGTCTTCTTAGGGCTGGATTGAGATTGTCGGATGTGCTGATCGTTCCTGTTATGACCTTTCTTGTCATGCTCGAGCCACCAAAGTCCCACTTGTAGCTGAGAAACCTCTGAAAGAGCCTATATCCTTTCTGGTCACTTTAACAACTCTGGACTCAAGTGTAAACATCCTGAAAATGGCTAAGTCCATTTCTGTACACTCTATGGATAAACTGAGATGTTTTGGATGTTGTGGCAACACTTATTTAAACCTATTATACACTTGTCATTGCTTCTTTCCTGTTCTCATTTTTCTAATCCGACACACCCATCCGATGTTTGGTCTTTCAAAGAAGCATATTCATAAAAATGCTCTGAACATCTTTCACAGTATTGGCCAGTTTTTGTCAGCTGTTTCCAAAATGCATTTCCCCACACCTGCACCCACCTACATGCTCTTTGAATAAAGGGCACCTGGTGAGTACTACTTCTATTAAAAGATGAGTGCCATTTAATGGTAGGTGAAATAATAATTTAGTTCACTTGATCTGTAAATCCGTAAAGTAGAACTTTCCATTCTTTACCAGGCAGTGAGTTTATGAGCTTACCTCAGGGCTAGGCCAGTGACAGGAAATAGATCCTGTTGTGTTTGAGACATTTCAGAAGTCCGTTAAATGGTTAGCAGAGGTTATTATGCTGTGTATCAGGGTGTGTTGCTGATTAGATAATATCCCTTTCATGTCACTATAACTTTGTAAAAATCTCTGTTGACAGCATTTACCTATTTTGAGTGAGGATTTGTCTGAATGATTTTGAGGGTAGTTATTTCATTTTGCATTTGATGTCAGTATAAACAGTGTCTGGGATGCCAATAGAGAACTGGTCGTTGTTTTATGTCGACGATGGATTGTTCTCAAGATCATTCCCATAGTATGGCAGTTCTGTGTTTTTGGATTCCTTGACTACTTCATACAAAACAGTCAATGTTGTTCAGTTTGAACCCAATAAGGGAGCAATTGGGAAGGCATATAAGAAGGATGCAAAGCTGGTGCTGGAATACCTTACCATTTGTGAGGAGTGCTACATTACAGAGATGGAAAAACTACTGAATGAGAAAGGGTAAGATTTAAGATATGTACTCTTTTTTTTTTTTTAATTGGGGAGAGAGAGAGAGAGAGAGAGTGTATGCGTGGGCAGAGGGAGAGAGAGAGAATCTTAATCAGGCTCCATGCTGAGTGTGGAGCCCACTGTGGGGCCCAGTCCCATGACTGGTATCGTGACCTGAGCCAAAATCAAGAACTGACTGAGCTACCCCAGGCGTCCCTAAGATGTGTACTTTTATCTGCTTCAGTTAGAGATGTTCTCTCTGCAGGTTCTGAAAGGGTGAGATCAGTTTCTTTAGAAATTTTTTGCAGGTAAGTATTATCTCTTGGCTATATTTCTAGAACTGTCATTCCTGAGATTTTGACATTATAGCCTGGAAATAGATTTGAAATGAACTATAAAGATCTTTTTTCCCCCAATAGCTTTCTTAGAGGAGGAGACTTGTCCAAGGAAGTGACTGAGGAATAATTAGAAATGACATATGCCTCTCAGTCATTGCTCTCTTTTTGAGCTTTGGAGTGGTCTCTGTAATTGTTTTAAGCATGAATATAAAAACAGTAGAGACAAATCTGTAAAGGAATATGACAAAATCCAGCACTAAATGATATAAAATGTACCATGTTTGACAAACAATAAAAAAATTTGTAAACACATGAAAAAGCATGAAAACATAGCCCATATTGAGGAGGTCAGTCAAAAGAAACACCTAGAAGTGACAAACATGATGAATAAATACATAAGGATGTTAAAACAGTAATAAATATGCTTCATATGCTCACAGATGTAAGGGAAAACATGAACATCTGAGGTGAGAAATGGAAATATATATATAAAAAGAGACAGTGGACATCTAGAGGCAGTTTTGCAAATGAAATTTCACCAAATGGGATGAACAGTAGATTAAACATCGCAGAAGGAAGATCATTGAACTCAAAGACATAGCAATAGAAACTATCCAAAAAGAAGCTATAGAAAAAAAGAAAGACTGGGGAAAAAATGTCCTTTGGATTAATATGAGGCTGTCTAACATATCTGTAATTGGGAGTCCCAGAGACGGTATACAGAGAAAATAGCTGAAGATACATACAGTTGCTCAGAAATTTCCAAATTTGTTACAAACAGAAAACCCAGATTTAAAAAGTTCAAACTCAAGCAAAATAAACACAAAACCACATGAAGGTACATTAGAATCAAATTGCTGAAAACCAGTCATGAAGAGAAATGTCCTTAAAGTAGCCAGGGGAACAAAGGCTCATTACATTAAAATGAGCAAAGATAAGAATGCAAACCACAGCACAATAGAATAAAATCTTTTAAGGTGCTTAACCAAAAATCCTCTGCCAAGCAAAATACTTTCTTACAAACAAAAGCTGAGAGAATACATTGCCAGCAGACCTATACTAGGTGAAGTGTTAGAGGAAGCTCTTCAGGCAGAAGTGTGGAAATTAGCTACCAAAGAAATAAAGAGCTCTAGAAACAACAATTCATAATATGGGTAAGATAAAGGACATTTTATTTAATTTCTTTAAAAGATAATGTGCTGTTTAAAGCAAAAACAATAACAACATATTGTGAAATTTACAACATACAGAAGTAAAACGTGTGCCGTCAGTAACTCAAAGGATGAGAGCAAAGAATTGGGAATATACTGTTGTAAGGTGCATATATTATATGTGAAGTGGCATAATACTATTTGAGAGTAGACTATGATAAGTTTGAAAAAATACATATGGTGAACTCTAGAGCAATTACCTGGAAAAATACAAAAACCAAAGGAATGTAACTAATAAACCAATAAGGGAGATAAAATAGAATAATAAAAAATACTCCAGAAGAAGACAAGAGGAGAAAAACAAAGAAAAGATGGGACAAATAGAAAGTAACTCATGAGATGGTAGCAAATTCAACAGTATTAGTAATTATATTAAATGTAGTTATCTAAACAGTTGAATTAATAGCCATCGATTGTCAGACTAGCTAAAGAAATCAAGACCCAATTAAGTGCTATTTACAGGAAATTTGCTGTGATTATAATACACAAATAGGCTTAAAAGTAAAAGAATAAAAAATATTTCCCATACAAACATTAATCATTAAGTTAGAAGTAGCTGAATTAACATCAAAGTCAATTCAGAACAAGGGAAGTTAGTATAGAAAGAGTTACATTTCATAACGTTAAAGGGATCAGTTCATCAAGAAGGCATATTCTAACTGTATACAACTAAAAACAACCTCAAAATATGTAAAACAAACCTGACAGAACTAGAAGGAAAAATAGACATATCCACAATTATAGTCAAAGATTTCTATTCCCTTTTCTCAATATTTGGTAGAGTAAGCAGACAAAACAAAAATAGGAGTTTAAAACAAAACAAAAACAATAGGAGTTTAAAGGTATAAACACTTAATCAACTTAATTGCCATTTATAGACTACTTAAACCAAAGAATACAGGTTTTTTTTTAAATTTTATTGAGGGGTGCAGAGAGTGAAAGGGACCGAGGATCTGAAGCAGGCTCTGTGCTGACAGCAGACAGCCCGATGCAGGGCTTGAACTCATGAACCATGAGATCATGACCTTAAGTCAGACGCTTAACCGACCAAGCCACCCAGGCACCCGAGAGTACAGTTTTTTAAGTGCACTTGAAAAATCTTTTATATTTTTTTTGTACAGCCCTCCAACTAAGAATGAGTTTTGCATTTTCAAGGAGTTACTTAAAAAAACAAAGAGTACGAGAGACTGCATATGGCCTGCAAACCCTGATATATTTCATACTTGACCCTAGACAATAGGCTAAGTGAAAGAAATCTGACACAAATATGCAAAGCCCTGGGAAAGGTGAAACTAGTTTATAGTGATAGAAAGCACGTCACTTGCTGATTGTTAGTGGAGGGGATTGAAATGGAGCCATGGAGCCTTGGCGTGATTGATGGTGGTTGCATGTGTACATACATTTAGTCAAAAGAACTATCATACAGGGCACCTGGGTGGCTTGGTTGGTTAAGCGTCTGACTGGATTTTGGCTCAGGTCATGATCATACGATTCATGAGTTCGAGCCCCACATCCAGCTCCACGCTGACAGCACAGAGCCTGCTTGGGATTCTGTCTCTTCCTCTCTCTCTTTGCACCTTCCTTGCTTGTGCTCTCTCTCTCTTTCAAAATAAATAAACTTAAAAAAAAAACTGTCGTAAGATGAATGCTTATAACAAGTTGAAGATATGATCGTCCATTTCAGTAGGAAATTTTAAAACATTCTGGTCTCCCAGAATTAACAATGCTTATGCTAAAACAACATCAAATCCCATTAAAATGGACAAGTTAGAGCACTAGTTAGATACCATTATTTGTCACAAACATGACCACTTCCTTTATTAATTATTCTTACGTAATGGGTATCTTTTTGCTAATTTCAGCTTTTTTATAACTGTTACCTACTCTGCACTTAGACTGTACTCACAGAGAGAATATGTGATAATGTTTATGTAATGGAATTTTAATGCACTTAACAAACTTCAGACAAAATGGTAAAAATGAAGGAAATCAGTGAAAACCACTCAAAAAATGCATGAGATTATCAGTGCTACAGACTAGCAAAAACACACAGTGCAACATGTGCCAAGTATACAGCTCCAAAGACAACCACACGAGGGCTCTCTTTTCCTGGCACCGAGCTGCTTGTGAGCCAAGATGAATGCAGACCAGTTATAATGTGAGAAATACCTCCTAAGCTGAAATATAGGTACTGCAATGAAGTGCTTTGTAAAGGTAAATTGTTATAACCTGAAATGGAACGGGCAGATCTCAGGACCTGAACACAATGCAAGTCAGTGATTTTTGGAGGGATATCAGACAGAATCATTAAACTTCTTGAAGCTGATCCTCACCAACAGAAGTGTCAAAGTTTATTTTGGAATAGTGTGGAGATTTTAAAATTACTTCCTATTAGATGACAACCTTGTCACTTTTACATTAGTTGGAACAGTAATGAGAACAGTGGTCTTTTTGCCAGCAGGCCTGTTTCTGACAAATTCATTGCAATTATTCTAAAACTGAATTTAAAAAAAAAAATTGGTTTGGGCTTTATTTTCATCTCAAAACAAAAGGAATTAGTCATTGGGTCACTTGTGGAATTTTATAAGACAAGTCATATTTTTGGGTGCTTCCTACAATATTATTTGGTGCCATTGTTAATATAATACTTAGTTTGGTATTCCTTATGAAATATTTTAAATTTGGCTTTACCTATTTTACCTGGAGAGTTGACCAAGCTGTATTCCACTTAAAATGAAAACAGTATAGCAGTTGGTAAAACTCCTTTAAATTAAGGCATAAGGATGCATGATTTCACTAATGCAAGATGTGTTTTGTTTGTAGGGAATTCACTATTGAAACTGAGGGGAAAACATTTCAGTTAACAAAAGACATGGTCAACGTGAAGAGATTCCAGAAAACACTACATGGTAAATTTCTTAAAATAATTAAACACGGAGTGCCTGGGCGGTGCAGTTAGTTAAGCGTCCGACTCTTGTTGGCTCAGGTCATGATCTCAGGGTTCGTCAGTTCCAGTCCCATGTTGGGCTCTTCTGTCAGATTCTCTCTCTGCCCCTCCCCCCCGTTTCACGAGCATTCTCTCTCTCTCAAAATAAATAAATAAATAAACTTAAAATCATCACAATCCTTGAAGTTTTTTTTTTTCTTTAAGTTTTATGACATAACCATTTTACAGAAAATTTGAAGAGGAAAAATAGATCTTTAATGCCACAACCCTAAATCTGATGAATATGTTTAAGGCATTATCTTTTGCCTTTTTAAAAAATTTGTGTCAATATTGAAAAATAGTTTGTAATGCCACCTTTATATTTCCTATGGCCTGAGATGCATATGAAGAATATCTCTTTGATGAAAACCATCTTTTTTTTTTTTTCCTTCATTTTAAGGAAAAGTCCTTTTGTTTCTTAAGCAAAGGAGAGAACTCACCCCTCCTGTCTTTTGTGGCAAAATCTGTTAAAAGTCATTTAGATTAATGATCTTTCCTGCTTCTTTAAAAGACAAGGAGATGATTATTTTTATAGAACAAATTATATGAATTGGGATTTTTGGAGAATATACAGAGGATGCTTATGGTTAATTGTGGCTGAGTAGAAGTTTCTGGAAACTGAGAGTAGTAGGTGGGTATTTGAGAAGGGACTGCTAATGGAGAGAGTAGGCCTACTTTTCCATTTGTGTTTGGCCAGCCCTATAGCCAGGCTTCCGTGAGCTGTAAAAGCAGTCTGAGCAGTGATGGGAGTAAGCAGGGGATACTTCTTGCTTTGGGGCTTTTTAGCCACCACTCTGGCGGCTGGTTCAGAACTGCACTTTACTGTTGCTTGGATGACCCAGAAGGATGGGCAGAAAATACCTTGGTCATATTTCTACCATGTTACTCTTACTCTTTATCACAGACAAAAGAAACAGCCTCCCTTTTCCTCCACATATGTGAATTTTTGGTTCTACTTATCTCCTTTCCCTTGAAACAAATTCTCTAAGGTTAAGCTCAGTTACCTTAGACCCAGTGCTTAGCAGTGTTTTCTTTGTGAGTAGTAAGTAATGAATACATTTCCTATGTGTACCACAGGTATAGCCTCACCCATGTGGGGCCTCTGGTAAATGTCTTTGATTGAGAACAGATTCCTGCGCAAACTTCTCTGAAGGCCTCTTGACCCCAGAGCCTTGGAAGTACAATGGCAGTAACTTGACTTTCTTAAAGAGTTCTCATCAAGATAGCAAGATAAAAACACAAAAGCATGTGATACTTGTTGTGTGTAGGAATTGTCTTTGTTAGTTTTGTCTGCTGTGGTGGTAGATCTTTGGTTCTAGCAAAGTCTTATAAAAGCTCGAGAGTTTTAATGTTTTCTGCAAGGCAAGGCAAGGCAGATGATGGAGTAGCTGCTGTTGATCGTAGCTTACCAACTGTAGTATACTGTGGAAGGAACACTCTGGTACCTTGTGTCATTTTTATTGCCATATAAACAACTAAATTTGGTGAAAAACTTTTTCACTCCACTTTCACTCTTTAAAGGCATCATGTTTCCTACCAGCAAATAGTTTTAAGGAATGTTCTGCTTTTGTTCTGATGTACGGGAGCAGTCAAATCCATCCAGAATAGATATTTTTAGTGCTAATAAGACTTGTTTAGAGAGGAGCTGCAATGCATTACGCAGGGTTTGAGAGAATGTTACTGGATTTCTATCTCGTTTGCAGTGGAAGAAGTTGTTCCGAATGTAATCGAACCCTCCTTTGGCCTGGGCAGGATCATGTATACGGTATTTGAACATACATTCCATGTACGGGAGGGAGATGAACAGAGAACGGTAAGTTGTCTTGTACAGTACACTATTCTCTTACAGTGTCAGAGAATGTAATTTCCTGAAGTACATTATTAAGAAGACTCTGGATGATTGATTAATTACTAAATGTTTTAGTGATGTTAACATTCCTCTTTGCTTAACTCTTTACAAAGCAAAAAACTTTCTTATGTAGCTCACTTGAGCTTTAGGATGTGCAGGTTATTCTAGATGCCATTGTGTTAGTTGCCTGGTGCTCTTTATTCTGAGACAGAACATATTACTTTGGGGGAACTATCTGTGTTGCATCAATGGAAGATACTGGTACATGTTTTCAGAAAATTGGGAAGCAGGGGACAGCTCAGAGAATTTAGCCAAGCCACTTAACTGTATCTGTGCACTGGTGAAGTGTTAAAGGGAACTTTCTCAAACAGCATAAAATTGGGGGATTTGGGGGGTAAAGGTTCTCCTCCAGAGATACTGATTCACAGATCTGAGACCTAGGGATCTGTATTTTTTTTATAAGAACCCCAAGCGATTCTAGTGCGGGAGATTGACAGGTAGTAAATTGGGCAGTAACGTCCGCGGTACAGCCCTCCTAGCATTCAAGCACTGCTAAGGATAAATGTTTCTAAGAAGTCTTCATTAACTCCCACAAGCTTTCTTTTGACCCTGATGCTTCTGAATCACTGCTCCATGCCTTCCACTTTATCTCTTCATTCTGCCTCCCTTCACCTTTCTTACCTCTCTACTGCCTGCAGAAATTACACTCCTTTAATTTATAGGCACAGATTTCCAGGAAATCAATCAGAAGACCGGCTAGAGTGGAGAGACCGTGTATATCAAATTAACTGAATGAAACAGTCTTACCTGCATGGCCATTCTGCAGCTGAGTGTACGTGACGTTAGACGTCAACTCTCTAGTTCTTTTTGGGACATTTAACCTTGAAGAATAGACTGATAAGTTCTTGGTGCCAGTATTTTAAAAAGTCTGATATACTCTTGGTAATAAGGCAGCTAATAAACTTACTATTTTGTTCTCTGCCCTCATTGCGTCTTCATTTCCTGACATTTGAGGAACAGCTTTTCATTCATTCAACAGAACCTAGTCTAGACACCAGACATGTAAATATAAGGCACGGTTATTCTTGAGGCATGGCAGCATACAGAAAGTGTTCTTTTTAGATATCAAGTTTGCTGCAAGCCTTTTCTGTTTATTTTTCTAATAAAAGGATTAAAAAAGTCTTTTAGCTGTTCCTTTGAATATAACAATACGGATATAAGTAGGATTTTAGTAGAAATTTCATAAGGGCTAAGCAAGAATAAATTAGTGACATGTTTTATGAATGGCATAGAGAGTACCCTCATGAAGAGAAATTTCAGTAGGTTCTGGGAAGCCAAAAATGTTTCTAAACTATTATCACATAGTCCCTTAATCAATTTTCCTATAAGTTTGGTATAAAAACATTGCCAGTGAGATTTAAAAAATTATTTTTCTATAAAGGCAGGTCCTCGCTTCTCTCTCACATTAAATAGAATTATCACAAGATAGAGGCGAGGAGGGGTGCCTGGGTGGCTCATTGGTTAAGCATCCGACTCTTGATTTTGGCCCAAGTCATGATCTCACGGTCGTGAGAGCGAGCCCCACATCAGGCTTCACACTGAGCTCGGAGCCTGCTTGGGATTCTCTCTTTCCTTCTCTTTCTCTGCCCCTCCTTTGCTCGTTCTCTCTCTCTCTCTCTCTCAAAATAAATCAATAAACATTAAAAAGAGAGAGAGATTGAGAAGAGGGGCACCTGGGTGGCTCAGTTGGTTAAACATCTGACTTCAGCTTAGGTCATGATCTCACAGTTTGTGAGTTCTAGCCCTGCTTCTCTCTCTCTTCCTCTCTCTCTGCCCTTCGTGTGAGTCTCTCTCTACTCCTCTCTCTCTCTGCTCCTCAATCACTTCTGCCCTCTCTCTCTTTCAGGAAAAAAAAAAAAGACAAGTGGAATGCGAATGTTCTAGGATTTGGGCAGCCATGGAGTCTAGGGTTTACTTACAGCGGGATAGTCACAGTTGCTTAGCATTTAAATAGGCTTTTGAGGGACTTTGCTGGAACCCATGTCATTTATTTTTGTGGAACCTATTCATTCTGCGTTCCATATTCTTGCTTTGCCATGGACCTTTTATACAAATGTTACTGAAAAACTGGTCAGCTCTTATTTCCAACTCAAAATGGTAGACTAGTTTGCCTTCCACAAAATATCTTTGCTTTCTTTATTTCTGAGTAACTCTGAAGCCTATTTCAGGAGCAGTTTAGGAGGATTGTACTTTTTATTATAGGTATACAAAACATCTCTTTTTGTTTTATACTGTTTCTTTTGGATATACATTTGTGAGGTAATTAAGCTTGTCTGTTTTACCTGGTCACTAAGACTCATAGATCCTTTGGCTATGCTGAATTTTTTAAAGGACAGAATTGGATCTTGTGTTTTGGCACTATTTACTATTTGATGATTTAGAGGGAAGTTCCACAGAAAGAAGTAAGGCTTTTATGTGGTACCAAAAAATAACCATCTTCTATAGTAGCTTTCTGTTTTTTATTTTATTTTTTAATTTTGAGAGAGAGAGAGAGAGAGAGAGAGAGAGCATGCATACGCATGAGGGGAGGAGGGGCAGAGAGAGAGGGAGAGAGAATCTTCCAGCAGGCTCTGCACTGATGTGGGGCTTGAACTTAGGAACCGTGAGATCATGACCTGAGCCAAAATCCAGAGTCAGATGCTTAACCGACTGAGCCCCCCAGGCGCCCCTATGGTAGCTTTCTGGATGCTTCACGTCATTCAGCTTTTTATAACGGACCTATGAAGTAAACAGAGCAGATGGTAGACAGGTGCTTTTTAGATGAAGAAACCAAGATCCAGAGCTCACTAAGGTGGTTCGAATTCAGAGCTGCAAACCAGATCCTTCTGGTTCTATCTTGTTTTCTGTCTTTTGTCACACTGCTTTTCATGTCATGTTTTCTGGTATTTTGATAATGAAGTTTGGACCGTAATGTTTATAAACTAATGTATTTGGATGTTCTTCTTTTTAAACCATGTAGTTCTTCAGTTTCCCTGCTGTCGTAGCTCCATTCAAATGTTCGGTCCTGCCACTGAGCCAAAACCAGGAGTTCATGCCATTTGTCAAGGAATTATGTAAGCAAATCTAATCGGGTAATCTCCAGGAGAACGCTGTCAAGTAGACTCAGTTTTAGGAAGTGTATCTTGTTTTCAGTAAAAATACATGTCGAATAAAGAACACATCTAAGTGATTTTAGCCTCTGCTCTTACTTCTAAGAGATGTATGCTTGTTCAGGACGTTTTCTCCTAGCATTTGAGTTAGGGTAGGACCCAAGTGTCAGATTTGAAATATCCTTGCTTCTCTTCTTGACCTCAGTGCTGCTCCCTCCATCAGGGGCTCCTAGTGAGTGTTAACAACCCGAGGGGGTCTGCATCCACTGGACCCATAGCACTGAAAGGGCTCCTCCTGGTCCTCTGGCGGTCCACTTATTTCAGAGTTGGGAAATGGGAAGAGTTCACTGAGCTGCTTGGGGTTGTACAAGTAGAGGTGGTGGAGTCTGGACGGGGCCTCCTGGCCTTGGCTTTTGATTGGATACTTGTTGCCCTGCAGCTGTGTGAGATGTAGGTAGGACTGAGGGGTTGGGCTCCAGCAAGCCACCTAGGAAACTTGGGGGATTTTTCTTTCTTTTGCAACTGTTACTTATTGCTCTCTTGTCTTGGTTCCTTTTATAAGTTTCCTGAGCTTGTATGACGATATTTAGTTGATATTGGGACTTTCTCCATTTTTTATCTTTAATTTACTGTATCTTGGACAGCGGAAGCCCTGACCAGGAACAGCGTCTCTCACAAAGTAGACGACTCCTCTGGGTCTATTGGAAGACGTTATGCCAGGACTGATGAGATTGGTGTGGCTTTTGGCATCACCATCGACTTCGATACGGTGAACAAGACCCCTCACACGGCAACTCTGCGGGACCGAGACTCCATGCGGCAGATTAGAGCAGAGGTGGCTGGCCTTCTCTTCGGCTTTTTTTTTTTTTTTTAATTTTTTTAATGTTTATTTATTTTTGAGAGAGAAAGACACACAGAGTGTGAGTGGAGGAGGGGCAGAGAGGGAAGGAGACACAGAATCTGAAGCAGTCTCCAGGCTCTGAGCTATCAGCCCAGAGCCCAATGCGGGTCTCAAACCCATGAACCGTGAGATCACGACTTGAGTTGAAGTCAGACACTTAACTGACTCAGCCACCCAAGCGCCCAGGCATTTTAGTCTTAGAAATGTGTACTGGTGCCTTCTGATTTGAGCTGGGTTTTGTTGTATTTATGCCCCCCCTCCTCTTTTCTTTCATTTGAATTTTAATCATAGGCTTATATCAGAGCACAGATTCACAAATCCCCTTGGTTTAATTATGAAAATACCGTTAACAGTTATCTAATATTTTATAACCATTTGGCTCACTCTGGGCTCATTCTCCAGCAGTTTGCTTTTATGTAGTTGTTTGTTTATTTGGGCAAGAGAAGTATGATCCCAAGTGGTTGCTTCCATAGTTTTATTGGCAGGCTTGGGCGGAGGGGGGGGGTGCTTAGACATTTTATCTTTATATCTCTTTATAAATGTATACCTGTGTATGTCTAAACTTTTCCTGTTAATCTATTCAAAACAGCCAATAATGGTTCAGTAATTTTACTTAATGAGGAGGGATGATAGGGATAATAGGAAAAGTATGAAAGGGGAAGGAAAGAACAGCCACTTTGACAACTGCCTGACTCCTTTATTAATTTTTAGCAGAGGTTTTATTTAGAGTACGTATTGTGTGCTCAGCTTGCTACAGAGAGTTAATTAGGGAAAACAAAAGTAAAAGGCTGCTTTTTTCCACAGGAGTTTATAGTCTAAGTTGTAAGTCCTGCATTTCTGGTTTGTCTTTTTACAAAACCAGTTCTGGCTACTCTGGACCTACATTCCCATCTGATAGCGATTCTCAGAATGGGGTGCCTGGACCAGCAGCCTTCACATCACCTGGGATTTTGTTAAATAAGCAAAATCTTCACCCCAGACCCACTGAAACAGAAGGGTGGGCTGGGAGGTTGGAGATGGATAGAGGGTGGGCATGACTGTTCCAACGGTCTGGATGATTCTGATGCATGTTCAGTTTAGGAACTTCTGCCGTGTGGTAGCCAGTGTTTGGTTATGGCTGAAGAACAGCTGGCCCCCTTGGTTGGGGCTCTCCAGTTTGCCAGTCTCCGCTCATTCGTGTTCCTTGACGAGCTCCTCTTCTTAGGGTTAAATTTAACACCTGGAGTAGCTTCAGGTGACACAAATTTAGAATAATTAGGAAGGGCTCTGGGGGAGGATTGAGTTATCCAGGGGGAGCCGGTAGACATTCCGGGCTGGGAGGAAAAGCATGAACGCAGGCCCGGCAGAGAAGTCAGTATAGTTAAGGAGGCTTCCGTGAGAGTGACGAAAAACATTCTGTGGGGACCAGTTTGTAGAGGGACTTTGTCATTAGTTAGACACTGATTTGGCTCTCCTGAGTTCAGGGTGAATTTTCTTTCTGACAGTCTGATCAAGTCGGTTGATTCTTGGAATTCTCCTTCCTGTTACTGCAGGTCTCTGAACTGCCCAGTGTGGTCTGCGATCTGGCCAATGGCAGCATCACGTGGGCCGATGTGGAGGCCAGGTATCCTGTCTTTGAAGGGCAAGAGACTGGTAAAAAAGAAACAATCGAGGAATGACGACAGTTTTGGCGACTTCTGACCACTTGCCCTAATTGAAAAAAAAAAAAAAGCTCTTCTCATGTCCACTTGACAAACAGCATCGCATTTGCTCCCGGGGACTGCATTTTATCCTCAGTGGCTGCCTGACCTTACCCCACAATTAAAGTCGAAGGAATTCTGAACAAACTTGTAATCCATTTGCTCATGTTTCTGCACTTTCAGTAGAGCTGTTTTTCCCACTTTCAGTAGAGCTGTTTTTCCCACCGTTGCGTAGACATGCTCATGCTTAATGTTAAACACAGTTGATACATGTTTTTCAATTAACGGCCATATTGGGGTAAAAGTTACATACCATAAAACGCACCAGTTTTAAGTGTCCAATTCAGTGACGTTTATTTAGTGTATTTTAGAGTTGTGCAGCCATCGCTGCAGTCCAGTTTTAGAACATCTCCATCACTCCAGAAAGAAGTTACATGTGCACTTAGCATCACAGTTCATTCCCAGCCCCAAGCAACCACTTGTCTACTTTCTGTCTCTCTAGATTTGCTGTTCCTACTCTTTCTCTTTTTCTGAGAAAGCGATGCATTGCGCTAGAGAGACAGCATTCCCTAAGCAGCTGGAATAACGACGAGGAGAAGCTGAGGTGGGGAGGGGCGGCAGGGGCGGTGGGGGGAGGCACCTGCTGCTGTGGGGGTGCAGGGTGCCAACCATGATGCTCTGCGGACAGAAGATGACGCTCTGCTAGGTCTCCGGGAGGGAACACATTGGCAGAAACCTGCTATTTTAAGGCGTGCTTGTACTTGGCTTCTCGTCGAACCCCTGATGCTGAAGGAGCCCCACCCCTCGTGCCTGACTTGGCATTCTTCACCATCCCGGTGATGATTCCAGCTGGGTGGTTTGGGCTCAGCTTTTGAGGGACTTTACTCATGTTATGTTTTTGCATAGAACACTCAGAACACGTATATTTATTTGTCAGGAAGATATTCAAGGATGTGTGAATTTGAACAACTCTTCCCAGGGTTAGGACTTTGTCTAGTGTCTCAGCCTCCTCTCAGACAGTATAGGGCGGGGGCGGGGTGATCTCCAGAATGTTGCCTTGGCCTTGGGTGTGAAGAACAATTGAAGTAGTGGATCTCCACCACCCCCCATCCCCCCCCGGAGATTCTCTCATTTTTCTCTCCTCTCTGATGATGCCTACCACAGTACTGTGCGTAGTAGGTATTCAGTGAATAGACTTTGGATGAGTCTTGAATTTTTAAGCAAACCTCTTGGGAAGAAAGCCTTTTACTGAAGCTTATTTCTCTCCTGCCTGGTGCTTTCATTAAGCATCAAGGAACTAGATTTTGAATAAACTGAGTATCCATTTTCTAGGGATTTCTTTCACCTCATACTCTTATAATATAGCTCTTGACTTGTTGCATATTCTTATGTTGGGACTGGGGGTTGTCTTTCCTTTTTCTCACGGACTTCTTTTACAGCGAGTACCTCCATAGTGGGTCATCACCACCTCAGACGTTGTTACGAGCTCATTAATAGTAAAGATACATGTAATCCATAGTGGGATCTGCCTACTTTGGATCATAAAGGGATTAGAAGTAAAGCTCTTTTCACTTTTCATTGGCAAATACATCTGTCATGAGTTCAGCTGCTGGATACTAATTCTGGGAGCCCTCCCTTTCTCTGTACCGCCCCCCCCCCCCCCAGGGCAGTGCATGATTTCTCCTGAGAGAACACACTCGGTCTCTGAAGTGACTGATGACCTGAGTGGGGCCGGTGGGCCAGTGGCAGAGCTCGCTGGTTCTGTTTGTGCCATATATACTTGATTCTGAGCACAAGCAGAAGGGGCTCTTCACACATGAGAGTTTTGTGTGTGCACACGCACGCGATATACCCCTCTTCGGTTCCAGCTCAATGTGTATTTACAGCCCGTTCTTTCCGGGTGGCTGTGCTGTGAGGACTTTTCATTATTTATATATTTATATGTATTAGACTGTGGGCTAGTTCGACAAGGGCTAGATCAATAGTACCGTCTCCCAGAGAAGTTACTCTCGCTCATCACTTTCTCCAAAAACAGTGATGGGGAAGAAGCGTCAGATTTGGACTGTTTTTCACGGAATGTACATAAGAATGCAGTAGTTTCTTTGAAACAGATTGGATTTGAGGGCATTTGAATACAATGAGTTAAGTCCGGAGAAGTGGCCTGTGCCCGACTTCTGCAGGAGCCCAGAGCCTTAATACGGCTTAACAGCTCATAATAGTAAAATACGGAATACAGATGGATGTTCCGGAAAAGGAATTCATTGCCACGTCATAAAAATACAGAAATGATCTTACTAATTGGGTGAGATGGTGCTAGAGATGTCAGATGTCAAATGGCTTTCTGTGACAACAGCTTGGAAAATTATCTTGTTCAATAAATCACTTGAAATAGATTCATTTGGGCCCTTTAATATGTTTCCCTGAACCAGTATAAACTTAGGGGAATGGTACCAACTGTCTTAGCCGATGGAATCTATTCATGAGAGAACTGGATGCCCTGGAAGTAAATCCAAATTCTCTCTGGATACAGTTGCACTTAACCTTCTGTCACCAGGAAAAACGATTACTCTGTATCTCTTGGTTGGGGCTACGATGGAGAGGTTTTGATAGCATTGCTCACATTAAAGAAACTTGCACCAGCATCTTTGCTGATAGTCTGTTTAATGGCAGCTTCTAATTTGGCATTGGGCCAACACCACAAAGAAATTTAGTTGATTCAGTAAGTGAACGGATGAATAATTTTGCTGTGCCTCAAAATTCACCTTATTGCCTCTTCAATAATTCTTGCTTATTGGGCTGCTTCTGAGCAGTAATTGTGTTAAAATCATGTGGATGGAATTAAGTTCTCTTCCGGAAATTGGGATACAATCTGGGAGCTTCGACAAGAATTGCTGGAAAGAAGCAGCCTGTGGCCCTGCCCTCTTGTGTTTGTGACATGCTGTTCTCCCAGCTGGATGGTGTATCTTCCTAGCCATGGTAAAGGACATCTTTTTAAATCTGTTGCAGCAATGAAAGGTGTTAACCCCAGCTGCACATTAGAATCACAGGAGCTTTAAAAAAAAAATGCCCATGTCTCTGTCCCCTCCAAACCAACTTAATAAGTTTCTCCAGGGTGGGGCCTACATACCAATATTATTTTGAAATCATCTTAGGAGAGCCACTGCTGTAATGGATGCTTCAGCTCAAGCCATAAAGAGCCTGAGAACTCCCGCCTCCAAACCTGGGAAGGTCTTCTGAATGAAGGGTTTCTTCTGACAATAGGGGTCAAGTCAACACCAAAGTTTCCAGAAAAGATGAATTTCATGGGTGTTGTTTTTTTCCACTCCACTGAGGTGTCTCTAAATGTGCTGTCACAAACCCCGAGCATCTTGTGTTGGGGGCTGAACTCCCCCCTTCTGTCCCATTTGCCCGCCTGCTCTGATTCTGTCCAGAGACTTCTGTGAACTTGTAACAGGATTTCCAGAGGGAAAGGCACTTTTGTAGGGTACCTACCATGTGCCAGGTGGTGTTCAAAGAGGGTCCCTGTGTGTTCGGTCTTCTCATCCATATAATAAGTATTATTAATGTCCTTTCACATAAAAGGAAAAGAAAGCTAAACCTTTTCAGGTTCACTCAGCTAATTGAGGGCAGAACCAATTTTGAACCAAGTTCAACGTACGTGATCATGTCACAGCATGCTGCCACCTGGGTTTTGCTACTTTCTTTCGTGACTACAGATGAAGATCACTTGAGAAAGAGTGTCTTGAAGTGTCTAAGAAAATCTCGCCTTTAAAGAAATGTTTCAGGATATTCAACCTCAGTGAGGAAATCCACATGTTCTCCGACAGCAGCAGGAACACGGGGAGGCTCAAGAGGTAAATGCAATCAAAATGGCTGATCTTGAGCTGAGAGCCAGCTCGATCAGGGTCTTAGAATCCTGGAGTTGGTTTTGTGGCTCACTGGATGGGCTTGCACGTCTGTGAGGGACAGGGCTTCTGGAGAAGCCTAACGAACTTTCCTTCCTGTCCCGGCCACTCTCCTAACTGCACCGGAGCTGTACTCAGTCACTTATTACAACGTTTAAATAGTTTATTGCTCTCAGAACATGCTTACTTGCATATAACCTTGCCCTAGAACTCAAGACCTTTCCTTCCAGTGCCACACTTGGGAGTTGGTGAAAGATGCTTCCAGCCAGGTTAAGTCTATTCTATCATCGTGACTTATCTTAAGAGAACTGTCTGTAGGTCTTGCTTGGAGGAAGGTGTTGCTTACACTAGAGAAGAAGATGAGAGAAGGTGCGAGAAGACTATTCGTAGGCTCGCTGTGTGCTACAGAACAGCTATTTCCTGTGTCCTTGCACCTCACTTTCCGTCCTCAACCACTGACCGCTTAATGCCCTAGCTAGATAATTTTTTCCCCATCTGTCCTTCTCTCCCTTCCTCTCCCTTCCCCCTCCCCCCGCCTCCTCTCCCCTCTCCTCTCCTTCCCCTTTCTTCTCTCTCTGATCTGGCACTTGCTCGTCTTCCTGCTTTTACCTCTTGTTTGCTGTTCAACATTAGCCCGTTTGGGGATATTTGCCCAAAAGAACATACAGTTTTTACTTGGCATCAGGAACTTCTTTCAGAACACTCCTGTTTGCCTCGATACCTGGATTTACCCAAACCATTTAGGTACCATTTGGGAAACTGTTTAAGATTGTTTTGCTTGGGTCAGGGCTCATGTCAGAACTGAGTCAGTGGCCCAGGCAGTTAGCAAGGGCACAAACCTGTGCACAGCTGTGTGACGCACAGTGCTGTGATGGGTGCTGAAGGAAGTATTATAAAAGGAACCATGAAGTAGGGCCCTTGTTTGGAGAGCGGAGAGGTCAGTTGTCACTTGAGTCACTTGGTCCTTTTGCTGCTGTCCTCGGGGGTTATTTCCTTTTCTGGAAGCCGGTTGAGCAGAATGAGTCAGTTTTTACTTAGCCTGCTCGTGAGACAGCCGAATGTGTGTCCCTCCCCCTCACTCCTTGAAGTTTGCCATCAGAGCTGGTTGAGGGGAAAGTTCCTGTCCTGGGCCTGAATTCTCACACCCACGTGGGAATCGGGCTCTCACCCTGCACACAGGTAGTGTTACCGTGGGCGGTTTGTATAATCTAAAGCTGACAAGCCTTCACCATTACAGATACTTCATGTCCTCATTTAAAAAAAAGGAAGCAGCCCTCCGCCAGCAGAGCTTTAGGTAGAGATGAACCTGTGTGGAGCCCAGTGGGGCCAGTGGGGTGGCTGGCTCTCGTGTTTGGTGAAGAAGGCCAATGAGAGCCATTTCTGGCTTGAGTTTTAAATCTAAGGCCCCTCCAAGCTGGCTAGAGAGGAGATCGCAGAATGACAGCCAGGACTGGCTTGAGACGCATCCGTCCTGGTCATGTGCATTTGGATTTCACAGAGAAAGGGGTCTGTTTAAATTGGCAAATGTCCATCTACCCTGAGGAGCCCAGACTCTGTAATGGGTGTGTTCGGAGCAGGGACAATGTAGTCAAGATGAGCGTTTTGGAACCCCTCAGAGGGGATTGTGCTTCCTTTTGGTATTTACCCGACCATCTATCATTGTGAACTCTCTTACCATGTGAACGCTGGACCCATTGCTCCTCCGAAAGGGCTTTCTTTTGAGAAGGTGAATTTATAAGGACCTTGCACCCAATGAGACAATTAGACAAGCGGGGCCGGGTAGGGGGCAAGCGTGCTGTGGGTTTTCAGTTTCCCTGAGTGATCCCATGGAGCCACAGGCTTGCAGGATGCGGGTGGGTGGGGCTGTACTGGACACAGTGCATTCTAGTCCCGACCCTTCCAGAATCTAGATGTGATGATCCTCTATGCCTCTGTTCCAAGCCACAGCCTGAGCCTGAACCTAACTGAAGAAGCTTCATGAGCATGAGGCTGGGAAGAGAGAGCCCTTCTGGCTTTGGGGGCCAAAGCTGTCTGCTTCCTCTTGTAATATTCTGGACTTGGTGCAGAAGTGAGCCCATGTAGTGAAAGAGCAGACCTAGGCCGGCTGACTAGTGACTATGTCCCCGACATGGCCGCAGAAAGAAGTTCCCGCTCAAACCTCAGACCACGCATCCTCCCCTTGAGTAACTTATATTTTCTAAGAAAGCAGGCTACCGATTGATGGATACTTCTGAAGTCTGAGGTGGGAGGAAGGTGAGTGTGAAAGGCATGGAAAGTGTGAGTAGAAAAGGGAGGGCTTCTCTCAGGTAGGGGTCAGAGGCAGGAGCCCTCAACCCTGTCCAGGCTTAGAAAGACCTGGGAGCATTTTACCCCTCCCCAAACCAGTTAAATCAGAGTCTCTGGGGATGGTGTTTGGTGCTAGGTATTTATATAGCACAGCAAGGCTGACAGCCAATGGTTAATAGGTGGCCAGTGAGAAACGTTCTGTATACACTGAGGCCAAATATGTTAACCTCAGACATAATGGTTCTTAAACTTCAGGTGCATCAGAATCTCCTGGAAGACTTGTTCAAACATGGATTGCTGAGCCCCACCCCCAGAGTCTCTGATTCAGTGGGCCTGTGACCACCAAGCCCAACATTTGCATTTTTAACAAGTTCCAGGTGACGCTGATAATTGCTGATCTGGGACCACACTTTGGCAGGCAATCGGCTGAGGCCACGACCCTTCCCCAGCCAATCGGCTAAGGCCATGATCCCTATAAAACCTTTGTGCTTTTGAAACTCGCTCTCTCTCTCCGGTATCTCACCGCTGCTTTGGTGCAGGTAGGCGATTGAGCTCGAGCTAGCTCGAATAAAGGCTCTTTGCTTTTTGCATCGGACTCGGCTCCCTGGTGGTCTTTGGGGATCACGAATTCTGGGCATAACAGTAGAATTTTTCCAGACAGTATCTGCATTTGTTATGTCTTAAAACTCAATCACTAACAATGCAAAAGTAGTTATGCTACCTAAAATAACTTAGGCTAATTAAAGCCTTTTTTTGGTCATCAAAACCCACTGTTCTACATCTGAGTGCAAGTTGATAGATGAAACACAGCGAGATTGTAGGAAAGGAAAAAAACACTGACAAGCCTTAAAAAAAAAATCCTTATTAGCATTCTTTTAAAGATCGAGACCTGGGGCTTCTGGGTGGCTCAGTCAGTTAAGCGTCCGACTCTTGAGTTCAGCTCAGGTCACGATCTCACAGTTCGTGAGTCTGAGTCCTGCATCGGGCTCTGTGCTGATAGCACACAGATTGCTTGGGATTCTCTGTCTCCCTCTCTCTGCACCTCTCCCTCTCATGCTCTCTGTGTCTCTCTCTTTAAAAAATAAATAAAAAAATATATAAACAAATCGAGACCAGACTTTCCATTTTCTGAAAAGAATTACTAAGCAGGCTTGTGAACCTGACTTCTTGGTTAGTAACTGCTCCTCAATGCCAGTCCTGACTGCTCCTTCTCTTACATGCCTCTTCCAGGCCATCAACTCCGTCCTTACTGGTATTCTGAATCTGGCCACCACCATCTCCCCACTGGTTTAATGCAAGACTCTCATCTGCACTCTACCTCACAATCTATTTTCTTTTTTTTTTTTTTTTAATTAATTTACTTTGAGAGAAACAGAGTGTGACTTGGGGGAGGGGCAGAGAGAGAGGGAGAATTCCAAGCAGGTTCTGTGAGGTCAGTGCATAGCGCTCGCACACGAAGCCATGAGATCATGACCTGAGCCAAAATCAAGAGTTGGACACTTAACCGACTGAGCCACCCAGGTGCCCCTTGCAGTGTATTTTCTACACAGCAGCTGAAGTGACCCCATTCATCCTAAAAGTTCAAATTCAGTGGCTTTTCTTCTCAAGAATAACACCTGCATGATCTCCCCCATCTTCCTTCCCATCACACACACAGACACACACACCTCTTTCCTGTTGCCCCAACACACCCAGAAGCAGGACCTTGGCATTCACTTTTCCGCCTGTCTACAATGCTTCCCTCCAGGACCCAGATGCTCGTGAGTACCTCCCAACCCTCAAGACTATTCAGCAGTCACCCCAGCGAGGCCTCCCTAGCCATTTCACTGACAGTTTCAACCTCCAGCCAAACCCTCCTCCCTTCACGTTCAGACCCAAGCATGCTTTATATCCCCTTCCCTGTCTTCTTTTTCCTCCGTAGTGATTAACACTTTATAGCACATTTTACTTCATTATCTTGTTTAATTTTCCCTCTCCTGGTCAGAAAGTAAGTTCTGTGAGGTCTGGGATCTGGGTCTGTTTTCTTCATGGCTATGTGCCCGTTATGCCCAGAGGAGAGCCTAGCATTGGGTGGCTGCTCAAAAAATATTTGAATGGTTGATGAATGAATATTCTTCAGGGCAGCTCCCACATTATTTTTTTTTAATTTTTTTAACGTTTTATTTATTTTTGAGACCGAGAGAGACAGAGCATGAACAGGGGAGGGTCAGCGAGAGGGAGACACAGAATCTGAAACAGGCTCCAGGCTCTGAGCTGTCAGCACAGAGCCCGACGTGGGGCTCGAACTCACGGACCGCGAGATCATGACCTGAGCCGAAGTCAGCCGCTTAACCAACTGAGCCACCGAGGCGCCCCCACATTCAGTATTTTGATGTCAAAACTGGCTAACTTTGGAATGTCTACCCCCTGACGTACATACATAACTTTGTAAGAGCCCTGCAGTCACGGAGTAGTTAGTACCAAGGCAGGGTCACAAAGTTAGTGTGTTATAGTGATTTTTGTAGTGGAAACAAAATCTCAACCCCCCCATGGAATACGTTAGGGAATCCCTGGTTTGAGGAACTTTAGCTAATGTTTTGTTTTGTTTTGTTTGAAGTAGGGTTTATGCTCAGCACGGAACCCAATGTGGGGCTTGAACTCACGACCCGGAGATCAAGACGTGGGCTGAGATCCCAGAGTTGGATGCTTAACGGACTGAGCCACCCAGGGGCCCCCAGTGTTTTGTGTTATTAACCTGTCTTTCAACTGACACCGTGAAAAGGGCGTTTTAAGGTAAAATATTCTTTTAAGATGATTACTTTTAAGATGATTACTAAATTTGTAAGTGTATCACTAGCTTTTAAAGGTTATAACTAAAATGAAAGCAGTAGATTAAAAAATTCTTGTACAACTTGTAGACTCTGAGAAGAGGTTCCAGGTAGAAAAACTGTAAGACTTCAAGATCTTTTAGGGACAAGAGTTCCAGGCCCGGGTTAGACTCTCTGAAAGGAACTGGTAGCTCATAGTAGCTAGCATTTTTTTTTTTTTTCTTTGTAAGATGAGTTTTTCAATATTGCAGGATTTTAAAAGATTATAAGTGAGAAAGTACCTGGAAAAACATTTAGTCCAGTCTGCCATGCAGAGAGGCAGGTGGTGTTCACTTCTTTCCTTTCTCCCTCCAAATTCAGTGCACTGATACATCCGGACCTGCTACGTGTACTAATTTGTGCACCGTCTAGTTTGATTCCACTGAGCTTTGGTAGAAGTTGCCTCCAGCAATCTCACTTAGAAAACTACTTCCTATCCTGGGCACCACAAGTTGAGAGTCCAAGGGACTAGGATTGTGTAAATTCAGTGGTTTTCAGATGTGTGCTTTTGGAACCCTTTGTTCAAATGAAGTCTCTCTTGGAACGCTGACATTTCCTGGATCCTGGCAATTCAGGGCTGGGGCAGACAAGGCCCTGCCCTCGTGCCCGTCATGACCTACTGGAGACCCAACCTTCGTACAGGGGGTGGGGCAGGGAAGGCAGAGCCGTGCTTCGCAGGGGTGAGGTGGTCATGGTGGGAGACACAGGGAGCCAAGGGTCTTGTGTGCCAGGGAGAAGGGCCTTGTGGGCTGGTGGATCCCAGGGCCTTTCTGTGTGAGAAGCACTCCTGGAGCCTGTTAAAAGTGTGAATTCACACCTCCTGGGGTCATGTTCCAGGACGTCTGGAGTGGGCTCAGAAAGCTGTGTGACGCAGAACGCCCCGTGCTTCTAACACACAGGCAGGTTTGAGCACCGCCGATGTAGCAAACTCTTCAATTAGCTACATGAGAGCGTTTTTATTTTATCTTGAGGTCGCAGGCATTTAAACATGGGTCTGTGGTTCTTTTGAGGATTTCTGTAGAAATTTTGTGCACTATTTAATGCACAGTATTTGTACATTTTATACGTTTATATTTTTCTTTTTAATTTTTTCAAGTTTATGTATTTAGAGAGAGAGACAGAGCGAGTGGGGAAAGGGCAGAGAGAGGGAGAGAGAGAATCCCAAGTGGGCCCCACACTGTCAGCACAGATCCCGACACGGGCCTCGAACTCACAAACCACGAGTTCATGACCCGAGGTGAAACCAAAAGTCCGACGCTTAACCGACTGAGCCACCCAGGTGCCCCTATTTTTTCTAGGTAGGAAAAAGAATCCATTACAATTCCAAGGAAGGGCCTTTTCCCCCTCATTCCTTCAGTTGTAAATGTTGAGAAAAACAAAGGTGGGAAAAATATGACTAAGAATAAATCATCTTACAACTTGTGGCCCACTGTTGCACATCTGAGACACGCAGAACATGACATTCTTAAAGGGTCTGATGACTAACGTCTAGATTTACCAGTTAATGAAGGGTAACCTTATCTTGACAATAGCCAGACCTTCAAGGTCCTGCAGACCTCACCTTCAACATACACGAGTTCCTTAGAGACTCACTTATGCTTCACCCCCACTAACTAAAAAGAGTAGAATCAGTCACTCCTTGTAATCACAAGTGCAGTGTGGCCCCGTAGGTCCTGTCCCGGTGCTATAATAAAAGCACCTTTTTTCACTGGGAAATGTTTCAAGAATTCTTTCTGGACCTTCACACTCCACACTCCTGCATTATTTTTTTTTTTTAATTTTTATTTTATTTTTTTTAACATTTATTTATTTTTGAGACAGAGAGAGACAGAGCATGAGCAGGGGAGGGTCAGAGAGAGAGGGAGACCCAGAATCCGAAACAGGCTCCAGGCTCCGAGCTGTCAGCACAGAGCCCGATGCGGGGCTCGAACTCACGGACCGCGAGATCATGACCTGAGCCGAAGTCGGATGCCCAACCGACTGAGCCACCCAGGCACCCCACGCTCCCGCATTATAAAGATCTTAGCATTTAGGTGTGCAATGTTAAGGGGGTGGGGGCAGCCAAGAATCTGTTTCAAACTGAGGACTGATAGATTTGGAGCCACAGGGCCGGGGGAGGAACAGAGAGGAACGAGAGGCACAGACTCCATAGTGCATGCTTTGGAAAGCCCCGAAAGGGTAAGATATTCAGGCCAAGCAGGAAGAATAAGGAAAGGAGGCATCTGCAGGGCTCCTCATAGGTCCACCACCAGTCTTCTCCAGGGGACGTGGAGACCAGAACTGGGGAGAAGCAGGAAGAAAAGACAAGTCTTAGGATTTCCCTGTCTTCTTGGGCAGAGGGGCCTCCGTGGGGATGCGTGATGCTGGCCTGTTCATTGCACGCGGTTGGGCCTCAGCGAGCCAGAGGCGGCCTTGCTCGGTGCCCCGCAGATCTGATTATGAAGCACAATTAACTACTGTCTTGTTTTCACAGCAGAAGCAGAGTCCGTTTTCTTCCGGAGCCAGGATCAGCTCCCCCTGCCCCTTCCTGCTCACTCACGTGCCCAGCAAGACCAGATAAGGGCTTTGCCTTGGAAGGGCCCTTTGCGCGGGTTGTTTTTCCAAAGTGCAGTAGCTAGCATTCCGGACTTTCTGTGGCCCTGGCTTTCTTCCTTCATTTCTCCAGGCAGCATGTGTGGCCCGTGCTGCGTACTCAGACCAATGTGGGGTTTCAGCAGAGCGATCGTACAGTTAATCCTCTAAGCCAGGACGTGTGCTTGGGAGAGCTGCTTCGGCTCCTCCAGCACAGGACAGCAGGCACAGCCCTAGACGGGTGGGACACAGGTGTGGTCGGCCCAACTCTACCCTGTAGGAAGTCAGGGCCCATCAAGGCCTGGGGGCCCCTCAGCCTGAGACTGATGGATGGACACCTGCAGGCGAGTCTTGGAAGGATGTGGGCGTGCTCTTCCAATTTCCTGCCTGCATGCGGAGAGGCGGATGCCTGCAGGCTGGGCCTGGCCCCTCCGGTTCTGGTGGTGAGGGGAGATATGGAGCCGGAGAATGGATTTTCTCCCCCTTTCAAAGCTCATAGATCTCTGGGATTCTGTGTGTCTTTGGTCTGTCCTGCTGGCACTGAACGCTGGCCTGTGAGTTACTAGCAAATATGAAAGGCCAGTTTGTTCAATGAATATTTCTAGAGCTCCTCCTGTGTGCAGAGTTCTTGCTATGGGTATAAGTAATGGCACATGCCTTGAGCAGTTCCCAGCCTGGTGGCGGAGCCTGGCAAGGATTGCCCTGGGAGCTCCTAGAGGGGCCTTGTCTGACTGACACTGGTAGGAGGCTTCCTGGAAGGGAGGCTCTTGGGGCTGAGTCCTGTAGGATGGATGGGATTTGCCAGATGGAGTCCACCGTGGTGGTTCTGTGGTGGGGGAAGCATGCTCCAGCTCTGTGGGAGGGCCTCAAGCTCTGAGCAAAGAAATCCCTGCCGACAAAATCTGGGGAAACTCAGTCAACACGGGGCAGTGATCTCAGGGCGCTCTCCGCCCATTCCCCCTGCTAACTGACTTCTCTAGGTGGGGTGGCTCCCTCAAGAGGTTTAGTGGCATCTCAGGGGGCAAAGCCTGGAAATCATACTAAGCATATTGATGGGAAAATTTACGTGTTCCGTACCTGCTTCTTTCCCTCCTGCTACAACTGCCTTCCCCTAAAGGCTTCCAGAAAGGCAGGCGAGGTCACTCACCTTTCCAAAGTGGTACATGTGTGCGTGTTGGAAAAAGGAGACGAGACGTTTCCTTCTTCCACGGCTCCCACGCCAGACAGCAACAGAAACGCCTGGGGGGCTTGTTAATGTGCAGATTCCCAGATTCCACCCCGTCTGGAAATAGAGGTTCCCAAAGTCTCTTCTCAAAGAGCAACCTAGTTGGTTCCCTTGAGCCACCCAGGCGTGTTCTCAGAGCTGTGGGCCCCTGGCCAGGCTCTTTTCCACAGACTTCTCCCTGACCCCGGCTGAAGCGTCACGCTAGAAAAGGACTCCCTTGGGCCTTGCAGCCCCAGACATACCCCGCGTCAGCCTCAGACACGTGAAGGGGAACCTATTGTGCGACAGCCCCCTTCCCACCCAGCTGCCTCACTGCCCGCCGTGGCAGTCCCGGGTTCCCCGGACAGTGGGAGAAGGGAAAGGAGTAGGGGAGGGCATCCGAGGTTCTTGTGTCCCCCAAACCTTTGTCTGGCTTGGGGCCACCATGGGTGTGGGCTCAGAGAGATGGAAAAAATAGGGAGCTGAGGAAAGGGCCGGCCGCAGAACCTGACTTGTTTTCAGTCCTCGGACCCGACCCTCTTCTCCCCTCACCACAGCACGTGGATGTGGATGTGGACGTGGACACCAGGGATCCAGCCAGGCGGGACACAGAGCACAGATCCTTTCTTCTGCTTTTTACCTTGTACCGTTTGGGAGCTGTTTCTTCCCAACTAGATTCTGAGTTTCTTGAAACAGGAACCTCGCGTTATTAGTGGTGTTATTTCCATACGTGGCACAGGGTGGTGTCCAGGAAATGGGGAGTGACAGACGGATGGGCGCGTGTGTATCTAGTGTCTGGGTGCACCCGTGCGTGTCTCCAGGGGTCTCCCCGGGTCCCTCTGGGCCTCCCTGTGTGGCCCCAGGAGTGTTTGCCTCCACGTCTGCGCACCTCTGTGTGTCTCTGGCTACGGACCCCCACATGTTGGTGGTCAGTTTCTGTGAGCCTTCATTCCGCTCTGTCCATTTTCTTTCCTACTGCTAGTTAGCCTCCTCCACAGGAAACCGGGGGTCTGGAGGCTTCAGGCCGCGGGTAGCACCTCCCCCACATACCCTCCCAGCAGGGAAATGTCAGCTCACCTTCCACCTCCCACCCCACAGATGCTCCACACCTGCCATGCCTGCCGGCATCGTTGCCGTCTACAGGCTCACACCCCAACAGGCACTTCGTGGCCCCACTTTGCTGCATAGCACTCAGGTGCGTTGGCCAGCAGTTAACCTCTCCTGGCTCAGCCCAAGGGCCAAGCAGCTCCCAGATGCCCCTGCGTAGCCAAGCCCTTGGGGAAGGCTGATGGTTTTCTTTTTTTTTTTTTTTAGCCAGATTTAAAGAGGACTTAATCAAGTGGCTGACACATAATTTTTGATGATAGATCGCGATGCAGTTTTTGGCATCCATCTGGGGAGTTCAGAGAAGTGCGTGACCTCTACTTATTTATGTGCAAAGGCTTCTCTGCGTGTGGGGGTATAAAAATGAAGAAAAGAAAAAAGAAAAGAAACGATGCCGAGTCCTGATTCGTTCTGGCAATAAACATTCACCCACGGATTCATGAACGATGAAATGCCTATCCATTCCATTAAGATGTGTTTCCAATACATTTCCCTTTTGAGGTTTAACATCGACTTACAAAAACGTTTAGTGTCTGTGTTGTGTGATTCAATTGTATACTATATCTTATATGAAAAATAGTGGTAACAACTCAATCTGGAAGACGTTTTCAAAAAACTTACAGATTTCGGTCGCAGAAAATTAAATATCTCTATTTCAATTTATAAACATATTTTGTGGCAGAGAAGTATGATAAGGTGAGCAAAGAAAGACTTTCAACCGTAAAAATACTGCATTACTAGAAAATTCCATAGGGGAAATGGAATGAAGATACAAGTTCAAAGTGAAAAGGAACAATGTAAAATTTTTTGCTGTTGAGGGAGAGTTAGCTGGTTAGCATGTTTTTTTAAACAGGTGAGGGTGGTTATTAAATCACTGTTGTGTTGGGATTCTGAACGATGTATTTTAAAGTGTTGTGGCAGGTTTGTGTTAAAATGTGAATATTTGCCAAATGCCAGATATCACTCTCTCTTGCACATTTGAAAACGTATGTAGAAATTTTAGATGTCAACTTAAAAACACGCAAGATGGGATACCGGATTACAAAAAAAAATGTTCTGGGGGTATTCCTAGAGCAAAAGCCCTTTTGAATCCTGGCCTGATGGCTCCTCAGTCCCTTCCACTCCCACCGTCTCCTGGAAACTCCCTCATGGTTGTTTCCATGTGGGGCCCCATGTGGGGCCTTGTCTACACTTGCCTCTGGATTTCAGGACACTGGCCTTTGGGACGGGCTGCGGCCTGCTGTGTGAATTGCACCGGTCCTCTGTGCTGAATTAAACTGCCCTTGGTTGGGGAGGAGGGGCAGACACTGTCCCGGGGAATGATAATGGACAGACCTGCAGACACACAGGTCAGAGATGGAGAACCAGCCCTAGGCCAGGGCCATGGGCTCTGCAAACGAGAATGGATCCAGCCCCCCATCCTTGGCCACAGCACCCCTTCGCATGCCTGGTTGACTTGACCTGAGGGGAGGCTGTTTCCACAGAGGCATGGTTTATTTTGCAGAGAGCAGAGACGTGGTTTCTGAAGGGGAGGCTGAAATGAAGCCCAGTCTGAGGTGGGGGTTGGGAGATTGGTTCTGATCATCAAAGACCCACTTTGGTTTCTGATATTCCAGTCCTACTCCTTGCCCCGGTGGAGGAGTGGGGGGCAGCCTCCTCCTCCCTTGTCCTGCACTACACCTTTTGGTTGGCCTAACAGTGTATGGCTGCCCTAACTGTGTCTTCCTCCCCACAAGTCCCTCCCCAAGGTCTCCCAAGACAGGAAGCAGCATCCTTCCTAGGACCCCAGGGACAGGAGCATGGCTGGGGAGGGGCAGAGAGATGACCTGGTCTGGGGTGGGGGGTAGGTGAGAGCCCCTGGGATGAAGCCAAATTAATCCTTTACTTCCTATTGCTGTGACCACCACCCTCAACCGCAGAGGGCAGCACTGAGCATGGAGGCAGAAGGCAAGGAGGGCCAACTGCATTGAAGGGGGCAGTGGGGACCCCCGGCTCTGCTGAGAACTAGCTGTAGGACTTGGGCAGGCCCCTCCTGGCTCGGGGCCTCAGTTTCCTCATCTGTGAATGGGGCTACGGTGAGGATGCAGTGAGAGGCTGGTGTGGGCAAATGCCTGAAGACTTGTAAACTGCTCCTCTGTGGGGAGGGGGGGGCTGGTCCCTGTGACTCCCCTCTGCTCCCTCTGCACTGACACTTCTGGCCCGGCTGGCCCTGGCTCCTGAGAGCCTGTCAGGCCACCTGCCGCACAGCCTCTCTCCAGCTGGCCGGGCTGGTCTCTTCTCTCCCTTCCGCCCCCACCAGGGCCCGCGAAGCAAGGTGAACCCAGAGACAGGCGCCAGACAAGGATGGGGAAGCTGTCCCTAAGGTGGAGTGATGGGCGAGCGGGGTGGCGGAGGGGTCACACGGCGGCCGTCTGCTTGATGCTGTGGAAGCTGATCCGTGTGGGCGACGTGGGGATGGACGTGGCCCGGGCCACGGGCACTCGGAGGGAGTGGTGGTCTTGCCAGCGGTGCCACCTCTTTCTCACGGCCGAGCGCACCTGAGGGAGAGGCAGAGGCTTAGCTGAGCCTGTGGGGGCCAGTCCTGGGACCCAGAGTCTTCTCCCCTGCCCCCTGCCCCTCGCAGGGCCCTTCAAGGGAGGTGGGGCGCCCTTCTGACCGCCACCCTCACACCCAGGCACTGGCTGGTTCCAAAGGCAGGTCCTCCCCCTGAAGCCCCTGTTGGCCTTGGAATCTCAGCCTTGGCGCCTCTCCCCTCCTCTGCACTGACCAGGGCCCTCTGGCCTCATCCCTCTCCTGAAGAAGCTCCCAGCCCCCACTCTTCCTTGGGACACCCTGCCTTCCCTGCCCCATCCCTCTGCCACCTCATAGCTATGGTGGGACCACAGCAGCTTCTCAGATCTGTCTCTCGCTCTCCCGGGGCATCTGCCGAACTGTGAGCTCCTCATGCATACTCAGCATCGCTCTCCCTCCTGAAAGTCCTTCCTCCAACCTCCTCCACCTGCTGACAGACCCTACCTCACTGACAGCATGTGCTGCTGAGATGGAGAGCCAACGGTTCTATTCGTTTCAAAACCTGACCGTCGCTGATGCCGTATTATTCTCATTTGCATGGTAAGAATTTTTCTGCACAATGGATCGTGTTCCCCATATGCTAGCTTAGCACACGGCTGGACAGAAGAAATGCCCCAGAGACATTCATTGTTTGTTTGCTTTCACGGCTCTTTCTCTCCCTGCCCCGGCCAGTCTCCACCGCTGGACTTTGCCGTCTGCGGTCTGCATTCATCGACCGAGACCTAAGCGAGCAGAGACACCCCACCGTCGTCCCCTACGTCGGCAGGTGACGTGCCTCAGGATGGCACTGGCCCTCCTCCTATTTGGAAGCTCTCAGCACCTGGGGACTGTGTCTAGTCTTTGCCCCATAACCCACCGTGTGTCCTCAACCACCACCGGCCTGTGTGAGCATCTCTCCCAAGCTGGTCACACTAAGATTCTGGGCTTTGCGAGCTAACCAACCAGGCCGCCCCCGGTGCCTCGCTCCCTGGAGCTGGCCTGAGGGTGTATGGTCCTCCCTGTGGTGGGGGAATGTGCTGGTGTCTTTCCTGCTCCCTGGGTCCATAAAGGCCTGGCTGCGTGGCTCACACCTGACTCGCTCCCGGAATGCTTTCCCCTGTCCGCCTGTGTTCTGCTTCCCTCTCCTATGGGACCCCTGCAGCCCGGGCTCCTCTGCTCATTGCTCGTCCGGCTCTCCGAGTGCATTTGTGAAGCGCTGGCGTGTTGTTTCTGGCCAGCACGGTTGGCCTTCTAAACTGGTTTGAGACCCTCAGGCAGGATTCCCGTTTCCCGAAGTTGGGTGGTAGAGCTCAGCAGAGCCAGGGACCCAGGCACTTCCAAAAGGCTGGGCTACTCCACCAGAGTGGGAACTGAGGACTAACCCGGAGCCTGGTCTCCTACCTCTCCATTGAAGAAGCAGTAGAAGACAGACACAAAGAAACCCTGGAAAGGAAGGAGGGAGGCGTCAGTGACTTGCTTGGTGAGCCACGCGGCAGGGCTGGCCCGGAACACTCTGCCCCCGAGGACCCCAGAGGCTAAGGGCTGCGGGGAGCCAACCCCTCATGGCGCGGGTGTCCTGGGGTCTACTGCAAGCGACAGGCTGCCACGAATCCTCAGAACAGGTGCCGGACCTTCGGTAGGTGCAGGCTAGGGTGACTGAGACCCAGTCAGGAGGGGAGCCCACCCTGGGGTGGGGGTGCCAGGGGCCGGGGCTCGGGACCAGTGTGTGCATGCATTCATATTGCAGTGTGCACATGTATACACCAGTCCCGGCGGAAGTCTCTGTGAGGGCACTGGTGCCCGAGCATTCTAGGGCAGGAAGAAGTCCCCATCAGGTCACACGCCCCACCTGGAATGACTGCAGGAAGGAGTTGAAGTAGATGAACACGATCTGCGACAGGTCGTCCTCCCCAGGGTTGATGAAGAAGAGCATGTAGGTGATGCCCAGGAGGGGCAGGAGAACCAGGGTGGCCTTCACTGCCTTCCTGGGGGGGCGGGGGTGAGAGGGTGACAGGACTGGTCTGAGACCACACTGCAGGCAGGGCCCCACTCGGGTGCTGTTTCTTCTGGGACCCCTCAGCAAGCTCCCCGGCTGAGGACCAGGAGGACTAAGAGGGCCAGGCCGGAGGCAGGCTCCCCTCGGGGGGCTAAGGCGCCCACGCTCACCGGTACTGGATTGTTTCCGATGTGGTGGATGCTCGCAATTTCGTCATTAGGATCCTGACGATGTTGAAGAGAAATACAAAGTTGATCTGGAGGGGGAGGCAGGGAAAAAGGAAGGCGCATGAGGTGGGGAAAGAACCGACAGGCAGCCACTGACGCCTGGAGCCCACCGAGACGCATGCCCCATGCACACATCCATTCTACCGGTCACCCCAGCCCCTGCCTGGGGGCCCGAGGCCTCTGTTTCTCCCGCACCAGGACAGGCAGGCACTTTGCTCAATTCCTTGTCACCCGAGGGCTCCAGAGCCTGCTTCTCCACCTCCAGAGCCAAGAGGAAAAGCAGCCTTAGAAAGCAGTGAACAAGGGCACAAAGGCTGCTTCTCCTGAGCCGCAGCTCCTCAGAGAGTCCCCAAGCCCCTGCTCCTGCCTTGTCGATTGAGGGTTCCCCTGAGGCCCTTTGACCCTTGGAGCAGACCTGGCCAGGAGTGACTAATCTCTCCCCATCCGTCCCCTGCATCCAGGAAAACTCTAGAACCGTCACAGACACATCTGAGGCCACGGAGATGAACGATCTGCTGGGCTGACTCCCAGGCTCCTGGAAGGACCTCATTTATCTTCATCCTGAGCCTCTTCCTCAGCATCAGAGCCCATGCACGCAGCCTCTTCCTGGGACCTGCCCGTGGGGCCTCCTCCTGAGTCATCCTCACGCTGTGTACGGTCACCGTGGGCCGCAAGTGTCCCGTCCATCTCCGTCAGCTCGTCTGTGCGACTGGTCTGGGGCGGGTCGAACCTTCCGGTGGGTCTGTTCTCTGTGCCTGTGTGTGTTTGCCTCAGAGAGTGTGTGTTCGTGTGTGAGTGTGTATCTGGGGGCGTGGGCAATGCCAGTGTTTCTCTCTATCCATCTCCAAGTGTGAGCAGACAGGAAAGTGAGACTCCCTTTCTTGGGAATCTCTCCCGAGAAAGTGCACTTGAGTCACAGGGTGTCTGCTGGCTCATGCAGATGCACACACACGAGTACATATGTGTGCACACGCATACACACAAACTCCTCCCGTGTCTCTGTCCTGAGAATCCGTCACTTCTTAAGCCCTCCTAGGTTCTGGGTATATACCAGGCTGGGAGTTGGGCTATACCGGCAGACATGATCAACCACAGCCTGCTGCTCTCGTGCCCATGGCGGCATGGCCAGGGTATGGGGTGGGAGGGATGCCTTCAGCCAGCGGCCCGCTGTGCTCTGCTTCTTCTTCAGGCTCGTTTCATTTCTAGCCCCTGGGTTTCTGGTATATTTCCTTGGATCACAAGAGCACCATAACACATAGGTCAATCCTAATTTTCTCGTACAAGTGATACAAAATACTTGACCTTTTCTGATTCTTTCTCACCTCTCTGAGAGTAGAGGCAACATATTCTCATTTCTGCCACATTCCCTGCATTATATCTATTTACCCATCATCTATCAACCCGCTACCAATTCATTCAATTATCCATCCATCATCCATCCAAGTATCTACTCAACAATCCATTCATCAGTTTATCTACTCACCCGTCCATCCACCCACACACCCATCCATTCTGTCAGTGAGTTGCAGAGCACCTGCAGGGTCCTGTCCCATGTGCTGAGGCAAAAGCAGGGACAGGGTCTAGTGTGGAGGATCTGGGAGATAAGACCTTATCCTCTCTACTCCGTGAGGCAGGCAGTTAGTGATGCTGCCCCTGCCGCATCACAGCCTGGGTCTGTGCAGCCCGGAAGTCACTCTTCCCTTGTGAGCGTGGTTCCCAGCCTCCCCCTCCACCACACCTTCCCCACCTCACCCTCTCACAGGCACCTTCCCCCTCCTCCAGGGAGTCTCTCACCATCCAGCCCACACGGAGCTTTCCCTTCCTGGCCTCCCAACCCTGCCCCAAATCCCAGCTCTTCAGTGAGCACTGCTTACTGTCCCATAGCCTTGACCAGCCTAGTCTCTTCATTCATTCATTCATTCATTCATCTAACTGACTTGCTATGTGTCAGGCCCCTGCTCCCAGAAGTCTTGTGGTCTGGAGGGAGGGGGGGGCATGCGTCTTTCCTAAGGGGTCAGAAAGGCCTAGAGAAATGGCACTGAAGGAAGGTGGGGGATTGTGTCCCAAGCAGAGAAAGGGCCAGGGGAGAAAGCCTTGGGGTGGGGGAGATAGGCCGGCTGGGGCCACTGCAGTGAGTCCAGACAGTGGAATCTATCTACCTCCTTCTACAACAGCAGCTGCAAGGCCCTCCCGGCCTGGGATGTTCCCAGGGCAGCCTGTGTGGCATAGGCTCTGGGAATGTTGAGGGGAGAGGGTGCAGGATGAGAGGGCAAGGCCAGACCCCGTGGAAAAACTCCCCCAGAGAAGTCCAGCCTCGCATCCTCCTGCCCCGTGTGTCCGGAAGCTCTGATGCCGGCAGCTTGGGTTCCCACTGGCACGTTAGGTCCTCGTGAGGCGCTACAGGAAGAATGCCCCAGGCTGGTCAGAGCTCTGGCAGGTGGTGGGTGTCAGGCCCAAGCTGGGGGTCTGGACATTACGGTTGCTACCAGGACCGACACGGGAGGTTCGGTGTTCCCTAACGTGGCCCAGGACTCACACCATTCCAGGTTTTGTTTTAAGCACTACACAGCTACTCCTCAAGCAGCAGCTGTGATCGTTATTCCTATTTTACAGATGGACAAACTGAGGCTCAGATAGGCTACATCACTTGCCCCTGCCACAGACGTAGAAGGCGTTGGTATCAGGATTCGAACTGAGGCAGCTGGCCTCGGCATCCTTCTCCTCACTCCCACATCATGCTGCTGCTCCTGCAGGGGTTAATGAAATCTGGGCCAGACGGAAGGAACTAGAGTGAAGGCCCTCAGCACATGGCCGGGGAGGGGTGATCAGAGCTCAGGATAGCACCGCATGGCCCGTCAGCACAGGATCCAAACCTGTGGCTCCAGGGGCTGGGCGGTGCCCCTGTGTCCCGGGCCGCTGGTCCTCACGGTGACCCCATGAAGCAGGGACTGGCATCCTCGTGTTACAGGTAAGAAACTGAGGCTCCGAGCAAAGAGCTCCCTCGGGGTCACCCCGCAAATCCCAGGCGGCTGCCGCCAGTGCTCGTTCCAGGATGCCACAGAGCATATCGCCTCCCACCAAGGCAGAGACGATGAACAGACGCAGCTCACTGGCTCTTAACCTCCAGCGCATGAGTCCCATGGGCCCTCACCACCCCTGCGAGGGGGAGGGTGCTTGCTGACTCCTGGTGCTCATGGGAGACCCTCCTCCAACTTCACTGTCACACCTGCAGTGGCAGGCAGGGAGGGAGGGAGAAGGAAAGGGGATGACATTTCTGCCTCCTGCCTTCAGACACGGTTCCCAGCCTTGGGGATGTCCTCTGCTCCCTCCAGTTCGGGTATCCAGTGGGTTTAATGGGGGTGCTGCGAGGTTCCTCCTCTCACCGCTCCACAGTTCTCAGCCTCCTGTACTGCACATGCACCCGGGCAGTTAAACACGGCCAGCCTGCCTGAGCCCCGTGCATCCGTGGAGCCTGGTAACTTGTCAAGATGGAATTGGGGGTGCCCTCAAAACGTGGAGACCAGTCTGTTTCACGGCCCCTGGGGGCCTGGTCCTCACTGGATGCCTCTGTTTTCTCCTCCTGTTGGCATTTTCTAGGCAGGTGAAGCCTTAAAGGCCTACGTCCTGAATCCTATGATGCGCGGGATCCTGGCTGGGCCGTAGAGAACCGGACAACACACGTCCCTGCTTGGCAGGGCCCCGGACGCTGTGGGTCTCCAACTAGAGTGTGCGCATCAAAGGTACTTGGGGCCATTGGTCCAAATGCAGATCTGGCCCCCTGCCCCAGGCATTCCCAGTGGTGGGTGAGGGGCCTGGAATTTCTATTTGGAACAGGGGCTGCTAGGACATTGCTGGGGGGAGCACCGAGCGAGGAGACTTTAGTCAGACCCGATGTGGCACACCCTGTAGGCATGCGGGGTTCCGGGGTTCCGGGGACCTGCGTTCACTAGCAGCTGCAGGGGACGTTTCTCGGCCTCAGGCTTCCTCTGGGGTGGGGGAGCTAGTTCAGCCTCAAAGCAGGGGACCTGGAAATATGGGGGTCTCCTGTCCACAGAGCAACCTCCACTGATGGGGCGTGAAATGTGTAGATATGTAACCCAGCTTCCAAACCTTCCACGGGGAGTTCTGAGACTCTTCTGCGTGGTCGCCTCCATGGAAGCCAGCTCGTCACCTCACGCTTTGTTGGTTTCCTTCCTTCCTTGTCTTCCACTCCCTCCTCCCTCGCTGTACTTCCTTGGACCAACTCTCACTTGAATGCCTGGCACACGATCTTGTCACATGGTGCTAATTCTGGCTGTTCAACTGGCATTCAGGTGGCCCTGGGCAAGTTGCTTAATTAACCTCCCTAGCTTCTGCTTCGTCACTGGTCCAAAAGGGATACCACAGAGCCTGTCTGAGAAGGTTGGCACAGGTTAAAATACTCATGGAGAGCACTGAGCCTCGGGCCTGGTCCAGAGCGGAACCCAAGAAGTGCCACATGCCTTTCCCATGACAACAGCCTCCTACAAACTGAACCAACCAATTCACTTCCCGGAACCCAGAAATAAGCTCGTTCATGTCTTTCAGCAGCAGAAATGCAGCTGTGAACCATTGGGGGAGGGCAGAGCACTGAGCACGTATCCAATGCAGAGGACAGGCAGGTGGTGGGTGACTGGCCCCGAGTCTCAGCTCAGCAGGCAGTTTCATCTCAGTTCCTTCATCTGTAAAATGGGCATCATAATTCCCGTTTCCAGGCAGTGACGATATGAGATTTGGAAGTAATGAAGATGGGGCTTCTGGACAGGCTCAGTCTGGAACCTGGAAGCCTTTTACGTGTGATGGCTGGCCGTGTGCTAGGCCCAAAGGGAGAAGCAAAGGGCTCTTGGACCGAGAGGTGAGGGCAGAAGCAGAGAAAGAGGCGTGGAACAACAGGTGAGGAGTGGGGGCTGGCACGGAGCCCTCCGTGCCTTTCCCCCCTTCTCCATTTCCTTACTGCTGCCCAACATCCTTGCAGCCGGGAGTCCCTCCCCACTCTTGCTGACCATCCCCCCTCCCCCCCGCCCCCCAGGCCAGCCTTCCTTGGCAGGATCCCAGATTCACAAAAACCCCTCTCCCTCCACGATGGGCTCTCAGCAGCTGGCTGGGAGGGGACGGGTCTCAAGGGGTTTCCGTTCACACTGGGGGTAGGGATGAGTGACTCATTGCAGCTGGGACTCCAAGGACACTCACTACTTCTGCCTTTGAAATGAGGTGGAATTTCTGATGGTGGAATTTCAGGCAGTGGGTAGAAACCTCCCTAGTCATCTCTAGTGCATATACATCAAGGACACTCCAAAGACAGGGGTCATATGAATCCCAGAAGAAGTCACAAAAAGGAGGAGAGTCAGGAAATGAAAGAGATAAACACTCACTGTCTCCAAGGTAGACCAAAGAACCCCCGTTAGGCACCTGCTGTGTACAAGAGGAGGATGGCGATTGTATCCCACAAGGAGCGGGTGGCCCTTTAAGGAAGCTGGTGCATACAGGAGCCCGAAATTACCAAGCCTGAAATAAGTCTTACGTAAATGCCAATTTCTTATGGGGCTTTTTTGCATGTCTCTTTTTTAAAATGTGTGATATATAGTGGGTTCGCTTTTGCAGAACGCAGCCTCTACTTAAACTCTACCTTAATTAAAGCTCGTTACGGATTAAAGATGTGGCGCAATTATACCTTAGATGTGAATACATTTGGCAAAGGGCGGGGAGCTGGACAAGGAACAATTGCTCATTACGCTTCATTCTGGTACCACTGCTCCAGGCTGGGGGCGGTGGGCTGGGCCCCGGAGGGGGGCGCTGGGGGCTGAGGAGGATGTTGGTCAGAAGTCCACACCCCCTTCTCTTGCCACCAGCTGCCCCCTCACCTGGCTGTCTCAGGACCTGGCAAGGGGATGTCAGATATGGGGGGCGCTAGAAATCTGCCGGTCAGAACCATTCTCTGCCCAGAGAGAGAACCCAAGGGCCAGAGGTGACGGGGCTGCGCCAGGGCATGAAGCTGGAGAAGGGATAGCGGGAGGGGGTTGCCGGGAATGGGCTGGCGAGTACGGAGTGTGTGCAGGGGCCATTCCAGGCCATGTCTTCCCCAGCATCCCTGCAGGGTAGGTCATCTGCTGTCCTCCTGGTGCCCTCCCCATCCCAGTCCCCACTGAGGACCTACCAGGAGCACGAGGATGATGGGGCCTTGGTAGATATAGTCCACCAGGTCACCAGGCTCCTTGCCAAACCAGCACCTGCAAAGACGGGGTGGCTGTGAGTGGCCTGCTGAGCGGTAGTCTGGGCACCACAGTAGACCTGGGCCCAGGGTTCTCCGGCTTGACCCTTCCTGAGACCCAGTCTCTAGGGCTGTGCCTTCCCCAAAACCGTGGGACCTTCTTGGCTCACCCCCGGGGCTGCCTTTTACCTTCCATGGAGGGCCTGGTCTCCCCAGCTGGAGACCTGGGTCTCCTCCTCCTCCTCCCTCCCCTCCTCATTCCAGACTGCTGGGCCCAGGGCGGGCCATGCAGGAGGCTCGTGAGTGATGGGACAGCCAGTCCCCCCCTTGCTGGCCCAGGGCCCAACCACCCTGTACCACCTGTTTCTGCATCGCCTGGAACCTGCCGCCCCACGTGCCAGGTACTCGGCTGCACAAAGCAACAGATGTAGAGGCGGGAGCGGTCTCCGGGCCTGAACTCTGGCCTTTCTCTGAGCTGAGCCTCATTCACCCAGTGAGAGGAGCCCACTGCTCCCAGAGGCTTGGTTATTCTCTGGGGATGCGGCGGGTGGAGAAGCTCGAGTCCAGGGGAAGGGTGGGCCCGGGATACAGTCTGGCTCTGTCAACAACTCCTGCTGCACCTCCGGAAGGTCCACGTGGACTTTGGGCAATTCTGGCTGTGTCCTTGGAAACCTTAGAGGTCACCCAGTGCACACGGCCTTAGACAGGAATCTGCCCCGGTACCTGCCAGCACTGAGGTTTCTGATCTTTGCTTCAACACCCCCTTGGATGGGAACCTCGCTACTTTACAAAGGCGGCCTTCCTACTCTTGGGTAGTTTTTATCTTCAGGAGCTCTTCCCGATGTTGAGCTCTCGGAGCCCACCCAACTCTGCCCCTGCTCCCAAATCCCATCTGCTTTCTCTCACCTCAGAGACCCCTTGGAGATTTTTATCCAGAGACTGACATTCCCCTGTCCCCTCTATTTTCAGCTGGAGGTACCCAACTTCCCAGCCACTTCTTGGCTGACACGTGGCCAGAACTGCCATCATCTGGGTGTGGCTTCTATTATCAGCATCTCTGGTGCAGGGAGGGTCCCAAGATGGGACAATGTACCCTCGGCAGAGACTGGGAGGCCTGAATAAAACAAGCATCCACTGCCCTGGTCCAGGGGTCTGTGAAAAAGGCTCAGTGACACAGCTTTGGATGTGCTCTAGGCTGAAAGCCTCCTGTATATACCCTTGGCCAGACCTGCCACTCCGAGGGGGAGGCCTTACCAAAGGCCAAAGGCCTTACCAAAGGGGGTCAAGCGTTAGGGCACTTAAAGGAGCCATGACTCCTAACTCAGATCAACAAAGTTGACTTGACATCTACCACATGAGTACCCCTGGGTGCCAGGGATTTTTTTTTTTTTTTCAATTTTTAAGACAATGAGAAAATAAATCTGTCCTGGAAGGACTTCATTTCCTGCCCCATGGCTTGGCTGGAGCCCTTGGCTGACCTTTTCTAACACCCCACGGGCCCCTGTGACAGGTCAGTCCTACTTACTGTTCATTTTCATAGTAGAGTTTGCCAATGGCCCAGGCGATGATGATGGGGCAGGGGATGCCTGAAAGAAGGACACACACAGGCTACAGCAGACAGACAGATGGACAAGGACCGTCCTGTAGAACACAGGGTGAGGGGACCACAAGGGGCCTGGAACCAATCGCCAAGTGCATGGCCATCCATGGTCCCAGGAGGGGCCTGCCCTAGACCCTGACCGCACCCTTCCCCCTCTCAGCATCCCCCTGCTAAACAGGTCAGACAGATGAGGGGATGACATGGTTTTCTGAGATTGTTGGATAGAGAAGTGATGCTGGCTGGCTTCTCTTTCCCGGCGAGAGACAAAGGTCCTTGGATTGGCCTTTCCAGGCAGAGAGAGGAGGACTACTTGTAAAATGTTCTTTTGGAGGGACAATTTGCTCCTTCCTCACCAGCAATGGAAGGGAGTGTGCATCCTCAGACTGTCCTGGGGACAGCAGGCAGGGCTGTGGACCTGTCCTTGGACCCAAGATGAAGGGAGGTGACCTTGTCAGCAGTGCCCCCTCCCCACCAGGCCCTGCGGCCTCCCCGGGAACCTCACACCATCCGATGAAGAGGAAGAGCCACTTGCGCAGGCGCTCGGTGGAGTAGGTCATGACAATGGCCGTGTGCAGGTAGCAGCCCTCCACGAACATCCAGAAGAAGTTGGTCACCACGAAGTAGTTGAAGATGGTGGTAATGCAGCGGCACCAGACCTGCACGGGGCAGGCGGCGGTCAGGGGCCGCTTGGGGCCGGGGCCCAAGTGCGCCACAGGCGCCCGTCTGAGTCGTCTAGTGGACACGGTGTTAAATACCCTCGAATCTCGCTCTGGGAAGCTTCAGCTGCCGCCATTTCTCTTTCATGGTTTTGGAACCAGGTAAGGCGCCGGTCTGCCCTGGTTCCTTCTTTGGCGTCTCCCCAGCACTTGCTAATCTCCCTTTTTAACAGAGAAAGAGGGAGCCTGGCTCTGAGCTTTCTGCAGGCAGGGGCTAGAACTGAACAACACTGTGGTGTTTTCGTGGTCATTTTTCTGAGAGTCACCTTCAATCCACAGCAAGTCAGACTGGTGTCCACTCAATATGAAATTGCATGTAGGAAAAAAGGAGGGGGTCAGTGAAAAGAAAGTTGTTATGTAAATAACAGAACGGGGTTCATGAAGGGGAGCTGTAGCTATGGAGGGGTTCTGTAGAATCTCCCGTTTGGGAAGATTCTGGACTTAGTATGATCACTGCTGGCTATGGAGGGAGACTCACCAACGCCGGGCGAGTCGACACATCCCTCTGAGCCTCAGTGGGACATGGAGAAAGTAAGAATGCCATCTTACAGGGCAGTTGAAGATGAGAGTGGCTAAGGCAGGCACCAAGAAATGAAGGTTACGTTGCCATCTGCCTTCCCGGCAGAGGGAAGGGGATTGGTCCTTGTCCCTTTGAGCAGGGCTACTTTCCTGATACCCTGCAGACTGAAGGTGGGCATGCAGACGGACAGAAAGCCTATCCGGGGCCACAGCAAGCCACGGCCAGGCCTCAGGCCTCCAGGCCAGACCTCTACTCAGCAGACCCTCCCTGGCCACCTTTCCCCAGGCTTCGTCCCCCAGGCATACTCAGAGCCGAGGCTGAGATAAGGGAATGGTGGTCAGAAGAGCCCAAGTTCTCTGCCCCCACCTCCCCCCGCTCCGTGGACAGCACATCCCCTCTCTGGCTGGCTCTGATGGCTGTCAGATGGTCCTGTGCCGCTCTGGTCTCTGCCTCTGCAGCTTTCCCCCATGGTCCCAGCCCTGATCTTGGGCCCCATGTGGTTGTCTGTCTCCTCTTCTCAAAAAGTCCTGCCGAGGGGGAAAGCTAAAGATCCCCTCCTCCCAGCCTTGCTTTTTCTCCAGGTTAAGCGACAGTTTATGAGCTCAAACTAACATCGGGCTGCAGCATACCCAAAATGGGATTTAACTCAGTTAGCACTGAGGCAGGGCTTAATGTGGGGCCAAGTTAAGGGTCAAGCCAGGCCGCATGTCGGCGCAGGCCCGCTGTCCAAAGAAAATGTATTGAGAAGTCTCTGATGGGGTGCCACAGAACTCTGTGCTTGGCCTCATTAGTCTCAGTGGCCTGGACATACATAGTACAGCGGCAGTTGATGCAAATCCAGGGGCACATAGCAAACACATGGGGTGGCCTGGTCAAGATCCTGCTGGCTCAGATGTAGAGGCATCAGTAAAGACTCACATAACCTGGGGCGCCTGGGTGGCTCAGTCGGTTAAGCGGCCGACTTCGGCTCAGGTCATGATCTCACGGTCCGTGAGTTCGAGCCCCGCATCGGGCTCTGTGCTGACAGCTCAGAGCCTGGAGCCTGCTTCGGATTCTGTGTCTCCCTCTCTCTCTGACCCTCCCCCGTTCATGCTCTGTCTCTGTCTCTGTCTCAAAAATAAACAAACATTAAAAAAAAAAAAAAAAAAAAAGACTCACATAACCTCCCTGAGCCTCAGTTTCCATGTCTGTGTCACGGGGAAAATAATCCCTACAGGCGTCTCATTGGAATTAAGCGACATAAAGCTCAACAGAGCCGACTTCCAGCCTCTTCTTCTCTAAGGGGTCTTTGGGAGGCCCTGAATTCAGAAGATGGGCCGTGGGACAGGATCAACCAGTCTTGTGTGAGTTTAGGTCTGCTTCCAAGACCTGGGCCTGGCAGTGCCTCCCTGCCCCCACCCCTACCCAGCCCTGACTCTGGCCCCAGCTCTGGAGGGATAACGACTGGGGCAGAGGTGAGCTCAGGCCAGGCCTACACCTGAGGACTGGGCCCCAGAGGATGCCGCCAGAGCCCAAAAGCACCCCCCCCCCCACCCCAGCCCCAAGCCTCAGCCCAGTGACCTCGTTGCTCTCATGCACTTCGTGGTCGATGAGCTGCAGCAGGAACCACATGATATTTCGCAGGATAAAGGTGGTGATGAGATTCCAGTGAATCACGTTCCGCAGACAGCGGATACTCCTGTGGGAGGCCCAGGTCAGGGGTCAGCCGGGGACGGGGAGTCGGCGGAGATGGGCTCTGCCTGGGGTCAGGGACCAGTGGGAATGGTGCCTCCCAAGGCCTGGGGTGAAGGCAGGTCTGCACCAGGAGCCACATTCCCGCCTGTGGCGGCCATGGCTGGGTCGCTCAGTTCCCCTTTTGCATCCTGCAGGCCTGCCACAGGTTGGTGGCCTGGCACCTCCCCGCACTCCTGTCCACTGGCTTCAGGGCCCTCAGAGTGGAGGCGAGAATGTCTGGGAGGGGTGAAGGGGGTGCTGTGGGGGGAGGGGCAGGGAGAAGCGGCCGTGGGTAAGGATGGACTCACCGCAGAGCCAGGAAAAGCAGGAAAGCGGCCACCAGGGCTGCCACAGAGACGCAGTGGCCCAGGTAGTTGACAACGAGGGCGACGTGGTAGTGTATGTCGTACTTCCTTTGCTGGACAGACAGACACGTACACAGGCAGACGGAGGCACGGGGCGCATGAAGGTTTGGCTGGGCACTCTAGCTATGGCCACCCTGCGTGTCCTGACCTTGGAGGCAGAAGTGGCTTCAAGTGTCATCATCACACCTGGCTCCCAGGGCTCACGCCTGTTGGCCATGAGGCTTTTGGTATAAATGGCTGTAATCAGGCCTCCCGACATGCAATCTGGGGGCAGGCTTGGACACAAGGCATTCTGAGATATGCCCGAGGTGTGGCTCCCTAGATTTTATGGTCTCTTTAACTCTGGACTCGGGAGTTGCCACACCTGTGTTTCACCTCAGCTCAGACCCTTGCTGGCTGAGTGACTGTCAGTTGATTTCTATCACCGGGCCTCGGTTTTGACATCTGTACAGTGGGCCAAAATGCCCTCCTGCCCCAGAAGCAGCAAGCTCTGGGAAGTCTGGGGGAAGCCTTGGGATCAGTCTGTCCCGGATGTAGCAAGGAGGGGGTGCAACGTCTGTAGAGAAGTTAAGAACAGTATCAAAACCAAATAGAAGCCAGTCTCCTTGTACTGACCCCCATGTGCCGGCAATTATAAACAGAAGCAGTGATAAAATACTCCTTCCTGCCAGGGCAGGCTGTCCCCACCCCGTGCCCACTGTGGTCTGCCGCTGCTCAGAGGTGGGGAGGGGAGGACAGAGGTCTGGCAAGAACCTCCTTCTTTCCTTTATGACCTGTCCCACTAGCCATTCCTGTGGCCCCACTGCAGACCCCCTTTGGCTCGAATTTTGTAGAATCACGTTCTCAGGGTAGATAAATGTTTTTCCTCGGAACTTGAACTTCTTTGGGGGGGCAAGTTCCAGCCTCACTGGGGGCTGTAATGGGTGAAGGAAGAGGGAGATGAAGGGGGCACGTATCATTTTGGGCCAGGAGGGAGGCGTAGCTTCAAAGGAGAGGAGGCTGGCACTGTAAGCGGCAGGGGGTCTGGTTCCTGAGCAAGGGGGCTGGTGAGGTCTGAGCAGGACCAGCTTCTCATGGGGCTCACCCTTCTGGGGGCTGTGCTTATCTCCCTGCGGAGTCACAGAATCAGAATGCCAGGTGGGTTGGGGCGCCTGGGAGGCTCAGTTGGCTAAGCATCCGACTTCGGCTCAGGTCATGATCTCGTGGTTCGTGGGTTCGAGCCCCGCATGGGCTCTGCGCTGACAGCTCAGAGCCTGGAGCCTGCTTAGGATTCTGTGTCTCCCTCTCTCTCTGCCCCTCCCCTGTTCTCTCTCTCTCAAAAATAAACAAACATTAAATAAATTTTTTTTTTAAAGAATGACAGATGGGGGGACTGAAGCCTGGGGAGGAAGGAAGTCACACCGCCTATTAGATGTTGGGACACTGATCACACCGTCATTCCTTTCTTATGTCACGTGCCATCTTGGTTGTGTCTTCTGCTAGCCGGAGCTCTCCCAAAGGTGGGGGTCCCTGTCCCCCTTCTCTACTATAGTGTCACTGAGCAGGGGACAGGACATGGGGGCAGGAGAAGCAAGTGCAAAAAGGTGTGGTTGGATTGCACAAGGACCGATTCTGTCACCCTTGGGATCCTCCTATGCTCAACCTGAGTCCTGATGCTTATACAAGGACCAGGGTTGGGGCTGGTGGGAGCCACTCACCTTGTCATCCAAAATGGGCTCGCACTGTGAGTAGTTGATCCGTGAAGCCCACGTCCCATTCTCCAAGCACTCTCTGTAGGCGTTCCCTACAAAAGATGCCAACCACCAAGGGGCAGGTCCCTCCTCTCCTCAAGAACACTCCCTGGCTCCCTGGGGCCCACAGGATGAGGGCCATACTTCTCAGCCTCTCTAAGCCAGGAAACACAACGCCCGTCTAAAAGTTCACGTGAAAGTCATTTATGTGAAGGTTGTGCAAAAGGCTGCCCACACATGGCAGCTAAAAGGCATGATAAAACCCGTTTCTGACACAATCTGTGACTAGCATTGTGTATACTTTCTTCAATTGTATTCGAAACGGAACCTGACTGTGAGCCCTGGGTTGTGGCTGAAGATTCGCTGCTTTCAGCACACCACATAATTTCCATTCTTCTCTCGTTTTATACTTATGAGATCTGTACCTTCCCCACCAGTACCAGCATTTCTGGTTTAGTAACTCTGGGGCACCTGAGTGGCTCAGTCTGGCACGTGTCTGACTCTTGATTTTGGCTCAGGATTATGGTCTCATGGTTCGTGAGATCGAGCCCCACATTGGGTTCTGCGCTGACACTGTGGAGCCTGCTTGGAAGTCTCTCTCTCTCTCCCCCCCTCTCCCCCGCTGTGCTCTCTTCTCTCTCTAAAATGAATGAGTGAATGAATGAATGAATGAATAACAACTACCATTCACATAGGCGTTTACCACAGACCAGAACCTCTTTTAACCGCTTTGGGTATTGTCCATTCAGTCCTCCCAGCAACCCCATGAGTAATATAAACCTATTTTACAGAGGAGGAAACTGAGGCACAAAGAGATTAACCTACTTGTCAAGGATATAAAAATGAGAAGAGGTAGAGCCAGGCTTCAAATCCAGAAGGTCTAGCTTCGGGTTGCCTGTTCTTAACCCCTAGGCTGCTGTGCAGGGGTACACGGGAATGAGGCACGTTTGGGGAAACAGGACTGTGTTGCCAGACTTGAGCTGCCACTGCCTGGGAGAGCACCCCCATGTGAGATCTCCCAGTGTCTGACAACCGGCCTCCCTGTTAAAACTGGAACGTGATACGTGAAAAGACATTTCAGAGCACCGATGTCTGAGATATACGAGTGCAGGTTTCGCCAGCGGGGAATGTAGGGAGGCCAGAGAAGGCTTAGACTTACTTTCCTTGAAATCCTAGCTTGACCGTCAGTCCTAGCTCTTAGGCCACCTCCTCCAGGGAGCCCACCCTCAACTACCACCCAGAAGGAACCCTCCCACCTGAGAACTCCAAAGCCCTTTGCCAGCCTCTGCTTTGCATAATTAGAGTGTATCTGACCTCCCCCACTTCGTTAGGAATCCTGAACGATCCATTGTTTGGGAGTGACGTGTACTAGGGTTTTCTGCTCTCTGGCTAATGGACAGTTGTTTGTAGATTTTTCTTTTGGGTTGATGTTAGATATGTGACATAAAGCTAATTAAAATACATAGGTCACAGAGCACAGAATCACAGAGTTGGAGGGGGAAACGGGTTGTTTTTGGAAGCAGTGAGTTCTAAAATAATGAAGGTACTTTAAAAACCCACTTCTGTTGAGCTGACAGTTAAAAGCAATGGAATTATTGAGGGAGCACTTGCTAAGGAGCAGAAACAATGGGGGAGATTCTACTAGCTTAATTGTTTTTTAATTTGGTGCTCTGAGCTCCCGAGTTTCAAATTCAGGGTCGTTACTGGCCTGTGCCTGCCTCCCGGGCCTGTCAGCTAGAGGCTGCCTTGGGCAGGGCTCTGGCCCTGGTGGGAGTCAAGGCGGTTCTGACCCCAACGTTGAAGACACCAGCTCTTCGCCCCTCACCCGGGCACCCACATCCACTCTTGACACCCTTGGGTTTTCTCATTCCTCAGGGTTGTTTTGCTACAGAATGGTTGTGTGTTAAGAGAATTTGATGCACAGGGTTAGTGATGTTACTGAACTAAAGGACAGTGTGGAGTGAGTCAAAAGGACCCACGTAGAGGTATCCGGGGAGGACAGATCCTTTTGTAAGATGAACAATCCCTTTAGAGTCCCTCTCAACAGGCCTGGTTTAAAGCGCAGAACGTTTATCTTCCGGGGATGTGTTCATAGATGTTATCCAGCTTTCCTGAAGTTCAGTGCTAAGCCCCTTCTTCCAGGAAGGCCTCTTTGATTGCTCCCATCTCACAGATTTCTCTCCCCTAAGCCCTCCCACCCCCTACCTCACCCCAGAGTCCTCATAGCCTGAGCCTCACGCTTCATCCCTGGCTCATTACCTGGCCTGAGTTGTTCAGGTGTGTGAGTCTGGTCTTGCTGATCAGTGTGGGGCTAACCAAAGACGGGAACTCAAGAATCCTTTCCCGAGTATGATAGCTCTTGATGGCACTGACTACAGGGTGGGCTTGAGGGTGGGAGGGAGTCAGGATAGAGATGCTGCAAATCTGAGACCATTCTGGTCCCTCACATCAATGTCCCCCGGGGTACCAGGTTTTATGAATTCTGTCTCCTGGTTTTCTTTCTCTGGAACCCACCCCCCTTCCCGCCACCTCTCCACATGGCACTTATCACTTGCCCTCGCAGGTCTGGCACCCAGCCGGATCTAGGCTGAGCCACCCCTTGAAACACACTCCTCGATGCTCTCACCCATGGCTCACTGACAAATGCCTACCTACCTTTGAAACCCCAGCTCAAATGCCATCTTCTCCTGAAGGCTTCCCCAACACCCTAGGCATTTAAGGAGTCACTTCTTCTTCTCCCTCTAAAAGCCTTCTCTAGGTCTTGCCATCTCTCGAAACATAGGCCTTCACATTCTACTGTGCTTGAACCACAGCAGTGTATCTATTTTATGTCAAAATCCCGTACTCACCCCTCCACCCCGCCTCACACACACCCCCTGCATTGGTGGGTCCCGTTTCACAAAGCAAAATTTATCTTGACCACAGCTATAATACTTCTCTTCCTATTCTGTTCTACTGAGTTCTATTTATTTTATGTACAAATGCTGGTCATGACTCACTAAATTGACTTCATAATCCACTATTGTGCTCTAACCCATAGTTTGAAAACCAAAAAGCTATTTTAGACGATTTGCCATAATTCACTACGGACTTCATCTTTTTGGACCTGATTCTTTTTTTTTTTTTTTTTCCTTTGCTGCTGAAGTCAAGCTCCCTGGGGTAGGTAGGCAGAGACCATATGGGAGTCTCTGGACCCCCCCCCCCCCACCCACCCCTTAGGAATCAGCCATCAAATACACCTTTTCAGCATCAAACAAACTCAGATGTGCCAAAACCTTGGAAAGCAGGGTCTGAGATGTGGGATGTGCTGGTGGAAAGGGGCTGCCCTCTTGGGGCCCAGTTGTGCCTGGAGATGAGGTTCTGGCTACAGACACCAGGTACCAGAGGACTGGAAGACAAATGTGCCCAGTTCTCCAGGGGAGCCGGCTAATGGGGACACTGTGCCCTCAAGCACAGCTTTAGACAGGAGAGACTAAAACAGGAGCCCCCTGCCCCCTACACCTGGGAATTATGGGAGGATGAGCACGGAAAGTCTGAGGGCAGGTGGCCAGACAAGAATCGCAGGGATGGATGCAGCGAGGTGGGTGCCTGTTACCACAGCAACACAAGCGCCCCTGCCGAAGATCAATGCTGATGGTGTGCGGCATGGCCTGCCAGGGGCATTAGGGTCTGGATGATGCAAGCAAGATCCTCTCTTCCAGGGCTCTGTGGCCTGGGAATCCTGGTCCCTATCACCAGCAGCGTGCCAGATCTCTTCCCGCAAAGTGGCCCTGGTCTGCTGAAAGCTCCCATTATAACAGCCTTTCCCTCTTTCAGATGCCAACCCCTTTTTGATAAGAGCTCCTCGTTCAGACAGTCACCTGCGTGGTTCAGAAGCCAGGCTGGGAGAAGATGAGGGCTTATATGCTAGCTGTGGTTTTGTCTCTGGCTGGTTGGCTAAGTGACCTTAGCTAAGTCCCTTCCCTCTTGGCCTCAGTTTCTCCTCTCAGTAAAAGTAATGTACATCATCTGAAGGATGTTATTTATTGGCATGTCAGGAAGGTCAGGTATCTATTGTGTGGGACTTTTCAATCCACTAAATGCCAGTGGAGCCATTATGGCAACCCCAAACACCCCTATGTCACTTTCAAGTGCTCTGTAGACTGGCATTTCTATCTCTGATAGTCTAGCTGACAAGGCATGGGGGACAGGGACTACAGGGCCCGTTTTGGGTGGGAGTTATGGGGGAGTGGGTGCCAGAGACAGGCTGGGCATGGGGAGTGAATGGGACTGGTGGAAGGGGCGCAACATGGTCATTGGATATCTGGAAAGAAAATGACAGGAAGTTAGGGCAAGAAGGTGCTGGCAGGGAGGTGGGAAGGGTCAGAAGCAATATTTACTGAAGGAATGGGGTCACTGTGCACGGCAGGACCTTTCAGCACTGCGGACAGAAGAATGACACCACTCTCCGCTCCCCACCAAGGCCTGTGTGAGACACTGGAAAGCTCCTGAGACACAGCCCTCCCACCCTGCATTCACCCTACGTCCCTGGGCCCAGCCCAAGAAGATCACACTAATTCAGGCTCTGTCTCAAGGCCCAGCTTCAGCCCCAGCTCCTCTAGGTGCTTCCAAGCCTGCTCTGGCCCCTCGAGGGTTCCACTACTCACTTCTCCCAGCCCACTCTGGGTCAGGATTGCTCTTTCCTAGCTAGTGGGGCAAGGCCAAGGTTGCCCTCCCCTCCGGCCCTCTCTTAAGAGCTACATAGAATCGAGTGCACGGGATGGACCGAGATGGTGCTGTTGTCTATGTGACTCTGGATGAAGACAAGAGACTCACTTGGAGTGGGCCAAGAAGACCGTTGGCCACCTCGGGGGCCCAGGCTCTGGAAGCTGCACTTTGTAAATGCAAAACAGTCACACATGCAGGAGGCATCTCGGGTCTCATCCACATGCCACAGGTGGGCCGAGCACGACTGCCAGCGCTGTGGACACCGTCAGGACAACCCCACGAGGGGTAGGAATGGCAGTCTAAAATCGCAAAGCTGCTGTCAGGCATCCTCCAGATTCTAGGCAAGAAAGCCTCGACCATTCCCAGGAAAGCACGCTGGAAACGGAGTCAGCAGGCACCCCCTCTTGGGAATTTAAGAGGGGGAGGCAGTTTCTCCCTCATTTGGTCTGGAGGAGCCCGAAGAGGGACAATGACACGTTGGGGGTCGCCGAGCAACTGTGTTCCAGGAGATGCGGCAACTTGTGCCTCTACTGCGGTGTCTTAGCTACTTCATGTCCAGATCCCCAGTGCGGGAGATGCCTGCAGGAGATGCCCGACGTCCCATCCTCAGTCCCCTTACTGACCTTCCCTGGGAGTTGGGCTACTCCAGATGTGGCCATATCCTTCCCGTCTGGCTTGGGGCCTTGCTGGGAAACCGTGGCCCTTCACCTTGCTCACCTTTCTTATCTCTTAATCTCTACTGCCTGAACGAGGCAGTGATGCTGTGGGGCATGACAAACAGTTTTCTTGCCTCCAGTTAAGACACCCTTTGGGAAGCGAGGCAAGGTCATGGCACCAGCAGTGAGTTCCCCTGAGCTTCCCAAACACAGGGCTTCTCCCTGAGTTAACACTCTTGCATCGCTGAAATGCTGCTGCGGCTGACCAGGGCCGGCCTGCTCTGGGGCCTGGCTTCAGCGTGTCCTGTGTTGGTCTGATCGCAGCCCGCTGGTGGCGGGGGCTGCAGTGGTGACGCTCCTCTAAGCTCAACCAGCGTGACCTGGGTTGCGACACTGGGAATCTGCCATCGTCCACACGGTCATCAGGTTGGGAAGGGCCTCCCCAGGGCCATCTGCTCAGGATATGTGGGACGAGAGACAGGGAACTGCTATTCCATTTCTTCAGTGTCGTATGGACACTGCTCCCGGGGCCCCAGCTGTCCGTCTGGACCTCCGAAAAACCCTCAGCTCCTTATTTCCAAAGGCCTTTTCACTAATGATGCCCTTTCCTCCTTGAGTACGCATGGCACGGTTAAGTGTCTAAACTTAGAGCAGACGGGGGGTGGAAACTGAGTCAGGGAGGCATGGAGCAGTTTAATGGAGACCACACTGGGCCCATGAAACAGGGAAGAGGTATGACTGGAAGGCAGCTCACTGTGTGAGGTCACTGCCCTCCCCAGGGTGGGTGCAAGTGGGAGGAGGTGCCTATCCCCTGCTCTCGCCTCTACTGTGCAAGGCTTCCTCCTTGTAGACTTCCCTAGCAACACTCAATGGGCCTGTCGCCATGACGCCAGTCTGTGGCCTGCAGGGGGAAATAGGGAAGAGAAGGCGAGCAGGGGACCCCTGAGGCAGAGGCTGCTGTGGCACAGAGGAACATCAGGGTTTGGGGACCATGAGAGCTTGTCAAGCTCACCCCCCGCCTAATACAGAGACACGAAGCCTCAAAGAGGATAACGTATAGCCCAAAGGGGAGACAAGCAGGCTGTGGCCTGGCCGGAATCAGAACAGGCCTTCAGGGGCGCCTGGGTGACTCAGTCGGTTAAGCGTCCGACTTCAGCTCAGGTCACGATCTCGCGGTTCGTGAGTTCGAGCCCTGTGCCGGGCTCTGTGCTGACAGTTCAGAGCCTGGAGCCTGCTTCAGATTCTGTGTCTCCCTCTCTCTCTGCCCTTCCTCTGCTCATGCTCCATCTGTCTCTCTCAAAAATAAATAAACATTAAAAAAAATTTTTTTTAACAAAAAAATAAAAAAACAGGATTTCAACTTGAGTTTCTGTGAGGTAATGTGGAGTCAAGACATCTTTGTCTGGCAGAATCCTATGTCCTCCCTTTACCAACAATGGCATTTCTCTGGAGGGCCAAGGACCTGCCTCTCTCCAGAGGCCTTTGGGGATCAGGCCGCGGAGTGTAGGTGGATTGCTCCCTCCCACAACACCATCCAGGGGCCATAGACTTGTGGTGGCTCTCGGAGATGACAGAGGCCACACCCCCCAGAACGAGGACAGCCATCCTTGGCATGAACAGGACCCTCAAGGACATGATCCCAAGGATACAACTGCTCCTTGGTCTGGGCCCCATACCCCCCCTTTACTCCTCCTGCTGACAACACTCCAGCTGTCCTCAGGAACCCCAAACAGCATCGTCTCCCCAGTTTTGACAGGGCCTCACAAGGTCAGCATGTTTTCTGTCCCTGTCACACAGATGAGGACACTGAGACTTGGATGAGGGGGACCTCCCTGTCACTCAGTGAATCAGGGCATAGCCAGGATTTAGATCTGCCCTCCTGAATCTGGGCCTGGGTTCCTCCTGGTCTCCTTCACCCCAGCCTCCACCCCTGCAGGTGCTAGGAAAGGAACTTCCCACCAGACTCTGGAGCGCCTGATTTCAGGTGGGTGGATTGCACTTGGGGCCTTTGGGAGGATGGTCCCTGGGAGTCAGTGGGGGTGGGGCTTTGCTGTGGGGTTCCAGACTCAGCAGGTGGTTGCTTAGCGGGTGGAGGGGGTGTTCTCAAAGTTCTCAACCAGCCTGGATTTAGATTTCAAAGGTACATCCTGAAAATCAAGCAGTGTCCCACCAGAATATTCTGTTCCTGCACCATGGGGCTATGAACAAGCATCTGGGAGCACTACCACTAGCAGAATCGAGGCCCACACCCTGGTTTGGCATTCAAAGCCTCCATGACCCTGTTCCCTTCACCCATGTCTCCTCTCCATCTATTCCCACTCTCCCTTCCAGCTGGCACAACACTGGCCCGAGTTTTCAAGGCCCCATCCAACAACACTTCCTCTGTGAAGTCTTCCCAGCTTGCTTTCCATTCCTTTTGGAATCGACCTCCTCCCATGTGCTCCTACAATCTTGACTTCACTTAAGAGTAAATATCAAAAAGTTCTCTTCAAGAGTCTCTCTTGGGAATCCCTGGAAGGCAGGCTCAGGTCTTCCGCACATTTGAAACCCTTGTTTACAGTGAGGAGAGGCCAATACTCCCACGAAGCCAATGAGAGGTGAGCCTGGGCAGGAAAAGGGCCTGTAAGCAGCTGGAGAGGTCCTGGGGAGGGAGGGAGAGGAGATCGGGAGTGGCTGTGCTTTTGGTCCTCTCTGAGATGAAGGGTCCTCAGGCAGGGAACACCTGAGATTCCCCCAGCACACTTCTTGGCCACCTGGGCCCCATGCATGCAGAGGTGGAAAAATGCCAGAGCAGGTGCCAAGAGCTCTCACAGCCAGCAGATGCCGTTCAGGGCCCTGGCTTTCTGCGAGACCCTGGGCAAGTGTCTTTTGCTCTCTGGGCCAGTCATTTCCCACCCTTAAGTAGCAGGGGAGGAGAGGCCTGGACCGGAACAGGCTCCTGGCCTCAGGGGTCAAGGTGTGAACAGATCTCGCTGGGGACTAAGAATGAAGACCTGAGTTTCTGGACTCACGGCTTCTACTTCCTCAACCCAGAGGGGAGACTCTGTTTAGAGCCCTCCCTGAGGCTCATACCCTTGCCTCATGGGCCAATAGGTGTGACATCTCCACCATCAAGAAGCACTCCCACCTCCTCAAGGAAGCTTTCCAGGAATGCTCCAGTGCCCACCGCTGGAGCCCCCCTATCCAATCCCTGACTGCTGGCTTGTGTGAGTCTGGCCTTGAGGCAGCCTGGAGTTCTCTGAGGGCCGGGCTCAGCACTGATCACCGCATGCCCTCAGGGCTGAAGAGGCGATTTCTACAGAAGCGGGAGATCCCAACAGTTTATGTGTTTCCAGCGCAAGCAGTGTTTCAGCATGTCTCTAGAGTGGGGTTCTGGGAAGTAGGGACCCACAGTCCTCTCCGTGGGGTTAGGTTAGGTGGCGTGTATGTTTTCCCCTTGTCCTGGCAGATGCCTCAGTACACATGGGCCCAAAAGTTCCTAATAGGTTATGGAGGGAGTCTGAGGTCAAGGAGACTGAGGCTGAGCTATGCTGGGTTTAGCAAGTCTGCAGGAGGAAATGAAAATGAACCCCATCCAGGGGGCAGCAGGACCCTCCTTTGCAGCCACAAGGGCCACAGGAACAGGCAGGAGGAGGTATGGGACCACGGCAGATAAAATGAGGGATGGGAGGAGGGAGAGGCAGAGGATTGAGCAGGGGGTGGAGAGGGGGAGGGAGGGAAAGAGGGAGTAAGGGAGCTGGAAAGGGAGAGTGGAGGGTGGGAAGGAGGGAAAGAGAAGGAAGCAGGGATAGAAAACGAGAGAAACTGGGAAAGACAGAGACATACACATAGAAAGAAATAGAAAATATACCCACAGACAAAGACAGAGCCACACACAGGCAGACACAGAAACAGAGACAGGGAGACATACAGACATGCACACACAGACATGGGCTCAGAGTCTGCACAGGATGGTGGGAGGTGGGAGGGAAGGGAGTATATTGCCTGCTTCTGGCCAACCCACTGGGGCTAATCAATTTCCTTTCTCCTTGCAGACAGGGAGACTGAGGCCCCGGAAGGGTTTTAGAATTGCACCGGCTTATACTACGTACAGACATTATGGAATTTGGGTGGCCCAGGACTTGAACCTGCATGCTGTATGGGCTCCGGGAAAACTGTGGGGGCCAGAGGCCACTTCCTGCCACAGAGCTGAAATGCCAGGTTCTCACCTTCCAGGCTTCCCCCTAGTCAGAGCTGGAGTGTGGGACCTAGAGCCTCCCATAGTCCCCCACCCCACCAGATGCACCTGCTCCAAGGGAATTATGGAGCTGGGGGTCCACAAAACAGAAACGGAGAAGGCCTCCCTGAGGCCACTGCAGAAAGCTTAAGCATCACAGGCGGGGTTGGTAGCAGGAGTGTGGCCTATCTGGTGGCCGGTCTTAGAGAGAGTAAGTTTCCCTCACTGGGCCAGCTCTGCCCTGAGCTCTTGGCTGGGGGCCCCAGCCCACCCAGTGATTCCACAAGCTCCTTGATATTCTTTTACCCAATCCCTTCTCTGTTTAAACCGGCACAGTTGCTTTCTGAGAGGCAGCAGAGCCCGAGTTGGAATCCTTACTCTTTTATAAGCTGTGTGACTATCATCAAGTCAATTAACTTCTCTGTGTCTCCGTTTCCCCATGTGTAATATGAGGATAATATTACACCTCATCAAAGGGTCAATGTAAAGATTAATGAGTTAACAAAGGTCAAACGACAACACAGACACGTGGACCCTGGGCCACGGAAGTGTGGGTGGTGGGCAGAATCCTGGAGGGAACTCAGACACACAGACTCTTAACTTGGCTCTGCAGGGACAGCATGTGTGACCATGGACAAGTCCCATCCCTTCCTTTGGTCGTGCTGCAGCTGGAAATGGTCTCTGGGTGAAAATCATTAAGGCTCTGCATGGGCCTCCTGCATTGCCCCCTGCAGCAGTTAGCTAACCACACATCCAAGAACTCTCAATGCCTTGCTTCTAGCAGGAAGTGCTCTCCTGGGCTTTCCTCTTCTGGCCGACTGCATCCTGGATGGACACCTGCACTCAGATGTCTCTCCAGCACCTGAGGGACTACGTGTCTCCAACTATGCTCAGCATTTTCCTGGTGTCATCCCTGACTCCTCCCGCATCCCCGTCCCACCCCAGTCCTGTACGTGACAAGTACCCAAAGTCTCCTGCACCCATCCCCTCCTCTGCTCCCGCAGCCTCCATTAGACTTGGGCCAGCTGAAGTAGCCTCGTAACCCCTCCTCTTGTCTCTAGAGGCTCCGTGCTCCAAAGCTGAGCTCCTCTGCCCCAGGTTCCCTCCTGCACCTGACAGTGAAGTCCTCTGCAATGCCCTGCATCATCTGACCAACATCCACCCATCTGCTCTTGTCTGTTTCTGTCTCCTCCTACCTGTGCTCCACACAACACTCGCCAGTCCCGAGGCACAAAGCATGGTCCCATCTCCTCCTGTATACCTGTTACACTTTCACCTGCTCAAATCCCACTGGTCCTTAGAAGTCCAGCCCAGGGGGCTAAGCCCGCCCAGATCTTCCAGGGTAGAAGCAGCAGTCCTTTTCCTGTCTCCTCAAGAACTTTTTTCGAGGCAGTACTGCCCCAAAGAGAGCGAGGGCTGCGGATTCCTCTGCCTGCACTGGTGCATAGGAGGGGATTATATAACTTTGAAAAGTCACTTCGTGTCTCTAAGCCTCAGTTTTCCTGTCTGCAACATGGGCGTAAAAGCAGTACATATCTCAGGGGGCCTTCGGGAGGTGGGGATCGGTGGGATCACGTGTGCAAAGCTCTCTCAGTGGTAGGTGGTGCCTGGAAATGATCCTCTTGGTAGCTTTGTGGCAGACTCTCTGTGCTCAGCTGAGTGGAAGAAAGTTCATGGGGACTACAGGCTAAGCTGCTGTCTTACCCTGGGAATGCTGGCCCTCTAAAGAATGAGGCTTCAGTGGGGGGTTGACTATAGCATAGCAGAACTGGGCAGGAAGAGGAACCAGGTCCTTGCTCCTTTTCCTCAAGGCTTCTCATAGGAGTTCATTTCCTCCCTGCATCCTTTGTAAAGGAAAGATCCCATTGAGAAGGGAAAACAGCGTCCAGGAGGCAGGGCAGGGGAGAAATCAATCACATTTCCATTGCCATTAGCTTCCTCGCTCTTCCCACCTCAGCCGGCCGCTCTGGTTAATGGCAATGCTCCCAGCACCCCATGCTCCTGTTCCCCAGCAGCTGTAGTGTGGGCAGCACTTTGGTCCAAACGAGGAAAATTGCTCATTAGGTACCAGGAGCTAATTGGCACTCCATTTGCCAACCTCGGTGGCGCCCTGACCGTTTTTCAGCCTCTCACTTGATGTGACATGAGTGGTCTGGTATGTGCTCCAGCATCTCCTTTGGGAAGTCTTCCCTGCCTTGTCTGTCCCCTTCCCCCCATCCTACAGTCCCCTTGCTCTGCTCCATTTATCACTGTATTTCTGGGCATTTATCACTGTATTCCTTTGTCTGTTGCAATTGTGAGAGAGGGTGTCAATGATAGTGCAGTGGCTCGCATATAGTAGCTGATTAGTAAAAGGACTGACTCAGGACCGTGCTCAGCTCTGAAGAAGAGACCCAGGCTCTGCCCTCAAGGAGCTCCAGGCTGGTTGGGGAGAGCAGGGGACAGCCCAGGCTGAGGTAGAAACCAGAGTGGAGCCCCCTTAGGGCCACAGACCATGAGGTTGAGATGCCCCATCATCTCACTTGGCCCTTTGTCTCAGGCCCGGTCTGAACTAGAGACCCAATGATCCTGTGATCTGAAAGTACAGTTTTATAATCTCAGGACTGGAAAGGAGCATAAAAGTCACTCCTTCCGCTTGCATACTTCCTGGGTCGGGGAACTCACTTCCTCCCAGAGAGGTCGTTTTTTTAACACGGCCGGGAAGCACGTCCTTAGATAATGCAGAAATCTTCCTCAGCGGCTCAACTACCTCTACCACGGGCTTCCTTGGGAGCACCTCTCCCGATGGGCTCCTCAGAGCACAGCCCCTCCCTGGGCCCACCAGAGCCCTCTGTTGGGGCAGACAGGGAGTGCTGCTTAGCATCAGAGGCGGGCGAGGCTGTCTTGCTCTCTAGCCATCTCCTCAGCCCCTAAGAGTCTGGACAGGTGTGTGTGAGTCGGGGCTGTGGGGGCGGGGGGGGGGGCATACACATGTGCCAAGTGTGAGATAACAGGGGGGGCTATGCTACTGTTCAGGCACAGACATACAGAGAGAGGTTGCTACAACGTTTCCAGGTTCAGGGGCTTCAGATAAACAACCCAGCTTCCCTGAAGGTCTGAGAAGGACCTCTCTCTGCTGGTGGGCTGGGGCTGGAGATGTGAGTGGCCGGTCAGGGTGGCCAGTGATGCTGTGTCCCACAGCCTCACAAGACACTCCCACTTGGCACCCGTGAGGCCTTCCCCAGGGCACAGATTCTGGTCCCCTCACTCCCAGTGCCCATGCTGCATCACCCCACCTGGGTGCTCTGTGACTCCAGCAGCTTCCGCTGCCGTCTTCCCCAGAGTGTCAAGCCAGCCAGTGACTTGCCAGGAGGAAGGAGGGCACAGGCTGTTCTCCCTGGGAGATGGGGGGTGGTCCTGATTCAGACACCACACATTACCTGGGCAGTAGGAGTAACGCTGCCCAGGAGCCCTGACTCACTGCCCAGAGGGCCACTCTCCCACATCCAGGTAGGGATGAGGTCACACCCACACACTCTGGCCCAGAAGTGCCTGTGCTCTGTCCCCACCCAACACAAGCGCACACTCCGTCTTTCCTGCCTCATGGCCCTCCTTCCTCTCTGGCAGGAAAGAGTCTGACCACCCCACTCACCCTGGGGTCTGGAAACCTAGCATGTGCGACCCCTCCTCCCTGGAGTGGATAGCATTGACTAAACAAAGAGGGGGAACTTCAGGCACTCAGAGTATATATTGTGAGAGGCAGGCCTGCCCTCAAAAGGGAGGAAGAATTTCCTCCTTCCCTTTCTGGGCTCTGGGCAAATCACTGTCTTAACTGAGGTCTGAAGCTACCGTGGGGTAGGGCCAGGGGGAGAGCCCCCGACATTACAAGGGGCTCAGCGTTACGACGCTGCCACCGCCTCAGCAGGTCTCCGACGCTAGGTCCGGAGCCGTCCCTACTCCCTAAACCGCTCTTCTGGGCGGCGGGCGCAGAGCCCGCGGCGGAGGATCGGGCGTGGGGGGGGGGGGCACTCACGGGTCGTGTTGTACTTGACGCCGTTGAAGTACTCAGGGCACGGCCTCTCCACCAGGGCTCCGGCGGCGCTCCGGGGCCAGCACGTCCCGATCTGGTCCAAGGTGGTGTTGCAGTAGGAGTCGGGACCTGGAGACGGGAGAGAGAGGAGAGGGGCTCCGGTAGGTGGCCGGCGGCGCGGGGCGCTCAGAGCGCGGGGCCTGGGGCGCACTCAGCACGCCGGGGAAGGAGCCCCGCGCCGCCCGCTCCGCTCGCCTCCGCCTACCCTCGGGGTCCAGGGGCAGCCCCCAGCCGTCCAAGAGCAGCTCTTCGGCCAGCGCCAGGCTGCAGTTGGCCTCCAGCAGGCTGTAGAGCAGCGCCGCGTCCATCGCGCCCGGGAGCCGCGCGCCGACAGGGAGTGTGAGTGCGCGCCCGGCGTGGCTGCGAGGGACTGGGTGCCAGAGTGAGCGGTCCCGAGAGCGCCGGGTCCCGGCCCCTGCCCGCCCAGCCGCGACCTGCCGGGCAGCCTCGGAGCGCCGCGACCCGCCGCCCGTCGCTGCCAAGTCGGGACCCTCGCGGAGAGGAGCCGCGGAGCGCGCGGAGCCGCGGGTCCACCCGCTCGGTCGCGGCCAATGGCGGCGCCAGGGGGCGGGGCCGGATGGCTCCAGTCGGCCGGGCCCAGCCTCCAGCCCCCCGGCCACCAGTCCCCGCCGGTCCCCGGCCCTGCCCCGAGTCCGCCTTCTCAGGCGCGGGCGCCGTCCAGACGAGGGCGGCGGGGATGGACCAGGTGGACCTGGGGTGGTGGAATGCCCCGTCCGAGGACCGCAGGCCCCGGGGCTGCACGGGGCAGCAAAGCGCGCTCGCCCCCGCGCCGGGGAGCCCCCCGCGGCAGGCATCCCTCACCGAGAGCCAGGACTGGGCGGCTTGACGCTTGCGTTTCCTCTCCTAGAGCCAGGGCACTGGAGACGGGAGCCGGGGGGAGGGGGGGAGCGGAGAGTCCACGTGCAAGTCTGTGCTCTAGAAGAGCCCCGGTGGCCGATGGGAAGGAAGTGGACTGGAGGGGCTTTGAGGGCAGCAGGGAGGCCACGGAACAGTCTAGCGAGATGTAGTGGGCTGAACGGGTGAACACTTGCACCAGGCGGTGGGGCTGGATGGAGCAGTATTTCAGAGGACAGCTTGCTCTGGTGAAGACGGATTGGAGAGAGGGTTCCAGCAGGAGCCAGGAAGGCAGGGATAGCACCACGTCTTCCCCTTGGGTGACTGGGGAGGGGACAGTGTTGCCATTTAATGAGATGGGCAAGTCCAGGGGAGAAATTGGCTGAAATTATCTGGAGGACTTCAAACACCCTGGTCTTACTCTCCCAGGCTCCAGAGAGAATAAAGTGAGAAGTGAGAACCTCTCTCTGTTCTTCTTGGCTTTGGGCAGGGCCACCTGAAACTACTTTCCATATGTGTGTGTGTGCGCACGTGTGCCCACGCATGTGTGTGTAGTACCTAAACACCTTTATATGGAATTTGCCCATAATGTGTTCTGTGTTCTGATTTCACTGTCAGAGTGTGCAAGGTGGGCCGGCTGCTCACCCCTGCTGACCGGGTGGGGGGGGGGGGGGGATCCTGGCTCAGGAGGCAGGGCCTGGGTGTGGTATGTGTCAGCTCAGGCTGGATTCTGGTTTTGCCTCTCTCTATTCTCCCTGCATGTTACCCCAGTTCCTGCCCTCCCTTTTGGGGCTGTTTCTCCATAAGGGAAAGGTTCTCTGAGGCCCCTCCCATCCCTGAGAGTCTCTGGTTCTGAGTTTTGAGATGCAAAGGCAGAGGGAGATGTGCATGTGAGTGTGTGTTGAGTGTTTCTATCTTTAGACGGCAGGGAGAGCTGGGACCCAGTCCCAGCTGGGTTGGAGGTCTCAGAGGAACTAGTCTTGTCCTCCCCCTTGCCGGTCTCCTCTGGGGACAAAGCTGCCAGAGAAGGTCAATAGCACCCTGAACCAGCACTATGCCCTAAGCAGAGAGAGGGGGAAGAGGCAGGCTGGGCTGCCTTTATGTGCTCCGGTTTCACCAGCCTCCGTATTAATGCTTCCGTCACTGCCCCGGCAGAGCCAGAGAGCACTGAGACCAGGGATGAGCACTGGACTCTCTCCAGGGCTTGCTGATTGGCAAGTATAAGGTGCAGATCAGCCAGCCAGCCTGTCCTCTGCCTCTTGAATGGACAGTTAGAGCCCTTGGCTCAGCTCTGGGCATCTGCAGAGGCAAAGATCCCTTGGTGTTCATAACAACCATTGCCAGGAGCAGGGGAGGATAGGTTGGGTCCCAACCCCAGCCTAAGATCTGAGTCTCAAACCCAACCCTAGGCAGAGCACTGTCCCCAGTCCCGGGCTAAGCCCTACCCCACAGGGTCCCACATAGGCCAGAATGTGGCAGGCAGGGTCAGCCCACGTCTTCACTGGGAAATAGTCTCATTCATGCACAAAGGAGGGCGCTCCACACATGGATCGCAGTACAGGGGGAAAGGGAGACATCAAGCTTATGAATGTGCTTGTCACCAGAAACACCACGCAGGGGAATTAGCTATCTTGGGGTGGGGGGAGTGCCCAGCGACAAGAGGCCAAGACTTCTTGCCCCACGTGCTACTTTCTGCAGAGCAGAATGGCCTGGGACACTTGGATCGCTCTTCACTGGGAGAGCACATGTAATAGAGATTCCTCTGGGAAGTGACTATTTTAACAGTAGAGCCAAAAGATGTTCTGCGTCCTGATGGACAGTCAGGGCCCGAGCACAGACCCATGGACCCAAGGTGCCCTGGCTTCCAGGATGAGGGGCATTTCTTCATGGACCTTTTTACAAGCACAATTGTTTGTTACCCTAGATGTGACAGAGAGGAAACAGCTTTGGAACGAGTTGGCTCTTATAGCTCACTTGAGTGTTTGAAAATAGGTGAATGAGGAAGAAATTGTAGAGAGCTAAAAATTTCCTCAATTAGGTTACATCCAACTGCAAATAAAGTCTGGGCCTTTTTGCCAACTAAGGAAGCAGAGGCAGAGGGGAGGCCCCTGGGACGGAGAGGGGCTCTCAGGCTGGGCACTGGGGGAGAGGTATTGGGATGGTTGTGTGCCCCCAGGCTGGTGAGACAGGTTGCAGGTAAGTTCAGGGACGTGTGACACCTGCGTGTCAGGAGCAGTATGGGGTGAGGTAGGAGCTCCTGGCCCACCTCTGACGTCAGCTGCAGTGGCAGGGGACAGTTTCAGACATCCTGGTCCTCCAGAGGGCACAGCCTAATAGGCAGGCAGAGCGCACTGGAAACACGCACAGCATCTCATGGTCATTGCCTCCACAGAATCACCCACTTCCTCCCATTCATCCCACCATCCATCACATGTCAGCTGGAAAACAGGGTTTGAGGAGATAGTCTGTCTCTGCCTCTCTGAGGGGCGATGCCTGGTCAGACAGAATACACAAGGAGTGAGCAGATCCGGGTCAACGCTGTGGGGTTTTCTGGGCGTTTTCATGGGTCTGCTCAGGGCATGGAGTCTTGGGAGAGGCCAGAAGGTGCCTTACGCTTGTCTGGTGGCACTGAAGTTGGTGGCCCCAGGGCGGACACTTCTCCCCTACACATCCTACGCCATCTTGGCACAGGAGGATGGCCAAGCGGAGATGATATCTTCAAGTCCAACCATGGGCCAGGCTGTGGGATCAGGAAGGGCCCTCAGACACTGATTTTTCTACAATTAAGGTCATGGCATTCCTCCTAAGAGTGGCTCCCCATTGCCCTCAGGCTGGAGCCCAGCTTCTTTAGCAGTGCAAAGAACACTCTTCAAGATTGTCTATCCTTCCTGCTCTCCCTCCTGCCAACCTTGAGATGCTTTTTGGAACAACTTGTCATTCCCTGGAACCATTGTATACCCCCACACCTTTGCATGTGCTGTTCCCTCTGCCGGGATGCCCTTACCGCTCTACACTCCAGTTAGCCTCGCTGACTCCCGCTTGCCCTTCAAACGTTCAGCTTGGCTCTCCCCTTCTGGGTCTTGTCTGGGTTGGGTGGCCCTCCTCATTGCCTCCATCTCTTGGGACTGATCTATATCACGCCAAGGTTGTTAGTTTTTTACTGTCTCCTCTATCAACCCATGGCTCCCTGAGGACAGGGCTGGTCATGTTCACTGACTGGTCCCCAGCACCTATCAGAATGCTCTAGGCCAGTCTCCCTGACCAAGACTCTTTTCCCATTTGACCAGCCTTCGTGTGTGTGTGTGTGTGTGTGTGTGTGTGTGTGTGTGTGTGTGTGTTTGTGTGCACTCATGTTGGATTGGGGAGTTGCTTTATTTCAGGGGATCCATGAATCCATTGGGATCCTTATGTTGCCTAAAGACCGAATAAATAAAATGCCATACAGTCTATGCCCTAATAGGTGCCTCTGTGATGAACAAAACAAATAATCCATTTAAAGCCTGTCTGAAGTCTCTTGTGGTTATGTGTGGTTTTCCTTTATTTGCACCTCAGAGGCATACAATTTAACTGGTCATAGCCTTTGATTTATGACCACCTGTCATCGTTAGCCCACACATGGCCCAAATTTATTTTATTTTAATTTTTTCTTTTATGGAAGTTTGGGTACAGTGGTAAATAACACAGAATCTATCACTGAATCCAAAACTAGATCGTTGCCAGTCACTTCCATATTTATCTAAATACTCCTTCCCCGGAGGGAACATTCTCTTGGACATTTCATTGATCATTCTCTTGCTCTTAGTTTTTCGGTTTTATCATATGTACGTATGTCTAAAGAACAGATTGGTTTTACTTGTGTCCGCACTTTATGTTAGTCATGGTCCATTTTCTCAATCGGTGGAGATCACTGAAATCATGAAAGGAGATCATTTTCCTGTGGGAACCTCAGGTTGCAGGGCATCTTATCTGTCTGAGTCCCAACCTAAGGGCATGGTGAGTGAAGGAAGGTGAGTCCCACCACCGCTGCTGCTAAGAAGCATCATCAGTGATATGGTGGAGGCATATTTCATGACATGGGAAAGCACTCACCCTGAGTTATAAGACCAAAAAAGCAGGTTACAGAATTGTGGACACAGGATCATCCCAGTTTGGTCAAAAAACATGAGGCTCTCTAGACCGATAGACTCCTAGGGGATATAATAATAAAAATTCCCAGATGGTGGGATAGTGAGTCCTCATGGTGTTCTTTGATTTGTAAAAAATCCCCCCCCCAAATTTATATTAATGTAATGTACCCCATTTACAAATGGATGAATGATATTATCAGTTATGTAGGGGAGGCCTGTTTGGAAAAGTTGAACCCCTCCCCACTAGACTCAGACCTGCATCCACCAGGGGTCAGGGGAAGGTGAGGATCTGTGCCATGTACTGGAGAAGGCAGGGGGTTTGCTGATAAACCAGTGTTTCCCTCCTGACAGCAGAGAGCTCTGGTCGGGGACCCCCTGAAATAGGGGTCTTTCATTGCCTGGCTCATGGAGCATGCTGGGTGTCTCCGTGACCTCTCATTCAAACTCCAGAGTAAGCCTCTGAGCCTGACTTAGATCTGTTCCTAACAGATGAGGAAACTGAGGCTCAGACGGTCTTATGGGCTGAATGGCTGAATTATGTCCCCCAAAATCTATATGTTAAAGCCCTAACCCCCAATAACTCAGAATGTGACCTTATTTGGAGACAGGTAATGAAATTAAGACGAGGTCGTCAGTGTCGGACCTCATCCAAATGTGACTGGGGTCCTTGCAAGAAAAGGAATCGAGAGGTGCCTGGGTGGCTCAGTGGCTTAAACATCGACTTGGTTTCAGCTCAGGTCATGATCTCACAGTTCGTGAGTTTGAGCCTCACGTTGCAGAGTGCAGAGCCTGCTTGGGATTCGTTCTCTCCTCTCTCTCTCTCTGCCCCTACCCTGCTTGTGCTCTCTCTCTCTCCAAAGAAATAAATAAACTTAACAAAATGAAAAATGAGTAAAATAAACAAAATTTAAAAAACAAACAAGAAGAAGAACCAAGGACCCAGACGTGCACAAAAGAAAGAGCACATGAAGACAAAAGGGAGGAGACGGCCACTGCAAGCCAAGGACAGAGGCCTCAGAAGAAACCACCTCTGCTGACATCTTGATCTTGGACTTCTAGCCTCCAGAATCGTGAGAAAATACATTTCCCCCATTTAAGCCACCCGGTCTGTGGTATGTTACATCAGCCCTCGCAAACTAATACAGATGGCTTAGGTGACTCAGCCATTGCTTCTAGGTGGAGAAGGTGGGACCCAGACTTGGGTCTGTCTGACCCCTGCACTGAAAGGCAGGCTGGTAACAGGGCCGTTCTCCTGGACACCTGACCCAGGCTGCGTGTGGGGCTGGGCCCCATTGCTGGGCAGCACCCTTACCTCCTTGTTGCCTTGCCAGCAACTTCAGATCCTGGGGCCCTCCCCAGGCCTCCTCCTTCCCTGCTGCTACCGTGGGTGCAGACCTGAGACCGCCACGACACCGGGCAGGGCTTGGGGACTGCTCTCCAGAGCCCGTGAGAGCCCAAGGCTTTTCTGAGCTCCGCAGGTGGCTGACCCTGACTCCAAGTCAGCGGTGGGGCGGGGGGGGGGGGGACTCTGAGGAGTCAGAATTCAGAGGCCCAGCTGCTGTCTTGCAAGTCCTTACCAGGAGGTGACACCTGTATAAAGTTTATAAACAGAGGGTTACCCCCTCCTTGTGCTCTCGAATGCCAGCCCAGCTAGCTTCTGTTACGTGCGGGGAGCTGGGAGCTGAGGGCTGGAGGAGGATGTCCAGCCAAGTCCTTCATCATCAGTGAAGGGCCGGAGCCCCAAACGGGGAAGGGGCCTGCTCAAGGACAGAAGCCGGCATTCACCACCCCACATGGCTTGGGCTGGTCCAGGAGAGCGGCCTCATCCCTCCTGGCCCTGAGGCTCACCGTTCTCTCTTGGGGTCTGCCCCAGGGTGGCAGCGGTGGGCTTACCTGCGAGGTTGGCGAGAGTCATCACTGCCCGGCAGTATTGCTCCAGCATTGCCCACAGGGGCTGGTCTATGGGCGCCTGGCTTGGCCCGGCAGCCTAGGGGATAGGACGGGTGAGGGTCAGAGGTCAGGCCCTGGCTAGCCCCTGTAGCACCCGTCTGCTCCCCTTACCCGGTTCTGTCACTCATGCATGCAGCAGAATGGCAGCCTGGCCTGGCCAGGAACCCCAAAAAGGTCTCAGAAGTGTTCCAGTGCAGCGTGACCTCGGAGGCAGGGATCTGTGCTTTCTAGCCCCTGGCGTCCAAAGCTCTCCTCCTCAGGACGGGATGTGCCCCGTGTCCTTCGGTCAGCAAAGCCAGGTGGGGAGTCCACCAGCTGTTTGTTTACCTAACAAATATTTGTAGAATGCCTGCTATGTGTCTGGCCCTAGTTGGAAGACCCAATGGCTATCCTTGGGGTAGTCCCAGGCCAGGCAGGGATCCCCTCAACTTAGAAGGTACAGAAGGGAGGGGAGGAGAGTAGACAGTGTAACTTTGTTTCCCTCTCACACAGGGAAACAGGCAGTTAACAACAAAAGGCGTCTCCCCGTGGAAGAGATTTCCCTGGATTTGGGAAAACAGGGAAGGCTTCCTGGAAGAGGTAGCACTTTGGGGGCAAGCAGAAGAATGAGTAGGGGAAAAGGAAGGGACCACTGTGCCAATGTGGACACTCACCAGGGAACAGACATGGTTGTTGCTACCATGGCAATTCCATCCAAAAGATAAAAAACCATCCAGGATCCCATCTTCTGAAAACACCATGAGAATCGGTGCTGGGGATGGAGGAATAAAGTAAAGGTGGTTATCTCTGCCCCTGAGGAGCCCATCTTCTGGCGGGAAAGAGGGATGGGTGACCAGGTTGCTACAGCATCGATAACTTGCTGAGGTGGAATGGGGTAGCATCTCGGAGAAGGTCATGCTGATGTGGGCTTTGAAGGCTGAGTAGGAGTTTGCCCAGCTGATAAGGATGGTGCCGGGAAGAGCATCCTAGGTAGAGAGCACAGCATGTGCAAAGGCAGAAAGGCTGGGAAATGGCGTGAGACTGAACGAGAGTAATGGACTCTAGAATTCTAACCCTCGCCCACTATTTCTCCCAAAGGCACCACTTTTCCAACTCTGTGGCCTGTGTGTGTGTGTGTGTGTGTGTGTGTGTACGTGCATTTGTGTCCCCGTACGTATGTGCGTGTATACGCAAAATGACTTCTGTGCCTCTCCCAACCCTGACATTCCTGATTCCAAGATTGTAGAAGGCACTGCCCACCAGTGGGCAGCCCCTCCCCTTTCCCTGGCCAGTCACATGTTCTCTCCATGACAGCTGGATCAATGTTTGTCCCGGGATGTCCCCAGAGCTAGAGCCCAACAGCCCTCAAACATCACGTTCCCCACATCTGGCTCAATCCATTTCCTGTGCCGGGGCTGGAGGCTGCACGTTTAGCCTCAGCAGGCTGGCCTGGAGCTCCTAATAAATGACCCCACCTGGCCAGATGGGTTTACACTGCCTGCTGCTTCTCGGAAAGCCGAGGGCAGCGGGGACGCCATTCATAGGGAGTCACTGCACCTGGGACCAGCCAACTCTCTCCGAGGAGGCTGGGTACAGAAGGAGGTGCTGGGGAGCAGAGACATGTGTGCGTAAGGTGTATGTGTGTGGGTGTGTATTATGTCTGTGTAGCACCTGTGGTTGTGTGAGTAGTATATGTGTAGGGTGCATTGTGGGTATGTGTGTGTGTGTGTGTGTGTGTGTGTGTGTCTGTAAGGGGCTCTCTGGGCCATGAGCTGGGAGCTCTGGCCTCTCAGCCTGCAGGACAGACACTGGGGGCCATGGCCTTGCTGTTCACATATCCCGGAGGCTACTGGGAGCTTTCAGCATCAGCTTCTTGGGCATCAGGAAGGCCTCGCTGCCCAGTGAGTCCCTGCCAGCGGTGAGGTGGCTAGGAAGGAGAGGGGACACTCTTTGTCTTGGGATCTCCAGAAGAATTCTGAGGCCCCACACTCAGCTGGATCTGGGGAGATTGTGGGCTCTAGGCCTGACCCATCATACACTTCCCAGCCCTCTTCTTGTTTGAGAAGCAGCTAGTAATGCCCTCCCCGGGGTGGGAGACAGAAGTTCCAGGGAGTCAGCCTCATCTGGAGGTCATGGCAGAGGCAGTGCTCCACCCAGAGGTGCGTGGTGTTGCTGGTGGACCTCCAGGCTGATCAGATTTTGTGTCTTAGATGCAAGCTCCTTCTCTCAGAGCCCCCCAACTGCCACGTTTTGACCGCATCCCCCAGCTGTCTCATGTTCACCTTTGGGCGGGCAGTCTGAATCCCTGGCTCTGAGCCCACAGACGGAGGGGCGGGGTCCGGGCATCCTCACTCGGGCAATGCGGGGCTGTCCCTGCATCAGACGCTATGGTCTCAGGCTGCGGCTGGGTCCCCTTGCTGCACAGAGCACTGGGGCGCAGGTGACCGCGCTCAGTATTGACGTGTGCCCTTCAGGCGTGGGCAGCATGGGCGAGCAGCTCAAAAGAGGTTTTGGAGTGACTCCCAGATCTGGGCTCCATCTTCTGTAACTTCTCCACCAGTCCAATAAGCTGGCACAGCTAAAGATGTTCTTTCTCTTCAAGGGGGCTGGCTGGGTGGATTTGACTCAGTTCAAACCCATGACATCCCCTGCTGCTGGCGGCGGTGGTGGGTGGGCAGCAAGGAGGGAGAAGAGGCCGCCGCTCTCTGGAAGCACACAGTGGCCCCGGGAAAGCAGAGACACGGCCATGAACAGTTACACCTCAAGGCCTGGGCCGTGAGCTCTCGGAGCAGCTAGGCTGTAAACACCCCCATGTTCAGGGCTCCGGGCATGGTGCTTGTTAGCCCTGTGGCCTTGGCCAAGTGACTTAACTTCTCTGAGCCTCGCTCTCCTCATCTGTAAAATGGAGACAATACAGAGCCCATAGGGCTTTGGAGTACATTAAACAAATGACTGTACGTCACGAGCCTGGCATATAGAAGGCATGTGTCACATGGTGGCCCCTGTCAAGGACTCGAGGAGGGGTCCAATTAGAGAGCTCAGAGATAGGGGGTGGGGGTTCAAGCCCCACTGTGGGGAGTGCTGAGGCCCAACTCAAATCCTTCTCCAGAAAAGCTTCCTAGAACCGTATGTCCCTCCTTCCCCACCTCTCTCGCCAGCACAGATACCCCTCAGCTTTCAGCACCCCTCCCAGCACTGGGCCCTGGCAATGCAGCCTGAAGCCCCCTCATTGGGCACACTGTTCAGCAGTGCCCAGTCAACGCTGGCTGGGGAAACTCAGGGCTCCGTGGAGGGCTGGGCACTGGAGCTCAGTCCAAAAGCATGGAACCAGGGTCCAAGGTAGGGGGAAGGATAAGAAGAGCAGAAAGAGATCCCCGAGGCAGGAGCCGAGCAAAGGCTTGGAGGCAGGAAGGCACAGGGCCTGCTCAGGAACCAGCCGGCCTCTGGTTTGAGGATGCCATTCACAGGGCAGAGGGAGACAGGAGAGAAGGAGAGGCTTCTTTAACCTGAAATCAGCACTCACAGTGTGCCGCACACAGCTCTCAGGGCTTCACGACAGCTCATTTGAGCCTCACAACAGCCTCTGAGGTAGCGACAGATAACCCCATTGTACAGATGAGGCAACTGAGGCCCAGAGAGGTAACGTCATCTCCCAAGGCCACGCAGCAAGCAGGTAAGGGGCGGAGGCAGGACCGGACAGCCAGTCTGGTAGGCTGTGGCCTGGTCAGATACACAGAGAGGCGTTGGTCCTGGGTGGGGAATTAAAGGAAGGCCTGTGGTCCACAGATGCCGAGAGTATCACACAGTCCCAAACAGGGTGGCTGTGGGGCTTAGGAGGCCACTCAAGTAAGAAGCTGTTGTCACCCGTGCGGTGGGGCCTATAGGCAGAAAGCTGGGTCACAGGAGGAGTGTGGGCGGACCCAGCCAGCCGGGCAGGACCTTGCACATGAAGTTTGGGCTCTATAACTTATCCTGAGCCCCCTGAAGACCCATTATTTTCTCTTCTGCAGAGAACACTTGAGGCTTCTGTGCCCAGCTCTTGGGTGTCCTAGGGGCAGAGAGCCACCCTCCACCCCTCACCTCTACCCAGTGAGACCATAGGTGGCCCACATCTGCCTGGTTCGCATCTGTGTCCCCAGTTCTCAGTTCAGAGCCTGGCACATGGCAGGTGCTCAACAACTGTTTGCTTGGACGGACGGACGAACGCGACCACAGTCCCGTCAGCCAGGTGGAGCTGCACCCCTACCCCCAGTTCTGGGAAGCTCAGGTTCTGGGCTCTCTTCCTGCTTGTCGGATTCCTTCTCTCTCACTTTTCACTTTGAGGCCAGCCAGTTCCTGGTTCCAGCCTCTGCGTGTCTGGAATTGGAAGCCTTCGTGTTACAGAGGGCAGGGGAGAGGCCCCGGCAGGAGGAGGCAGCAGGTCAGAGCCAAGATGCCAGCTGCTCTTCTTCCACCTTGGGCCCTGTCCAGGCAGAACCTGTGCTCCAGGGACCAGGCAGGCCTCAAAGGTGTCACCTCCCTGGAGCCAGGGTGTCGGCCCAGCCTGGTGCTGCCTCCTGTTCTGGCTACAAAACTTCGTCTAAATTTAGCCCCTAGTCTAAGCCTGGGAGATTTACGGACCACAGGTCCTGTGGCCAGGCTGCCAGTCGCCAGAGAGGAATGGGGTGAGCTCCCTTCCTGCCTCCTCCCTCTCTGCCCAAGGTCAGGGAGGACTCCTCTGGGAGGGAGAGGATCCCTCCCCACTGTTTCCTCTCATTCACTGGTTTCACTGAGCCTGAGTTAGGGCTAGAGGAGGAAGAAACTCAGCCCTGAGAGAAAGAGGAGAGGAGGATGCTGGAGATGGGGAGAAGGTGGGATAGGGGAAGGGGGGAGGAGGGGGAAAAGGAGGTGCTGGGGGGATGGCAGGAAGGTGAGAAGGAGGGAGACCCTGGGCGCTGAGCAGACCCACAGGAGGCAGTACTGGAGCTGAGGCTGGTTGAGGCAGAGGGGAAGGGACCGGAGGTCATAAGAAGGAAGTAGGCCATTATTTTCTGGAGTATCTGGGCAGGCTTCCTGGGAGGGGAGACTAGATACTCAGTTCTAACTTACCAGGTGCTACACTTCAAGTGAGGACCTCAAAAGCCCCAGCAGCTTCCTGTGGGTCCTCCCATCCCTGAGGGGTCCAGCAGGTGACTCTTCTTAAGATGCCCACTCTCCCATCCAGTTTTAACAGCCAACAACTCCCCTGGAGAAACTTCCAGGCCTCTTTTTACCATGTGCTCTCTGACAGCCTGTGACTCTCTCTTCTCCATGCCTCTCCCCTTCCTATGCCAAGCTCTGGGCCCTCACGCAGATGTCTGAGGATGGGGGACGTGTAGGATGGGGAGGCCCACTAAAGGGGGAGGCAGCTGGCCAGCAGGAGGCCCTAGAACAGGTCACTAGGCCTCAAATGATCTCCTTACTTATCAACTCATCTAATGTCCAGTTGACCTAAAAGTCACTCCATTCTGATTTGTTTTAGTCTCTGAGTGTCCTAATTAAATTCTTGGAGAGGGAAGATAATCTGGAGTCAGGCTGCTCGGTTTGAATCCTGACCCTGCCACTACCAGAAGAGTGACCTTGGGCACGTGAGGTCACCTCAGCTCCCTCATCTGTAAAATGGGAGTATTGATGGTCTTATCCTCTAGGGATTTTACAAAGCTTAAAACAGGCAATGGGTACCAGGACTTAGGACAGTGCTGAGCATGTGCTGAGCCCAGTGTAGATGCTAAATAGAATAAACAAAATAAGCTTATTGGATAATCTATCCTTCCCTCTGGTGGATTTGAAATGACATTTTAAAAAAATTACAATTTTGAAGAAAGCGACTTTAGACAAACTGGCTGAGGATTCCTAATAATGGCTAAAATCAGATAAAAGGAGAAAATAGCAGCTAAGAGGATACAGAGTAGTCCTGTAATTCGTAAAGTGCTGCAAATTTAAGACTTACCAGGAATACAAAATTAAGTAAACAGTGCTCTCAGACAAATTGGTTTTTTAAAAAGTACATAAACATCAACAAAGTGGCAAGAAAAAAAAAAAAAAAACCAGAAAGATTAAATTAGATGATTGGCTTAGTCAACTACTCCGAGAGTAGTTGAATTTTAGGGAAAGGTTATTACGATTTAGCTCCTGGCAAATGGCCCTTGAGCCCCCTGCCCACACCCTGTAGACCCTGGGTGTGTAGGAGAGGTGTGCAGGGCCCTGGCATTAGTCTTGGGGAGGGCTGTGCAGCTCAGGAAGGGTCCAGGCTTCTGGAGCCAGGGACTTTTCTTGTTGCTGAGCCTCCTCGGGCCAGAGCCCCCCACCAGAAGGCAGGACCTAGAGTAAGAGGCCACAGAAGCGCTGTTCTGAGACCTTGGGGGTGCTACCCAAAGGTCCAAGAGGCTGAACCCAGCCAAGAGGAACTGATAGACTCCTGGGATCTTCACAGAGGGTAAGTCAACTACCTCAAGAGGTTAGAATCAAGAGTTTCAGAATCCAGCGGCCATAGTACTTAGCCTCACTCAACCTCGGTTTCCACCTTCCGCCCTTAGCCCAGCCTGGTGCACGAGATAGGCTTCATGATTCCATGCTGCCACCTGAAGCAGCTTCCCAAAGGCCTCGCAGGGCAACCAGGAACACCAAGGTCAAGGCTCGGCTCCTCTGGGCTCTTGCAGTGTGGGCTGGGTCCAGGGGTCTGCCTCGCTAAACTGCCAGTTGGAACTTCCACAATGGCAAATCAGGGTAGCCCCCTCCCCTACTCAGGAAGCTTCCAGAGCTCCCCAAGCTTTCAGGACAGAAATCTGATCCCACCAGGGCCCAGCAGACCCCAAAAGCCTGGTGCCATCTCTTCTCAGGGTTGGGGCTTGTCCGGGGCCCTCACCCATTACTTGCTTTCCCCTTGGCCATCTTCCAGGGCTGCCCCATCCCTACCCCTGCTGTCCCATCTACCTCCACCAGACTTTATCATAACCCCCCCACACTTTTCTTCGTTCCGAAGACCAGAGTTTATAAAGGCACACTTATTCCTAGCCATTATTTTCTTCCTGCCGGTGCCTCCGGCTGGGCCATCAACCCCAGAGGGCAGGAGCCCTGGGCGGGTGTTTTCACCTCCTTGTCCCTACCACGCATCATCCTCCTTAAATGCCAATTCAGTAAACGAGAGGCATCCTGGAGACCTGGCTCCTCCTGCATCACCTTCCTTCCCTACCGCCTGCTCTGGGTCCCATGTTCTCTTTTCACAGTGAGCAGAAATCTCAGAATAGTTGGACGAGGACCCAGAAATAAATTCTGTTACCACAAGGAAGCCTGCACTTTCGGGCCAGAGAGATCACAGTTCAGTTCCTCTCCAGGAGGTTATGTGCTGAGCAACTTTGGCCAAATAACTAATCTTCAGCCTCAGGCTGAAGTCTCCCGGGGAGGGTCTGGTTGACTCTAAGGGGCTACAGACTGTTGCCTCTGGGCTTCTCAGTTCTGACACCCCCAGAACCCAGGGGACCCTCCCACAGACTCCCTCCGCATTGGCCTGGCTCTGGGGCAGGGACCAGAAAGCTCTCCTTGGCTCACCAGCTTATGTAATCGGCATCATGGCCCCACAGAGGGGAGGGTCAAGGGGCAGCCCTGGGCCTAACATCCGGCTCTCTTGGAAGGCATGTATCTTGAGAACACGTGGCAGGAGGCAAAAAAGAGCTTAAAACTCAGGGGATGTGGGGTGGGGGAAGCAGGTGAGAGTGAACCCATCCCACAGCCTCTACTCATCCCAAGTATAGACTTCAATGTCGTTAAAAGAACCTGGCAGATTTCAGGACCATCCGCCCATGGGGGGCACTGATCGCCCCTCTCCTGCACCTGACTGGACCCACCGGGAAGGCATCATGCCTTATCTATAGTGCCTGGCACAAAACCGTAGCTGAATTTACTGACGGCTTACTCTGTGCCAGGCACGGTGCTAAGAGCTTTACTCTATTATCTAATATAGCCTAATATTATCTCAACTATTCCTCATGACAACTCTATCCAGTAGGCACTGATATCACCTTCATTTTACCCATGAGGAAACTGAGGCTTGGAAAATTGGAGTAACCTGTCCGAGGTTACACATTAAGCGGCAAAGCAGGGATTTGAATCAGGTGTGTTGGCAAAGCCACTTTGCCACAATGGATGCTCACTACCTCTCTGTTGAATGAGCGTTGAACAAATGAGTCCTCTGTGTACATACGGGACATGGCGACCCAGGCAGTCCCAGAGGCTGGCGTGTGGTACAGTAGGGACAAGACCTGGTTTTCTGACTTCTAGCCTGGTTCTTCTCCCCTGCACTGTGTGGCCCCGGGGCCCCTCTTGCCTCTCTGAACCCCTTTAATGTCTTGGCTCTTCATAAGAAGTGTGACTTAGGACAGATGTCCCTCCTTCTCTGAGCTTTGGTTTCCCCATCTGTAAAATGGGGAGAGGGTTAGAGGTGGACTCCTCCTGCATCTGTTTCTGGGAACCATCCCGTCCCAGCCCCACCTCCACTTCTTCAGCTCTTTCTGTATAGTCCCATCCCCCCTCCACCCCTGTACCCACCTGTACACCTTGACTCTGGCCACAGGCAGGGGTGGGGGGTGTGCCCACAGTTTTCAGAAACCCTTGGCTAGATTGGTCCTCCCGGTGCCTCCTCCGCCTCATTGCTCAACGGGGACTGGGGGTTGCTGCTTTAAGGCACTGAGAGGAGGGTAGGCAAAGGGTGGCAGGAGATGGGGGGCACAGCTCTGGTGGGCCCTTGTGGGAAGGGCTGGAACTGAGGCGGGGTGAGGAAGGGTGTGATGGGAAGATGGAGAGGGACCCGCAGGGGAGGGTACAAAATGGACAGGGGATAGGGAATGCCTGGACCTGAGGACGAATTTTTGTCCTAGAAATGAGTGTCACCAGGAACACTCTGTCCATCCATAAGGGTTTCCATGTCCCATCCTAGTTGATGTTAGTTTCATCTCCCCTCCACCTGCCCCCCCCTCCCATCCCGGCAGGAGATCTATCTGCACCCCCTCATCCCATATAGGGATCCCCAACCTCAACCCGGCCACCAAGTCCTGAGATCTCCCCAACCCATCTCCTAACTGGGCTGAGTGAAACCCGGACCAGTAACTAACTGAGCAATGAGACCCGCCTCCCACCCCGGAGCTCCGCGCTCCCGGGCGCCCCCACCCCGAGCCGGATCCCCATCTTCCTGCACTTACTTTGAGCAGCGGCGGGAGGAGGCAGAGCAGGCAGAGGAGGGGGTGGCCGGCGTGGACGAGGCGTGGGGGCCCCTTGGGACCCCCCATGCTCTCGGTGGCTCGGGAAAGGAGCGCACCTCCCCTGCGCGACGGTCCCGCCCAGCTTGCCCCTCCCCTCTCCCCCCTCTCCCCCAGCCGGAGCCCAGTTGGCCACCTCCCTCCCTACCCGCGTGCGTTGGCCCAGGTAAGGCCCTGGGCCCAGGGACCATTCTCTCCACCCCCACCCCCACCCCCACCCCAGGGCGGCGTGACACCTCCCCACAGCCTGCCCCTCCGGGTTATTTATAGCGGGTGCCGGGCAGCCGCTTCTGCCTCCGCAGCCAGGGGCCAAGCTCTGCGTCCCGCCTGCACACAAGGGGTTAATGCCTTTTATCAGCCCGCCCCTTTTGCTAGGGCTGTAGCTTCCCAACTTGTGGAGAGTGGAACTGAGAAAGAAAGGAGGGGGCCTTGGGCTGTGGTGGCAGCCACAGCACAGAGTGGCTTAGGCGGGTCGCATCCCCACCAGGCTTCCTGAGGGCATCTTCTGATTATCTGGGGAGCTTTACCAGGCTCCAGTGCCTATTGGGATAATTGAATTGAATGTGGCAGCGAAATTAAATAATAGTACTGTATCAATGTTCAACTTCCTGGTTTTGATAACGACACTGTGGGTAAGAGAATGTTCTTGCCTTTAAAAAGTACACATTTAGGGATAAAGGGGCACCACGTTTCTAAGTTACTTTCAGATGGTTGGGAAATATACACACACATGCACACAGAACAACAAAGCAAAATGTTGATAACTGGTAAATGTGGGCAATGGGTATATGGTATAGATTTGATCATTCCTCCAACTTTTCTGTAAATATGAAATAAAATCCTAAATTAAAAAAACAAACACACAAACCCAGGGGCACCTGGGTGGTTCAGTCTGGTAAGCATTGGACTCTTGATTTTGGCTCAGGTCATGATCTTGAGGTTTGTGAGTTCAAGGCCCACGTGGGGCTGTGTGCTGTAGCTTGGAGCCTGCTTGTGATTCTGTCTCCCTCTCTCTCTGCCCCTCCCCTGCTCAAGCTCTCTCTCTCTCTCTCAAAGAGAAATAAACATTAAAAAAACAAGAACGACAACAACAACAAAAAACAAACAACAATAACAACAAATGCATCAATGCCAGACCCCCCACCCTCGGGGATTTTGATTATAGGTGGTGATGGTCAGGGACTCAGTCAGGCACTGGTATGTTTCAGAATTGCTCAAGGATCCTAATGTCAAGGCAAGGCTGAGCAGTATTGGCCTTGGGTGGTGACGGGCCTGGGTCAGGGTTCAGGAGGTGAGGCCTGCTCTCTGGGAGCCACTGAAGCTGCCCTTGCGATTGTTCTAAAGGCGGGCCTGGTGTAGGGACTTTAACAGCTTAAACAGAAGTTCCAGCGTCTTAAAATGTGAGGCGAAAGCATTTGAGGAATGTGATTAGTGGGGCATTTAGCTTTTCCTGGAGGTTGCAGTCAAGGTGGGGACAGGCCCTGGAGAACTCAGCCTGAATTCAAGAAACTTAGACACTCTGTGTTTACTCTGGTCTCTCTGCCTGGGACACTCTTCTGTCCCTCCGCTCCTCCTCCCCTCCACCTGCTTCCTCCAGGCAGCCTTACTGGACTGCACCAGCTGTGGAGTGTGACCCTCCCCTGAAATCTCACAGGCCAGAGTCAGCCCCTGGCTCTTCCTCAATGTGGACTGTTCTCTGTCCCTGGGGCGGTTGAGGCCGGCCTCCAGCCAGCTTGGGGGAGGAGGCAGGAATCACTTCCTGAGGGCAGACCCCCGGTCTCCCCTCCTCTGTTTATTTCTTCTCCCCTCCCTCCTCTGTTGCACAGAGCCTAGCCCCAGTGGTGGTGGGTGGGGCGGGGGGGACTCTTTATGGAAACACTGAGGAAAAGTTGACAAGATCTCTCCATTCATTTGAAGGTGACAGGGTAGAAACCCCCTTCCAAGTCTTGGGACAGGATATGGCTTGCTGGACTTAGTCAGATGGGCTTCCGGGCTCCTGGCAGGAGATGATCGCTTGGCAGGACTCAGAAGGGTGGGCAGACTCAGAAAGAGAGCTGATGGGTCGGCATGAGGTGCACCTGTGCTCTTCAGCACCTGTCACTGAGCATCTGCATGGCTGGTCTCACCATGACCCTGTTCAACAGACAGCAGAAGCTCTGACCTCAAGGCTGATCTCCTAGCCTGGGGAGTGTGAGGAGTATGCCAGAAGAGGAAAGGGATGCGGAGCCCATGAGGTGTGGGCATAAATAACGGAGATGGGAGCTGAGAGATGGTACAAGGTGTGGGGCAGCTCAGGGAGTGACGGACAGGACGTCGGGGGGAGGTGCTGCAGAAGCACCTTGACTGGTTTAAACAGATGGAGAAGGGCACATCTTTACTCCAGATGTAGGAGTCAGGGTGGGCAGAAGCAGAGAGCTGGGCAAGTACAGGCTGGCTGGGCCGGGGGCCTGGCTGGGTGGGGACAGGGTAGGGCCAGGGAATGGGGGGCAGGCTGGAAGGAAGCTAGATCCACTCTGGTTCTAGGGGGATCTGTAGAGCAGGCACATAGGTGCTCGGCCGCAGTCCTCCCTAGCAGGGCATTCCTTGTTGGAAAACTAGAACTGTATTTTGTATGAGGTAGGGATCCCCAGGCATCCAGAGTTTACATCCCCCCCATGCTCAAAGGCATGCTTAACCATTGACTGCCTGGTGCTCCTTTGGCCAGAGGTGGGTGAACGCCAGGTGTAACTAACACGTGGGGCTCCTGTGGGGTCAGGGGAGGCTGGCACTCGGCATGGCATCTCGCTGCGGTGGGACTTCTTTGCTTTCTCTGTCCTGCTTTGCCCCTTCTCTTCCCATCTCACCTGGGAGCACTTCCCTCATCACTGCTTGTGAATTCTTATCTCACCCCTAGGGACCTAGGGGAGCCTAGAAGGTCATGGAAGTCTGAACTGGACCTCTCTACATGTAATGGGTTAAAAACAAACTACAACAACAATAAGACACCGAACAAAAACGGCTGAGCCTCTGGGGTGTCCTCTGAATAGCGCTTCTTGACTTTCAGAGGCTGTGCTGGTGGAAGAAACCCAGCTTACAACTGTGATCTGAGCAAGCGAATACAAAATTGTCATGAATACAACATTGTCATTCGCAAGCTCTGTGTTCCTGAGGGCAGACTCCAGGGCGGAGAAGCCTTTTTATTTTTGAAATGCCTTCAAGGCTCTTTTTGATTATGAAAGACGAACTCAGGGTGGTCTGGAAGGAAGGTGGGTGGTTTGCTTTGTAAAAATCAAACAGTGGAAATTCTTACATTGAGCTTGGCATCCAAGATGGTGAAGGGGAGCAGGCCTAGGATCAGGGCGGGGGATTCTTCCACGGACTTAGAGGGAAAAGCGGGCATAAGGACTGGTGGGGCTGACCAGGTGCAAGGGGGATGGGCGGGCAGGCCTTCCCCGTGGTGTGAGTGGTCACTGAACATTAGTAATGGGGCTGTGATGAGCCTCCCTGGTCTCCGTCTTCAAATTTTTTTTTTTTAACGTTTATTTATTTTTGAGACAGAGAGAGACAGAGCATGGACGGGGGAGGGTCAGAGAGAGGGAGACACAGAATCTGAAACAGGCTCCAGGCTCTGAGCTGTCAGCACAGAGCCTGACGCGGGACTCGAACTCATGGACCGCGAGATCGTGACCTGAGCCGAAGTCGGCCGCTTAACCGACTGAGCCACCCAGGTGCCCCCCTGGTCTCCATCTTCAAGAGAAGTGCACACCGGCGTGTGTCACCGTGCTTGGGGGGAGGGGGAAGTGCTGCAGGAAGCGGGAGGGGGACTGGACATTTGTTTGTTTTGTCCAGAATGCTCCCGTCCTTCTGAGATGTGCCCCATCCTCAACTCCGGTGTTGCTCAATGTTGCTTCTTTTCATGATCACCACCCCTCCTGCCCCCGAAAGAAGCCTTTTTAGATTTTTTCCTTAATTGCCCTCCCCACTATGAAATTTCAGTACTATGGACATACTGTGTGTCTGGTTATGTACTGTGGTTCTCTGGAGGGCCACCAACCTTGTCACACCCAAGATCGTTCTGCCCTCTGAGAACTGCCTTCGCCTTTTGCGGGGGGGGCACTGTTGCCCACTTTGAGAGTGCATGCTCTGCTCCCACACGTGATTTAATTGTTTTTTTTTTTTTATTTTATATTTGAGAGAGACAGAGCGCAAGCAGGGGAAGGGCAGAGAGACGGAGACAGAATCTGAAACAGGTTCCAGGCTCTGAAACAGGTTCCAGGCTCTCGGCTGTCAGCACAGAGCCCGACACGGGACTCGAACTGACGAACTGCTAGATCATGACCCGAGCCGAAGTCGGACGCTTAACCGACTGAGCCACCCAGGGGCCCCGCACACCATGTGATATGATTGGCAGCGGCCACTGTGGACTGGCCCAGTGCACTCGAGCAGGCAGGGTACATGGGAGGCCTTCCTGCACTGACCACAGCTGGTTGGTACAGGAATGGACAGCTGATCTGAACTGACTCGATCACAGTCTTTCCCTGGGATTTAAAAACTTTGCATCAAAGAGGAACTATTCCTCTTGGAAACAGTGAGAGCGGCCACGCGCAGCAGCTACGTGGCTGTGGGCTGCTGTTAGGAGAAGGCCAAACCAAGAGGATGAGCATCCACACACAGGGAGCAGGGAAGAGAGGGGGAGAGGAGGTCCTGGTGGCCTTCCAGCCTCTGGTTCCAGTTCAGTCGGAAGCCCGCTTTGCCGCTGCCCCCAGTAAGGGAGCTCTCCAACAATTCTTCCCTGATGCTTGAGCTACTTTGAGGGGTCTCTGCCGCTTACTACTCTAGGCATTCTGACCAACACAGAAGGGATCAGAAAATGAACAGGAGTAGCATTCAGAGTGAAAGGTGACCAGGAAAATGTGTGGGAATGACAAGAGGTGAAGGGGGTCCAGAGTTTTCTGTAAATCTGATGGGCTGGGGGCAGGCGAGTCATCGTGTGTGGCGATGCAAGGAAAGGGTGACTTTGGAGGACTGGAGTTTTAGAGGGACTTGAGTTGAGCAGGGGAGGGATGGGATTGGGTCTGCGTTCTAGGAGGCTTGCTTGAACAGCAGGGTGGTCTTGGGTTGGAGACAGCAAGCCTGGAGCTAAGGAGAGAGCAGGGCAATGGGTACAGCCGTCCAGGCAAGACATACGATGGTATCTCAGTCCAGAGCGGGGTCTGTGGGGGAAAAGGCAGGACCTGCACCACGCAGAGGCCATCAGCCAGACTCCCTGTCCTACCTTTTGGGGCCCCACACTGACCCTCTCTCTCTTGTCTGGGGCTGAGCCTTGCCAGACCAGGCACCATAGCAGATGAGGGGGTGCTCTCCCCCATCTTGTCCCCCAGGCTCATGACGCCTTTTATTTTAGCTGTGGTCACACCGATTTAGCCTCAGACTGAAGAGTCTGCTTTTGCAATGCAATTTCAGGATACAATTTTATAGCCTTGGTAGAAGAACAGGCATTGATTTTGCTCATGTTTTTATTTTTATTTTTTTCTGTGGGTTCTGTGGGATTTTACTTCGATTTCTCTCTCTCTCTCTCTCTCTCTCTCTCTCTCTCTTTCCTCCTTAATCTTGCTTCAGGAAGGCCAGGTCCAAGCATGAGTTCTGATCCGCTATTGTTGTCACTCGACTCTAAAGAAAAACAAGTTATCGTGTTGATTAGTAGGGATTAAATCTACTCTGGCAGAGTTTCTACCTGCCCATGAAGGAGCCTTGAACTTTGTGCCTGGAGAACAGCTGTGGGGCTAGTGTTTTCCGGAATAGTTTGGGTTCCAGTGTCAAGTGGCACTCGGGGCGTGGCTCCTGCTTGTCATGTCTGTGGTTTCAGGGTCCTCTGTCTCCTGTGCAGGCTCCTCCCAGGAGCAGGCGGCATGGGCTGGGCTGGGCTGGGCAGCAACCCATGGAGGGGATCCCAAGGGCAGTGAGGAACAGGCTGATGCTGTCCCCTGGGAATAGTCTATGGGTCCCACCTCCGCCCCCGCTCCAGCATTTGCTGTGACCCCTGTGACGTACATCTTGCTCCCTTCACCTTTTCTCCTGAATTCCTCCACTGCAAAATGAAATAATAACACCTGCCACGGAGGGCCATACCATTTTGAGGACTGGGTGGGAAAACCACTCCCTAGGAATGTGAGGACATACCATTACTGTCACTGTTTCTTCCAGACACTGAGGGGCGCCCGGGTGGCCCAGTCGGTTAAGCATCCGACTTTGGCTCAGGTCATGATCTCGTGGTTTGCAGGTTTGAGCCCTGTGTCGGGCTCTGTGCTGACAGCTCGGAGCCTGGAGCCTGCTTCGGGATTCTGTGTCTCCTGCTCTCTGCCCCTCCCTTGCTCACACTCTGTCTCTCTAAAAAATAAATAAAACATTTTTTAAAAATTAAAAAAAAGTCAGCACACATTGAGGACCCACTAGGCACAAGATCCTGTGCAAGACATTACTATACATGCCTAAAATGGAATAGATTCTGAACGGATGTTTGTCAAGTGAACAAATGAATGAGGATGACCATGGGGGTCGCAGGGCAAGAGGTTTGGAATGTCAGGGACAGAGGGATTTGAGAAGCCCCGACACAGTGGGCAGAATCTGGCTGTTTCCACCCAGGTCTGTTTCCTGGACTCCTACAAGAGCACCAGGCTAGAAGACAGAAGACTGTCCTCAGTATGAGGTCCACATACATTTATCAAGCACCTGTTAAGTGCAGGGTGCAGGGAGAGAAGACATAGTGGCTGTCACAGCATGGGGGGGGGGGGACACAGACCAGTAAATAGGCAACGGCTATGAGGGCCAGTGAGTATGGGGTCACCAATCCAGCCACCAGGATCGTGGAGGATGAGCAGAGCTCAACTGGGTGAGGGTGAAGGTGTGGAGGCCAGTGGAAGTGGTGGTCAAGGTGGAAGGAGGGACTCCCAGAGGATGAGACAGGCTCAGGGACATGTGGAGGTTTGTGGGGGTGGAGTCCATCGCAGATGGTAGTAGGGACTACCTTGGTGACCCTGAGCAGTGGACAGAGCCCCGGCCAGGGGGTGTCGGGGCTGGGCAGGGCCGCCACTGGAGGAATCAATCATGGAGGCGACATGGTCACATGGGCATTGTAGAAAAAACTGGGTGGAGAATGGCTTGGCTGAGATACGAGAGAGGCAGGGGGGGCCAGTCAGGAGGCTCTGCAGGTAAGAAGTAGTGGGGGCCTGAGTTCTGGTTCTGATTCCGGTCCCCGGAGAACCTTGGAGCCAGAAGGGACCTTAACAGTCACACAGTTCACATTCCTATTTCATAGATAAGAAACTGAGGCCCAGTGAAGCCTGATGGCCTTGCACCTGCAGCAAGGCCATATCTCAGAAGGCTTCTCCTCGGCTGCTGTGCTGGCTCACCCCCCTGTCCCACTCTGCCTGCAGAGTGAGATGAGACAAGGACACATGTCCCTTGCTCTTCTTCTGGATCAGGTTGCCTCTGTTTTGGGGTGACTTGGGGGCAGAAGCCTAAGACATAAGTTAAAAACAGGTGAGTGGTCTGTGAGGCTCATAGGGCCTGGATTCAGCCTTTTGCTGGTCAGAGGTCAGGGCTAGTACCTGGGTGGCTTGGGGGGCATCTGATTGAACCTCGGAATATAACCAAATGTGTGGCGAAGGCCAAGGCTGGTGGTACCAGACTGGCAAGGCGAGGAGGTGGCCTTTGCTAATGGAGCTCCCTGGGGCCACAGGAGGACAAAGGAGCAAGCCAGAGGAAACCAGAGTTCGACACCCCATCTACTCCAGACTGTTCTCCGGTGGCCAGTGGGACGGGCTGGGAGAGTGTGGTAGCAAGGCCAGTGGCCTGGAAGTCTTGTCCTCTGCCTTGCTCACTTGGCCCCACGCCTGGACTGGGAGTGAGGGTTCTGGTCCTGCTGTATCACTTACCAGCTGTCCACCCTTGGAAGAAAACGTCCCCCTCGGGGCCTCAGGCTTCTCATCTGTTGAGTGGGGATAAGGATCATCTGTGTGGCTGGGCTGCCTTACATTACCCTCAGGTCATGGAAGAAGCCAGAGAAGTTCAGATTCCTGGGGCTGTGGGCTCCCTGTTGGGGCCCCTGTTCTCTGCTTGGCCACTCTCCGTGCTGGCCTCTCGGGCAGATGCTGTGATAGCCTTCCTGGTCTGGTGGTGGGTGGAAAGTCCGCTTTGCTCCCTCAGCCTCAGCCAGCCCATCAGTAACGTGGGATGAAATCCACTTCCTTCCACCCCTTATCTCTTCTCCGTGGTCCTCAGCTGTTCCTGCAACAAGACGAGGCCCTGAAAAGGACAGATTAGGCCCTGAGAAGGACAGCTGAAAGTAGGCCCTCCTGATTCACTCCCCTCCCACCTTCCCAAGATACACAAAAGTCACCAACAGGGCTGAAGGCTAGAAATAAACCAGAAACAAGGAGGCATTTAACTAATCAAAATCCAAGAAAGGCCTGAAGCAGGACACTGGACCCCTTGTATGCCCTGCCTTCCTGCCAGCATGCTTTGGCCCGTGGAGAAGAGGGAAGCCGGGTCCCAAACTGTGTGAGGGCTGCTGTCTCCTCAGCTGTGCCCATCCATATCTCTTTCCATGTGATGACAGCTGTCCTTTGAGATTTAACTCAAGTCGGTGCAAGCACGCTATCCTGCATCCCAGGGGAGGCTCCGTGACCTCCCTGGGCGGTTATGTATTCCAGGGAGCTCATGTTCTCATGGATGCCTCTGGGCAGAGTCCCGCTTTCCGCTGGTTTCTTGATCTAGCTCTCGTCTCTTCTCTCTGGCTTGCACAGATTCATGCGTGGATGTCCCCTGAGCCCCTGACCGTGGAACAGGGTGCAGCCACTCCTGCCACATGGAAACGCTGCTGCAAGACAGGCTTCCACCTTGAGGAGCCGGAGACCCTGCCGCTCCAGACCGGCTGTGCTGGGATCTGCTGCCTCTAACTTGGCATCTGCCACGCGTTGGCCCCACTCGCTCTTGCCTGGGGACAGCACATGGCTGACCGTGTGGGCCCCTGAAGTCCCTGCAGCCTGCTGGCAGATAGGGAGGGAGAATAGTCTCCTCCTCTGGTGTTTCTCTGTTTGGGATCCCACAGAAAGCTGCTGTGGTGGGGATGGTTCAAATGACAGTCACTGGGACACACTGAGGCCATTCTTTTTCTCTGGCCTCTGGCCTGCCGTGTCTCCCCCTTGAGGGTCTCAGAGCAGCTCTGCCATTTCACCTTTGCTTATCTTAGGGTTCTCCAGAAGAACAAAACCAGTAGGATATGTATACAGAGAGATTAAAAAAAATTTTCTTTAACGTTTATTCATTTTTGAGAGACAGAGAGAGACAAAGTGCAAGCAGGGGAGGGGCAGAGAGAGAGGGAGACACAGAATCCGAAGTAGGCTCCAGGCTCTGAGCCATCAGCACAGAACTCGGTGTGGGGCTCAAACTCACGGACTGTGAAATCATGACCTGAGCCGAAATCAGATGCTCAGCCGACTGAGCCACCCAGGCGACCCCAGAGAGATTTTTTTGGTAAGTTTATTTTATTTATTTTGAGAGAGAGAGAGAGAAAGAGAGAGCGTGCATGCATGCGAGTGGGGGAGGAGCAGAGAGTGAGGGAGAGAGAGAATCCCAAGCAGGCTCCATGCTGTCCCTGCAAAGCCTGACGGGGAGGTGGGGGCTCGAGCTCACACACCGTAAGATCATGACCTGAGCCGAAATCAAGAGTCAGACGCTTAACCAACTGAGCCACCCAGGAGCCCCTGTAGTGAGATTTATTTTAAGGAACTGCCTTATACGGTTGTAGGGACTGGCAAGTCTGAAATCCAGAGGTAAGCCGGCAGGTTGGCAATTGAGGTGAGAGTTGATGTTGCAGTCTGGGGTCTGAAATCTGTAGGTCAGGCCAGGCAGTCTGGAAACTCAGGCAGGCCTTTCATGTGGCAGTTGTTTTTTTTTTGTTTTTTTTGTTTTTTTTTTAATTTTTTTTTAACACTTATTTATTTTTGAGACAGAGAGAGAGAGAGCATGAACAGGGGAGGGTCAGAGGAAGAGGGAGACATAGAATCTGAAACAGGCTCCAGTCTCTGAGCTGTCAGCACAGAGCCTGATGCGGGGCTTGAACCCACAGACCGCGAGATCATGACCTGAGCCGAAGTCGGATGCTTAACCGACTGAGCCACCCAGGTGCCCCTTTTCTTTTCTTTTTTTTTTTTTGTTTGTTTTTTAACTGAAGTATAGTTGACCAATGATGTACATTGGTTTCAGGTGTACAACATGGTGATTTGGCAAGTCTGAACATCATGCTGTGCTCCTCACAAGTGCACCGACCCTCTGTCCCCGGACAGCGCTATTCCCGTTGACGACACCCACGGGGCCGACCTGAGGCTCAGTTCCTTCATCTTTGGGAAAACCTTACTCCTTGTTCTTAAGAACTTCCGCTGATTGGCTGAAGCCCATCCACATTACAGAGGGTAATCTGCTTTACTTAAGATCTGCTGGCTTAGGGGCGCCTGGGTGGCTCAGTCGGTTGAGCGTCTGACTTCAGCTCGGGTCATGATCTCACAGTTTGTGGGTGCCAGCCCCGCATCGGGCTCTATGAGGACAGCTCAGGGCCTGGAGCCTGCTTCGGATTCTGTGTCTCCCTCTCTCTACCCCTCTTCTGCTCGCATTCTGTCTCTCTCTCTCAAAAATAAATAAACATTGAAAATAAAAAAAGATCTGCTGGCTTAAATGTTAGTCACATCTGAAAAATACCTCCGTAGCAACACCTGGACAGGAGTTTGACCAAGTAACTGGGTGCCGTAGCTAGCCAAGTTGGCACATAACATTAACCATGGCACAGCCCTACACCTGTTTATGTTATAGTCCTGTGTGGGTGAACCCTGAATGTGGTGAACTTGGCTTTGATTTTTCCTGGGAGCCCCGTAGACCACCTGTCAACATCCAATGCTGCCAGTTGAGTGTAGAGGCCTAACTCCTTTCCTTGGATATTGCTGAAGCTTGTGCATCTAATATCATCTGTTATGAGAGGATAGAACCATGTTGTCAGATAATTCCAGATCATGGGAATATCAATGATTTATTTTGTGTGTGTGTGTGCTTTTTAGTATTTTCCAAACATTTGCAAGGATATATATTACTTTTAGTAAATACTTTTACTTTAGTAAATTACTTTTAGTAATATATAGTAAGAAAAAAGTATTTAAAATGGAAGGGATTGGCCTTTAGCAGGGGAGATAGGTTATGGCTTACTCTGTGGGATGGAAAGGGTTTCCTTCAGCCCTCTACTTGGGTGGGTTAGTCGGGGCATTTGAGCAAGGGTACCATGGAGTAGACCACAGACCTCCTGACCCCTGGGCCTGAGCTGCCCCCACCTCACTGCACAGCCTCACGGTTCCCAGTTCCAGTTGGAGACTTGGAGGCTAGAGGGTGCAGCAAGAGTGAGGCCATTTGGGTTAATCCAGGGCCTGGAGCCTGGGGATCTGGGGATCCCTCACATACAAGCCTACAGGGTGTGGTGGGGGATCTGTTTCTGGGTCAGACTGGGGAAAAGTGCAAAAATTAAACCCCAGCCAGGCTTTTGAAAATCCTAGAAGGCATCAGAGAGTAGGCCAGCCCTTTTAGGCTGGTGGAAGCCACACTCTGTAGATGGCTTTGCGGATTAGTTGTGGCCAGAGTCACCCTAGAATGTCTTCGGAGCAACCTTGTTGCCTGTGGTCAGTTGGTATGATTAGCCCTTCTCCTGATCCTTTCTGTGGGCCTAGCCCTGTCTCAGCTCTCCTCAGGGAGGATGAGAAGAGGCGACCCAGGCTGATCCAGAGGACAAGAAGCAGGGGAGGAGAAGCAGAGGGAAAACCCAGACCCCCCTTCTCAGCCTGACTCCCCCACCACTGGAGAACAACCCAGGCTGGGGTGTACAAGGCAGCCAAGGAGAGGCCATGGGAACCCAAGGACGGGTACAGTTGGACAGTGGAAGGAAGAAGGGAAAGATGGACATTCTTGTTGCTTTGCATTCAGGGAAGGCCGTCACACTGCTCTTAGAAGGAAGCATATTTAACGAGAAAGTGGAATCCCACACTTAAACTCTTACACTTCCAAATAGTGGACTTTCTGAGTTAACCTGGAACTGAAATAATAACACTGATGCATATACTGAATGGAATTCTGTATTCAGAAAACTTACTGGAGTCCATTTTGGGGATGAAGAAACTGAAACACAAGAGAGATTAGATAATGGACCCAAGGTCACAGATCCAATAAGTGGTAGGCCCAGGAGTTGAACCCAGGCAGTCTGGGTTAGGAGGCCATGCTCTTAACCTCTATGCTAGGGTATCTTTCTTCAGGAAGAGTTCCCTCGGGTCTGCAGGTCCTTAGAAAAGCCACTCTTGTTTTCTCAGAGTTTGCTATGAAATCTCCCACCCAGTTCTTGTGACAAAGTTCAGAGCCAAGGGGGTCATCACCCATCTGCCCCCCTAGCTGCCCCCCTAGCCAGTCTTTACCAGGAGGCTGTTTGTGAAGGAAGAATTGGAATTTCACTCAAAAACTTTTTCTTCCCCTAAGAAAGATAGTGCTCTCCAGCTTAGCACTGAAGCCACTGATTCAGTAACAGTAAGATGTATTTGTGTGGAGAACTGCATCTCCCTGCACAATCTGCTAATGTTCTCTTTGGCATGTAGATAGAATATCGACAGGAGAAATCCCAATTGTCCTGCATTTCCCCTGGCTGCTTGGGAAGAAGGAGCGATTGGTTTTTAACAAAGCAAAAATAGCATCAGAGATGTCCCCGAATATTGATTCTGTGCAGGGGCTTGTATCATATGCACATAGTAGGGGCCCAACAGCAATTGATTGAAGCCAGACTGCCTGGTTAGAATTGTGTCTGTTGCATTCCAGTGGCATGACGTTGGGGGAGTTCCTTCAGTTTTTTGGGTCATAATTCCCCATGTAAAGTGGAGCTCAGCAGGGTACCTTTTATAATCCCTACCTCCTCTGAGGATAATGGGGTAATCATAGCAGAGTGGTTAGTTCAATGACAGGCCCATCACACACTCTCAACCCGTCTAGCTGCTGCTGTGACAGGTTTTATATGGGAAAGTGAGTGGAGAATGTGGCCAAGATGGAGGAGATCACCCTGGCTACCCTGTTCCCGATGGTCTAGGCCAGAAGTGATATTGATCTTTTACGGATGTTTCTGTTGTGATGGAAGTCTAGGAATAATTGGCAAATTAATATAGAGTTTTCAAGTGACTTTAGAGAGCATCTAATTTAATTACCCTCATTGTAGCTGTGGAAATAGAGGCCCAGAGAAGGGAAGTTCTAGAGTTGGGACTTAAGTCCCTCTAGGGTGCATTGCTTTCCAGATTTGTTTCTCTATCCATGACCGTGATCTGATCATAGGTCTGAATGTCAAAGAATCAAGAACTCGCCTTTAGGAAAAGGCAAACACAACTCATGGTAGCAAGTTTGGCACTGAGGTGGTGCCAGGATCTACCTATGGAGGGACAGCGGCCATCAGTTTAATCATCAGACCTCTTAGGCTCGGTCGGTTAAGTGACTGAGTTTTGATTTCAGCTCAGGTCATGATCTTGTGGTTCATGAGATCGAGCCCTGTGTCAGGCTCATGCTGAAAGTGCAGAGCCTGCTTGGGATTCTCTCTTCTCTCTCTGCCTGTCTTTCTGCCACTCCCCAACTTGTGTGCATGCTCTCTCTCTCTCAAAATAAATAAATAGATAGATAGATAGATAGATAGATAGATAGATAGATTAAAAAAATAATCAGACCTCTTAGTTCTGTGACTAGTTAGCCAGGGAATTCTTTCTGAGAGGATCTCACCGTGATTTCTGTCCCAGCCATTGATGACCGAATCTATGGGGTGATAGGCATTTTCCAGATCACCGGAACCACAGTAATGACATGGCAGGATCCAGAGACACCTTTCTGCCCAGTTCATAGGGAAGGAAAAATGACACCCAGGGAAATATTATTTGCCTCTTAGCTAGTGAGTGATAGACTTAAAACCAGAACCCAGAATTGCTGACTTCACAACCAGGAATCTAACTGCAAGAAAACAGTTCTTGCCGCAAATCTCCTCTTACTGATTTTCCTAGTAGTGATGTTTTTGAGAGGTATTTCAGAAAATACCCCAATTCTGGCCCTTATAAAGATGGACCCTATGGATATGGGAAAGAGGATCTGATGCTCATCCAGATTTGAGAATGGTAGACATGACTCCAGGAGCAAGTTAGGCTTTGGTCATTTTTGTCTGGCTTTGACCGACCCTGAGAGTAAGAGGTCTAGCCTAGCGCTGCTCAAAGCAGGTGTCCACAGATGCTGTCAGTTTGTAAACTTTTGGCTACCAGTCTGCAGTAAGTACAGAAATTGAGAAGAAGCATATGGAAACTTTTATGGCAATTGACAGAGCAGTTTTATGCTTGCCGAATCTAAGAATTAAAATGTGACCATATGTTTGTGCAACTTTATGGTTTATTTCATTTTTTCTAGGTGTCTCTTGTGTGTGTGTGTATCTCTCGAAAGTGCTGCTCTACAACTGATTGACAATAATGGACAAGTAGCGGTCCTTCACCTTAGATGAAGTCTGAGAAGCTCTGCTGCCTGAGTCTCTTCTCCAGAGATTCTGATGTAATTGGTCAAGGAAGCAATCCAGGCACTGGGTGGTTTCAAAGCCTCCCCCCAGGGAATTCTGACCAGGAGTAGGACTGCGAACCACTGCTGTTCCGGATCAGCAACATCAGCATTACCTGGGCACTTGTTAGAAATGCAGACTCTCTGCTTCACCCCACACCTACTGGATCAGCAATTCTCTGGATGGGGCACAACAATCCTCCAGGCTGTTCTGATGCAGTCGACTACTGCCTTTGACTGAGTTCCTTAAGGTCAAGGTCTGGTCATCTCCCAACATTGCTCAGGGCCTAGCCCCGTAGGCACAGGCACATGTGGACTCATCTGGTGAACAGCTAGACCTGAAGCCCAAACATACCCTCCAAGGCCTGGAGCCTTTCCCCTCCCCAACCCCACTCCTGCAGGCACACGAGGAGAGCAGAAATCTTCTCTTTATACCTGTAGAGAAGAAAGCCTCTCTCTCTATCTTCTCCTTTTTCTCTGATGAGAAAGCCAGCATTGCCTATTTTTTACTTAATCATTATTCATTTATTCATTTATTCCATCATTTGTTGAACCAAGCGTTTTGATCTCTCTCTATACATAAGTGCAACGTGGGGGCTGGGAGAGTTGCAGGGCAGATGCAGATGAATGAGAGATTGGCAGGTGGGGTGGGGTGGATGGGGCAGGGCACCTTCCGCGTCCTGGTTCTGGCCCGCCTCTCTGCACCCCGGGCAAGTCATGCTCCTGCTGGTATCTGTAAAATGGGTGAAGTTTGGACTAGATGAACTCTGAGGGCCCTTCCAGCTCTAGCGACTTCTGCCGCCAAAGGACGGCAGATGGCTGACGGAGAGTACTGGGTCCATAGGCACACAGGCGGGAAATGAATGTATGATTTAATAAAGAATATGCAAATGAACAGATGAGCCAACAAAGGGACACGTGGATGAATGTGAAGGGGCAGGAGAGGTGGCGTGTGTGTGCGTGCGTGTGCGTGCGTGTGAGTGGTCCTGTGGCTTAAGCAATGGGGACATGTCAAGCCCTGCATCTCTGCTGTCCTGCACCCTGGTCCCCAGCATCATGGGCAGAGTGACCAGGACTTCCCAGCAGCCTGAGAAATCAGAGCACAGGAGAGGCTGGGCCAGGATCAACTCTATGAGGTTTCCTAGCCCTATTTCCTGTCTAGGCTGGAAGCTCCCTATGCAGCTTCCCAGGGGCTGGGCACCCAGCTTCTGCTGGGGCAACTCGTCCTCCTCAGCCACTCAGATCTCACCAGCCTTTGGGGGATCCCTCCTCCAGGCTGCTTTCCTTGACCGTTCTAGCCCACAGTGACCTCCCACCCCTGTGCTCCCCCAGTCCCAAGTCTGAGCCTCATACTCCATTTTATTTGTTTGTTTATTTATTTATATTTTCTATTTATTTTTTATCTTTTAAAATTTTTATATTTTATTTTTAAATTTTATTTATTTGTTCGTTTATTTGTTTGCTTTATTTTTTAAATTTACATCCAAAGTAGTTAGCATATAGTGCAACAATGATTTCAGTAGATTCCTTAGTGTCCCTTACCCATTTAGCCCATCCTCCCCTCCCACAACCCCTCCAGAAACCCTCTGTTTGTTCTCCATATTTAAGAGTCTCTTCTGTTTTGTTGCCCTCCCTGTTTTTATATTATTTTTGCTTCCCTTCCTTTGCGTTCATCTGTTCTGTGTCTTAAAGTCCTCATATGAGTGAAGTCATATGATATTTTCTGAATGACTTTCTCTGAATGACTAATTTCGCTTAGCATAATACCCTCCAGTTCCATCCACGTAGTTGCAAATGGCAAGATTTCATTCTTTTTGCCGACTAATACCCCATTGTACATATATACCACATCTTCTTTATCCATTCATCCATCGATGGACATTTGGGCTCTTTCCATACTTTGGCTATTGTTGATAGTGCTGCTATAAACATTGGGGTGCATGTGCTCTTTTGAAACAGCACACCTGTATCCCTTGGATAAATACCTAGTAGTGCATTTGCTGGGTCATAGGGTAGTTCTATTTTTACTTTTTTGAGGTACCTCCATACTGTTTTCCAGAGTGGCTGTACCAGCTTGCAGTCCCACCAGCAATGAAAAAGAGATCCTCTGTCTCCACATCCTTGCCAACATCTGTAGTTGCCTGAGTTGTTCATGTTAGCCATTCTGACAGGTATAAGGTGGTATCTCATTGTGGTTTTGATTTGTATTTCCCTGATGATGAGTGGTGTGGAGCATTTTTTCATGTGTCAGTTGGCCATCTGGATGTCTTCTTTGGAGAAGTGTCTATTCATGTCTTTTGCCCATTTATTCACTGGATTATTTGTTTTTTGGGTGTTGAGTTTGATAAGTTCTTTATAGATTTTAGATACAAACCCTTTATCTGATATTTTGTTTGCAAATATCTTCTCCCATTCTATCGGTTGTCCTTTAGTTTTGCTGATTGTATCCTTTGCTGTGCAGAAGTTTTTTATTCTGATGACGTCCCAATAGTTCATTTTTGCTTTTGTTTCCCTTGCCTCCAGAGATGTGTTGAGTAAGTTGTTGCGGCCAAGATCAAAGAGGTTTTTGCCTGCTTTCTCCTCGAGGATTTTGATGCCTTCCTGTCTCACATTAGGTCTTTCATCCATTTTGAGTTTATTTTTGTGTATGGTGTAAGAAAGTGGTCCAGGTTCATTCTTCTGCATGTCGCTGTCCAGTTTTCCCAGCACCACTTGCTGAAGAGACCGTCTTTATTCCATTGGATATTCTTTCCTGCTTTGTCAAAGATTAGTTGGTCATATGTTTGTGGGTCCATTTCTGGATTCTCTATTCTGTTCCATTGATCTGAGTGTCTGTTTTTGTGCCAGTACCATACTGTCTTGAGGATTACAGCTTTGTGGTACAGCTTGAAGTCCGGGATTGTGATGCCTCCTGCTTTGGTTTTCTTTTTCAAGATTGCTTTGGCTATTCGGGGTCTTTTCTGGTTCCATACAAATTGTAGGATTATTTGTTCTAGCTCTGTGAAGAATGCTGGTGTTAGTTTGATAGGGATTGTATTGAATATGTAGATTGCTTTGGGTAGTGTCAACATTTTAACAATATTGTTCTTCCTATCAGGAGCATGGAATCTTTTTCCATTTTTTTTTCTTTGTGTCTTCTTCAATTTCTTTCATAAGCTTTCTATAGTTTTCATTGTATAGATTTTTCACTTCTTTGGTTAGATTTATTCCTAGGTATTTTATGGGTTTTGGTGCAATTGTAAGTGGGGCCCCAGAAATCAATTCCTTGATTTCTCTTTCTGTTGCTTCATTATTGGTGTATAGGAATGCAACCGATTTCTGTGCATTGATTTTATGTCCTGCAAGTTTGCTGAATTCATGGATCAGTTCTAGCAGTTTTTTGGTGGAATCTTTTGGGTTTTATGTATAGAGTATCATGTCATCTGCAACGAGTGAAAGTTTGACCTTCTCCTGGCCAATTTGGATGCCTTTTATTTCTTTGTGTTGTCTGATTGCAGAGGCTAAGACTTCCAACACTATGTTGAATAACAGTGGTGAGAGTGGACATCCCTGTCTTGTTCCCGACCTTAGGGGGAAAGCTCTCAGTTTTCCCCCTTGAGGATGATATTAGCGTTGAGTCTTTCATGGCTTTTGTGATCTCGAGGCATGATCCTTCTATCCCTACTTTCTTGAGGGTTTTTATCAAGAAAGGATGCTGTATTTTGTCAAATGCCTTCTCTGCATCTATTGAGAGGATCATATGGTTCTTGTCCTTTCTTTTATTGATGTGATGAATCACATTAATTGTTTTGCAGATATTGAATCAGCCCTACATCCCAGGTATAATCCCACTTGGTCGTGTCTCTTGTAAACAGCATATAGATGGATCTTGTTTTCTTATCCATTCTGTTACCCTATGTCTTTTGATTGGAGCACTTAGTCCATTGACATTTAGGGTGAGTACTGAAAGATACTCACTCTATTTTTTGCCGTTATGTTGCTTGTAGAGTTGGAGTTTCTGGAGGTGTTCTCGGTCCTTTCTAGTCTTTGTTGCTTTTGGTGTTTATTTATTTATTTATTTTTCATCTTTTCTCCCATCAGAGAATCCCCCTTAAAATTTCTTGCAGGGCTGGTTTAGTGGTCACAAACTCCTTTAATTTTTGTCTGGAAAACTTTTTATCTCTCCTATTTTGAATGACAGTCTTGCTGGCTAAAGAATTCTTGGCTGCGTATTTTTCTCATTCAGTACATTGAATATATCCTGCCACTCCTTTCTGGCCTGCCAAATTTCTGTGGATAGGTCTGCTGCAAACCTGATCTGTCTTCCCTTGTAGGTTAAGGACTTTTTTTCTCTTGCTGCTTTCATGATTCTCTCTTTGTCTGAGTATTTTGTGAATTTGACTATGATATGCCTGTTGATTGTTGGTTTTTGTTGAATCTAATGGGAGTCCTCTGTGCTTCCTGGATTTTGATATCTGTGTCTTTCCCCAGATTAGGAATATTTTCCGCTAAGATTTGCTCACATAACCCTTCTACCCTTATTTCTCTCTCTTCCTCTTCTGGGACCCCTATGATTCTGATGTTGTTCCTTTTTAATGAGTCACTGATTTCTTTAATTCTTAAATGATGCTCTTTTGCCTTAATCTCCCTCTTTTTTCCTGCTTCATTATTCTCCATAAGTTTGTCCTCTATATCGCCGAGTTGCTGCTCTGCCTCATCCATCCTTACCCCCGTGGCATCTATTTGAGATTGTAGCTCAGTTACAACATTTTTTATTTCACGTTGACTAGCTTTTACTTCTTTTATCTCTGAAGAAAGGGATTCTAATCTATTTGTGACTCCAGCTAGTATTCTTATTATTGTGATTCTAAATTCTGGTTCAGACATCTTGCTTGTATCTGTGTTGGTTAAATCCCTGACTGTCATTTCTTCACGCTCTTTGTTTTGGGGTGAATTCCTTCATTTTGTCATTTTGAAGGGAGAAAAGGAATTAATGAGGTAGAAAAATTAAAATGAAAAAATATTAAAATTTAAAACATTAAAACTTAAAAATATTAAAATTAAAAAATTAAACACACACACACACAAATCGAATAAATGATGTTAGGTTCTAGGTGTGCTTTGGTCTGGGTGTTGAAAGGGGTTTGATGGATTAGAGAAAAAAGGGGAAAGAAAAAAAGATAAAAAAAGGAAATCGTTTGAAAATTAAAAAAAAAATGAATACACTGAAGTAGACTAAAATGAAATGATGGAAGTAAAATAGAATTTGAAAAAATTTACACAAAAGTAAAAAATATAGTATAAAAAAATTAAAGAAAAATATTTTTAATAAAATTTGAAAATAACAATGAATTTTTTCTTTCTATATTCAAGAAAAAGAAAAGACATGAAAAAGAAAAAAGAAAAGAAAAGAAATAAAATTGAGTAGATGGACTGGCAAATAGACTGATAAATGACTGAAATTACTTCGTTTTCCCCTATAAGTCAAACTATGAAGCACTTTATAGTCCATAAACTAAGCAGGCGGAGAGACTTGTGTTTCTGAAGAGCGAGGTTGGCCCAGCTGGGCAAGGCTCTGTTTAGTGTAATGGCTCAGCGTAATGGCTCTGTTCTCCACTAGATGGCGCTGCTAGCCTACTGGGGTAGATCCTCGTGTCGCTTGTTGGTGCATATGCGCATGCGTGGGAGTGGTGAAAATGGCGTCACCCAGCTACCCAGTCTCTAGTGTCGGAACTGTGTTCTCCCGGATCAGCAATCGCACACCCGTCCTTTGTCTCTGGCTTCATCCACTCCCCGCTTTTACACAGTCTGTGACCAAGCCGCAGGCAGCACCTCCCTCCTGAGTTTTGTCTCCGATGCGGCTGTTTTTCCCGACCCCTTACTTCTGAGGGACTATGGCTTTGACCCGTTATGCCCCTCTACAGAGGGTCTCACCGAGCAATGGCCATGTGCCGGCCGCACCCAGGAACGTTTGCGGGTCTGTGCTGCTGCCGGTGTCCAGAGACTGCGGCCGGGTGCCAGCCTGCCCCAGAAAAAGTTCACGAGACAGTGTAGCAGCAGCGTTTCAGGGATTATGGAAAATCACAACACACGTCTGGCACCAGGCTTCACCCACAATGACCTTGTTCCAGCACCAGCGAATGTGGTTGTTCTCTGGGGTCTGCTGGGACCGGGCGGCCACAGTCTCCGCCAGATGTCCTCCCAGCAAGGGAACCGCCTGTCCCGTGTGGCCCGAGGACCGCCCGGACCCCGCTCTGCTCCTGGGGATTCGCCCTTCCCACCAGAGCACCGCCAGGTATGGAGCTGTGGCGTTTCAGACTCTGCCCTCCCCTGTTTACAGTCTTAATGGAAGTTAAACCCTCTCCTTTCTCCTTTCTCCCTTTTTAGTTCGGTCCCTGTGGCTGTTTCCACTTTTCCACTTTCTCTCCAGATGCTTTTGGGTGGGGAGGGTGCTTTTCCCAAACATCCCCCCCCCATCTCTGTCCTCTCTCTGCAAGCAAAACCAGCTCCCTGTCCTCCGTGGCTTCTCTCTCCCCCAGTTCACCTCTATGCACCGCGTACCTGCCGAATTCTGTGTTTCAGGTTGTGCAGATTGTTGTGTCAATCCTGAGATCAGTTTTCTAGGTGTGCAGGATGGTTTAATGTTGGTCTGGCTGTATTTCATGGGCGCGAGACACACACAAAACTTCCATGCTGTTCTGCCATCTTGGCTCCTCCTCCCTCATACTCCAGTTCTTTCTTCAGCCTGGATCCCAGCAACTGCCCCCAATAACCTAGAAGCACCCATAAGTATTCATAAATGCTTACTTTGAGAATTGTGTTCAGAGGCATCTGGGTGGCTCAGCCGATTAAGCATCTGACTCTTGATTTTAGTTCAGATCCTGATCTCACAGTTTGTGAGATTGAGCCCCACATCTGGCTCTGTGCTGACAGCCAGGAGTCTGCTTGAGATTCTCTCTCACTCTCTCTCTCTCTCTCTCAAAATAAATAAACTTAAACAAAGTTATGTTTAAAAACATAAGAAATATGCACAAATACATTATCATTGTTAAAAAAATAAGACAAACATTTCCTCTGATGCTCCCGATACCATCAGTCTCCCCAAATACTTTTTATGCTTGCAGAGGTCCTTTCCATGCCTTAAGCTTTTGCTTTTCCAGTAAGTTTTTGTATTCCTATTTTTCATGAGCTTGTTTACACAGATGCCCTACTGGAAAGACGCCCTTTCACTTGACAATATGTCTTAGAGACCTTTCAGCACCAGCCCTTCTGTGCTATGTGTCACACATGTGTGTCGTCTATGTGTATCATCTATGTTATGGTATGAATGTGGCCTGGAATACCACTTACGGCAATGGCTGCCTCGTGTACCAGAGCAAGGATACACTGCTCTTGTCAATGGAGGTGCGGTACATTTCCGGAATTCCACAGTTACTGACCATGCTGCAGAGAACACTTTTGCACATGCTTGTTTGTCTAACATGTGCAAGTATTTCCCTGGGGTATAAACTCAGAAGTGGGATTACTAAATCGGAAGATTTGGACATTTTGTATTTTAATATATGCTGCTAAACTGCCTTGCAGATTGCTTGCTTGTCAGCACCCGAGACCCCTGATATGCCTCACTCCTGTCTGCAGCAGCTATGATCAATCTTGATTTTGCCAACCTGATAAACAGGAGGGTGAATCTCATTCTTGCTTTAATTTGCATTTCCCTGATTATTCATGAGGCTGAGTATATTTTCATATGGTTATGGACCATTTGTAGAGGAAATGCTCATTGAATGAATTAGGTGCTTCGTAAAGGTACTGCTAAAGGAGGAGAAGAGTAATGGGCATGGTTCAAGGAAGATTTTTCTGTAAGGTTCCAGATCGCTGGGCTCGTCCAGGAGCAGTACTCATGGGACCTGGGTGGGGTGTAGGGTGAGGAAGGCGGTTCTGACACTTAGGACAATAGAGTCATACAGCCAATCAGAGACAAGGCTGGGACGTGAACTCAGGGCCTCCTGAGCTCATGGGGTCTCACCCTAACTGTGTGTCTCTCACTATCAGAATCATTGCTATCCAAACTCAGGAACCCAATAGTTGGGAGTAGTGAGGATTATAGTTTTTAGCTGCAATTTGTTTCAGTGATCTATTATTGAAGTGTAATGGTTAGAACAACAACAACATTTGTTTTCCCAGGCTTCTGCAATTTGGGGAGGGCTCAATGGGGGACAGCTCGGTTGTCAATGGCCAGCTCTATGAGTTGTCTGCTGGGGCTGGAACGTTCAAGAAGGCTTCTTCATTCACATGTCTGGAGGCTGGCTTGGGCTGGGCTGGGCATCTTTCTGGGGGCCTCTCCAAGTGGCTTAGCTCAGGCTTCCTCACAGCACTGTGGCTTCTGGGAAGTGACAGTTTTTACCTGGCAGCTGGCTGCCCCCAGAATGCAAAAGTGGAAGCTGTCAGATCTTCTTAATGCTGGTGCCTGGAAGCCCCAGAGTTTTATTGACCCCTCATGCCATTGACTAAACCAGTCAGGGGGCCAGGAGGAGAAATAGACATCACCCCTTGGATGGGGGCGTGGCCAGGCCCCACCGCAAGAGTAAATGGGCTGGGAGAGATGGTTGTGGTGTCTCGAAACACAATCTGCCACACAATTGAAATCGTCTCAAACCAGATTGAGGAAAGGAGAATGGATTATAAGCAGAGATTTTAGAGGGTTGTCTCAGAGAGCCCAAGGCCAGGACGTGCATTAGAGGGAAGGTCTGGATTGGGAGAACCATCTAAAACTTAGGCTGCATCCCTCTGACCTCCCCAGGGCACCATAGTTTCCCCAGCACACCTACTTTCTCTGTTTGTCCGTGTTCATAGACTCCGTGAGGCTGTTCCAGGAAAGCACCCTCAGCCTCCCACTTCAACTACCCCCAGTTTTTGTGGATCCCAGTTGCAAACTCCAGAGTGTCAGGGCAGGCCAGCCTCAGGCAGGTTTTCCCCAGATGTGGAAAATGGGACTCAGAGACTTGGAAGGTATGGCCCAACACTGGTAAGTGGCAGAGCCAGGTCCTGAACCTGGAACCTCCATCTGACTCGAGAGCCAAAGCTCATTCCAGCTGCCCTTGAACGCTCATTTGTCCACCCCCAGTGCTGGTGCCCCTTGCCAAGCTCCGACCTGTGGGAGCTGAGTGAGGCTGGATCCAAGAGCCAAGCCTCTTCCTGATCAGCGGCCTCCTCTGGTTCTTGCTTGGAGGGGGTAGCATTGTGCCATGCAGGGTGGATAGGGGGGCTGCTTAGAGGTGTAATTCACCTAGAGTGAAGGGCTTCAATCACCCCAGTAGGTTTTCTGCCTTCCCACCTAAGCTCCAGTGTGGGCTGAGAATGTATAGTTTTTGAGGCAAGGTGCAGAACGGTCCGGGCAGTAATGTTCACTTCTGAGCCTTCTTTGTGAGGGCAATCCATCCTTCCGGCAGCTCTGATGAGAAGGCTCATTATATCTCCCTGGGGTCTGGCTGCCTGACTGGGATGGGACTCCCTAGGGCTGCCTCTGACCTACACCCTCTCCTATAGTCTAGGCAAAAACCTGATTTGTGGCCCCAGGGTCAACTGCACCACTTTCCCGGCCCTGCCCAGGGGCTGGCCTGTTAGGGGACCTCTGTGCCTTCTTCCTCTTCTCTGCAGGGCCTTGGCTGATATCAGCCCACAGCTTGGAATGCCCCCCTCCTCTGCTCGACCTGAGTGTATCCTCCCCACCCTCCAAGGTGTGGTGCAAAGGCCATCTCCTTCACGATGTCTCCTCTAGGTCCCTGAGAAGCATTTCTACCTCCATTTGGACATCTGTCTCCCTTCAACTTGGATCACTGGACTTTGGGGCACAGGATGTAAGGCTTGACATATGCTCATAACACATTACTTTCTTATTCAACAACTGTTCATTGAGTGCCTACTATGTGCCAGGGCACTAGGGTAGCACTGGGGAACAGAAGGGGTGAAAATCACTGCCCTCATGGGTCTGAGATTCTTTGTGGGGGGCAGGTGATAAACAAGTTGATCCATTCAAGCACATAGTAAGTCACGAGGAGGTAGGTGCTATGGGGTGAAATGAAGCAGGGGAGGGAGATTGGAGTGCCCCTGGATGGGGTAGGATGGTACAATTTTAAAAGGGGTGAGGGAAGGACTCACTGAGAAGGAGACATTTGGGCAGACGTGAAGCAGGTGAGGGAGTGAGCTATGGAGCTTTTGGGGAAAGAGCCTGGCAGAGAACAGGTGCCAAGGACCTGGGGCAGGAGCGTATCTGGCGTGTCTGAGACACAATGCAACAAGTGCATTTTGATCAGGGGGGAAACAGGTAGAAGATGGGGCCAGTGAAGAAACCAGGCAAGGTCAGGTGAAGTCCTATGGGCTATCAAAAGGCCATTGGCTTTCACACTGAGATGGGGCTACTGAAGGGTGTCATTATTATCTTACTATTATTAATAAAAGTGCATGACAAGTGACCATGAAATTAACAGCATATAATAACTAGTGCTATTATTTAGTTCTTCCTATGTGCCAAGCACTGTGCTAGTACTTTACATAAATGACCCCATTTAATCCTTGTTGATCACCCCGTGAGTTGGTACTCTCATTATCTGCATTTTACAAATGAGAAAACTGAGTCTCAGGAAGCTGTAATAAATTTCCCAACATCACACAGCTAGCAAGTCATAGAACAGATATATCAATCCAGGCTGACTCCTGAGGCCATACTTGGGACTACTTCTTACACTACGTTAAATTCCGTATTCACGGAATCCCTCCTAGCTCTCATGCGGTTCTGGTCAGTTTCAAGATGAGAGGATATAGTCATGCCCTGATCTTACTCTTTTAGATGAATGCCCATCACCCACCCATCTACTCATCCATCCGTCCATCCATCCATCTGGCCATCCATCTGTCCATCCACCCTTCTCTGCTTCCCTCCCTTCTATTTACCCATCCACTCATTCACCCATTCAGTATTCATTGAGGCTTCCTATGAGTCTAGGCCATGCTAGACCAGGGTCCTCAGCTGTTTCCTGTTGACATTTTCTTTTTTTTTATGTTTATTTTATGTTATTATATATATTTATTTTATGTCTATGTTTATTTTGAGAGAGAGTAAGCAGGGTAGGGGCAGAGAGAGACACACACACACAGAATCTGAAGCAGGGTCCAGACTCTGAGCTGTCTGCACAGAGCCTGATGCAGGGTTCATGAACCCTGCGAGATCATGAACCGCGAGATCATGACTTGAGCCCAAGTTGGGTGCTTAACCGACTGAGCCCCCCAGGCGCCCCTGCACTTTCTTATTCAGTGGAGAAAGGCAGCAGGAATTGGAAGGGAGCCTCAGATTTCACCCAGCTCTATCCTAACCAGCCCTGTGACCTCTCTGAGCTTGACTTCTCTGCCTGGTTCCAGAGGGGCTTAGCCTGTGCTTGGCAGCCCACTCCGAGCTTTCCTGGCTGTTGTATGCGCTCTTCTGTGGCAGGTGAGCTGTCCCCATGCTGCTTCTGCTGCCTGCAAGTGGGTGTGGGGAGGGCACGTGTTGCGTATTTGGTTCAGGAGGCCCAGGTTAGGGGTGGCCTTTTCGTTGTGCTCAACAAAGAGCTTTGTGTTCTGCCCTTTGCGTGGGGTGCCATGAGCCTGTTCCCTGCCACCTTCACTTTGAGTGAGCCCTGGGTGGGACCACCATCCCAGGGTCATAGAAACCAGGCTCATTTCCACCCCCTCCCCCGTCCCCATTCCTGCTGCAGGAGGCTGCCCACCTAGGCAGAGATGGGACCCTGGAGCAGCAAGGGGCTTCCTTTAGCCAAAGTGGGGGTCCCACCTACTGGGGACAGAATGATGGATTTGTGGAGAATGGCCTGATCCCACAGCCTGGCTCACTGCCCTGTCCTGCCCTTCAAAACTCTGCTCACATTTAAACTTCATGGAAACTCCTATATGAGACAGCCAGAGGGTAACGAAGGATTATGCCCACACTGTTAGGAACTGAGTGTGTTCCCCCCAAATTCATATGTGAATGCTCTAACTCATGTGATGGTATTAGGTGGGGGGGGGGGGGGGGTTGGAAAGGGATCCCCGTCATGGGGTTAGTGTCCTATGGCTGTGGAGGACAATACATTTGGGACTTGAGAAGGTTTCTCAGCTATACAAAAGCAGGGCTCAGCCTGGTTTCTGCTGATATTTTTAGGTTGCATAATGTAATTCTACCTTGAATTTGCATTGCCAATTTTTTTTTTCTTTTCGAAGCGCTGTCACATCAACCCCTTCCATGCCAGTACCTCTTGCCACAGTGTAGATCAGTCATAAGGCTTCTTCCCATTCCCCTAAAGCAAACTGAGGCTTCTTGAGGCCACCCAGCAGGTCCCAGGAGCTCGAGACCTGCTGAGAGCCCATGCTGACAGCTCCCACCTCTGACAGAAACATGACTCAGTGATGAACAGAGGCTTCATTATCCCCGATCCTCAACTGTGTGGACAGTGCTCTGGGTCCCAGTGTGAGAGCAGAGGGTGGAGAGAGCCTAGACTCTGGAAGGGAAGACACCCGCCCCCCTACTCCCAGGACTGCACCTGGAGCATAACCACCCTCTGATCCACAGCATCTTCAAGGACCTGGCAGCTTCCAGGCAGCCTGGGGGGCTGGAGTCATGAAAATTGCTGGATTTGGTTTTAATTTATTTGCAGACGAATATCCCTCCCCGGAGGCAGGAGGAGGGGGAGTGAACAGTCTCTTTTTAATTATTCTGGGCATTATTTATAAAGCCCTCTGAGCTGAGGGCATGCTTGAGTGTGATTCTGGTCTCCAGTGAGGCTCCTCCCGACTGTTCTTCCAATAACACACCCAAGAAATTGTCCAGGGTGCAGGAGGAGCCCGACGGCTTCTTTCTCTGCTGCTTCCCCAGCCCCGTCTCTTTGCATCCCCTGGCTTGGCGCCTCTGCTCATGGGGCTTTGGAAAGCACTGCCGAGCCCAGTCCTAAGCACCGGCACGGGTGGTGCTAGGGCTGGAACCAGATGCCCAGGCAGAGGCGTGAGGTTCCCAGGGAGCTGCTTTCACACTCACCTCCTTACGTGGGCCTTGAAGGTTAAGTCTGATCATGTTCCTCCTCTGCTCAAGTGCCTCCAATGACTTCTACCTGCTCAGAGTGAGAGCCTGGGCCTTACAGTGGCCCACAAGGCCCTCCACACACATAGGCATGCGTGTGCATGCACATGCACGCACACGGGTCCACACGGACAACACAGGTGCCACTGACAGACACACCTGCCGGCACACGTGTCCCCTGTGCACATGCACCCGGATCCTTGCGTGAACCACACACACACGTGCCTGAAGACTTGCACGTCCCGTGCCCCCCCACCACATGCCTGCATGAACAACAAACACACACATGCACATACACACCGTTCCTGGAACTTGCCAGGCAAGTTTCTTTAGGCTGGTACACATGGCCCAGGTGTTTGCCCTTGCAGGCGGGAGAGCTGCCTGGCCTGGAACATTCCTCCACCTCTCCCCTTCCACCTGCCCTGGGGGACCAGGCTGAAGCCCCAGGCTTGCCCGCCCCCCCCCCCCCCCGCCTGCACGGCTCCTCTTCCCTCTGTACACCATGTGCCAAATCCTCACGACGGGCTCTGCTCCAGGGGACTGGGCAGAAGACACGCTATTTAGAATCGCAATCCCCATTGCTCCCCTACATCCTCTCCATTCTTTGCTGGACTCTCTGCTTTATTGTTCCTAACTGGCAGCCTTCTAATATAGAATTTTAGTTGTTTCTCTTGTTTTCTGCTTTTTTTTTCCCTACAAACTTAGAAGGTAAAGTCCTACTTAGAAGGCAGGGATTTTATCGGTTTTGTTCTCTCTGTTCACTGCCTACAAATAATAGGTGCTCAATAAACAGCTATTGAGTGAATGAACACGTGGAATAGGTACCACTGTATCTGTGAGTGCCGTGGGCAGTCAGAGGAAGGTGTTCCTGCCTAGGGCTGGGCCCAGGGATGGCTTCTGGAGTGGATGAGCTCTTTTGCCAATGGCATTACTGTCTCCCCCACCCCTTCCCAGTCCTTCCTCAGACCTAGGGCAATCCCAGGCAGGAGAGCCACCCCTCAGCCAGGTCTCCCTGGCTCCACACCTCCAAGCATTTCATCCTCACACAACCCAAGGGGAAGATTTTATGATCACCCACATTTTACAGATGCAGAACCCAAAAGCTCACTCATGGCACCTGTAGAGCAGAGCTGGGATTCAAATGCAGATCTGTCTGTCTGTCTGTGGAGTTATGCAGACTCTGGAAACTGCCTTCCTGACCCCTCTGCCCTGGTGTACAGAGCATCCTCTGGGCACCGAGCACCTGAGTCACCTGCCTCACCACCCCCCACCCCCCATCCCGCTTTGTAGGTGTGATGGCACAGTGAGGGTAGAGTCCCAGCCTGCCACTCACTTACTGTGTGGCCCTAGGCAGGTTACTTAACTTCTCTGAGCCTCAGCTCCCACATCTATAAAATGGGGCTACTTTGAATCACTTGGTGGTTGTTTACCGAACACTTAGTACGTGCCAGGTGTTGGGGATAGACACAGTTTGTGGTGCATGTGGACGAATGGGGAAGGCTGATGTGGAGCAAATAATTCTAGATACCTAAATAATCACTGGGGCTTAACAGAACTCCTCACACAGCCTTGTTTGTGAATGGCACGGCTGAGGGGGGAGGTGAGCCCACCTCTGCATGCAGACCTCAGTGTGAGTTAGGCACCTTCTGCCTTGTACATCTGCCCCTTGAAACAGTGGAGCTAAGAGGTGCATGAAAGAAGGAGCCGAGAACCAGCTGTAGAACGAGGAAACCCCACGCAGCAAATAGGGAGCTGGGGAGAGCTCCAGGGGGACAGCTGCTCCAGCCCAACTGAACACTGGATAGCCTGCCTCTGACGCCCCATTTCGGACCAAGTCCAGATGCCTTTGTTTTCTGGCTTCGGGCCTATAGCCTTAATGCTTTGGTGTGAATGGGGAAACTGAGTCAAGGAAAGAACCCACGACCTAATGAAGGTAGCCGGCCCTCCTGCCCACCTCTGCACTTGCCCCCTCTCCTGCCCCGAGCCTTGGAAGAGAGTGAAGACTTCCTCCTTGTGGGAGAAGCGCTAAGATGGGCAGAAGGCCTGGGGTTCTCAGAGGTGCGCTGTGCATCACCGGTCTCGTATTCCCTGCATATCAGGGAAGGCATGACCTGCCCAAGCTGATGCGCCGTGCAGCCAGCCTGGGATCCAGGGCACATAGTTAGCGCCGAGCATCGAGCCCTTTCTGGGAGCCCCAGTTTTCCCATTCATCAATCGGGTGGTTGACTCCACGGTCTTCAGGAGTTCTCCCTACGCTGGGGCTCCCCTTTCCTGCCAGCTCTGGGGAAGGGCAGACAGTGGGCGGGCTCCATCCATGGTACCCCTCTCTCAGCCACTTTGGGGTTGCTGACACACCTTTCCACTCCCCACCACCATGGCCATGCAAGAGCGAGGGGGTTTATTCGGCTGTCTGAAAGCCAGACGGCTGGCTCTCTTAATGGACTTCCAGAAGTTTTCTGCAGTACAAAAGATTTCCTTTCTCTGCGGTATTGAAGGAAAAACAAGCAGTTATGCCTTTTGGGGTCTAAAATGGGCACCATAACTCGAGGGGAGTGGCAGACTGGTATTTTGCCGGCCAGCAGAAATGACAGCTGACACCTGTCTCAGATCCAGAAGTTATCGTTACAAAGAAAAACACCCTGCTTTCTTTCCAGTGTGTTGGGTAGTCTAACAGCAGTGGGAAATGGATTTCTCACTTAATTACAGATGTGCACTCGCTCTGCCTGCAGCCCCACGGGCCTTGTAGGGGCTCAGCTGGGCTGGCCTCTCCAGCAGCAGGAGCAGCCACGGTTAGTATTTCCAGGCCACGTGTCCTCCTGGAAGGCCCCACGCCCCGCTTCCCGCTGCACGTGTCTTGCCTCCCCACCCAGGCTCAGGCTAATGGCTGCCACCTCCACCGGAAAGTCCTCCACGTTCCCAAGAACATGTCCCTCGCTTCTCCACAGCCACAGAGAAGCATCTCACCCTCCTTTGCTCCTGGCCCTCCCCTGCCCAAGGAAGAGGCGCCAAGAGTCCTGACACGAGGGCCCCTGTGGTTCAGACCCATCGTGCTTCTCCAGTCTCTATCTGCCGAGCCTGTGTGCACCAGCTGCCCAGCCTTCCTGGTGCAGGCTCGTGGCAACAGCCCGCTTCCCACTGCCTTCGACCACACCGGTCCCTCTGCAGGGACTATCAGCCCCTCCCCCTGCCCCTCTAAGGCCACAGCGGCTGCAGGAGCCTTTGCTGAGGGTCCCAGCGGGTCACACTCCTTACCCTCTCTTCTGCTTCTTGCCCTGGCTGTGCCCCCCACCCCCGCCCCGAAGCGGCCGGCCACACCCGTGTCACACCCTGACCCTTGGCCTGAGTGGCTGCTCTCTGTCAGAATAAAGGGAAGCCTGGAAGTTACTTCTCTAGACCAGCTTCCCTCCGTGTGCTGGGCTGCAGGACCCCCTCTTCGGCATCCTGTGGGAGCTCTCAGACTCTTGCTTGCACACCCCACAGTGATGGAGAACTCACTCTCTCCCTTCCACAAGTATGCACCCACTCACCCACCAGTCTGCCCCGTGGATGACTGCTATCCTTCCATCACCCGCCTCCAGGGGAGACTCCTGCCATCTAAGTCCCTCCTGCTCTCTCAGGCGTTCCGACCCCTGCAGGAGAGCAAGCTGGGCATGACATGACAGCCATGTCAGGGGGTTCTGAGTGGATCTTCGCTCCAGTCGTGCAATGTGGTCTGGGCTGCCCCAACTTGCCCTGAGCTGGCCCTCTGAGGTGGAGCTCAGGACCTACCAGCAGATGGAGAGATTCACTCAGCATGTCTTTTTAAAATTTTATTTATTTATTTATTTATTTATTTATTTATTTATATTTTAGAGAGAGAAAGAGTGTGAGCAGGGGAGAGGGGCATGCTTAGCATGCAGCCCTAAATGGGGCCCGATCCCATGACCCTGGGATCATGACCTGAGCTGAGATCAAGAGTCAGAGGCTTAACTGACTGAGCCACCCAGGGGCCCCTCACTCAGCATGTCTTGAAGAGCCCGCCCACCATCATCCAGGTGTATGGGGAGGGCAGGGCTTTAGAGCCCATCCGCACCCAGGCTCCCGCTCTCCTCAGAAGAATCTGAAAGCCCGACCAGGTTCTTACCACAAAGGTCAAATTGGGGTCAGCCTTAAGTACCCCTGTCTCCTAGAAGTTCCTAGAATCCTCAGCTTCTGTAGACCTGCTGGTTGGATTCTAAGACTCTAGTCAAGTATTCCATGAACACATATTCCATGAATACACTCCCAGGTTCAATAATTCCCAGAGCAAAGAACCATTGTTCTTTGGTGTTTGGCAAGTGGGGTGGAGGCAGGGTACTGGGCTCCACCTCCCATACGCTGTGTGTTTCCCTGACAGATGGTGATGGCCACAGCGAGGCTGTGACCAGGGACGCTGCTGAAGCAGGAGCCAGGAGCTGCCTGCATGGTGCTGGCCACCACATCCGTACCCCGACGGGCCCATCTTGTCTGTCCAACCAGATGTCCTGCCTCTGTGTTCTCTCCCATTGTCTCACCAGGACCCCCACCCCCATACTTTCCTCCTTCTTTGTCACTCTGTCATTCCGGAAACCTCCACCAGGGTCAAGCATCTGTGCTCTCCCCTGGCCTTCAGAGGGGCACCCTCCATCCCCACTGACCTCCTCGGGGCTCACCAAGTCCCCACTGACCTCCTCGGGGCTCACCAAGTCCCCACTGACCTCCTCAGGGGCCTCACAGCTCTGAGGGTGGGAGCCCATGCTCCGGCCCTACCTCTGACGGAGCCACTGCACGACCCCTGGATGCCCAGCAGGGTGGGGCTCCTCCTCTGTGTTCAATGGATGTGTTCTGGATTAAAGAGCAAGGAGTCCTAACAATAGCCAATGCTTCCTAGCACTCACCGTGGGCCAGGCGCAGTGCTGAGTATTTACCATATATGAACTCATTTAATCTCCACCACCATCCTCATTATATATAACAAAACTGAGGCAGAGAGAGCTGAAGTAACTCACCTAGGTTTGTATACCTGAGGGTCAGGGTCAAGCTGGAAACCCAGCCAGTGATGCCTTTGATCTCTCCTCTCTACTGCCCCCTGTGCTGTAACGATGGAAAGGACTGTTGAGGTCTGGGGTCTCCAGGGATGCTTCCTGGAGCAGGGGCCCTGTGACCGGGAACAATTTGCTGATGACACAATGGCTAGTTAAGGATCACGCTCATTGTGCGGATTCCCATGTTGTTACTGCCATGTACGGAAGTACTTAAGACCTGTCCCCGACTCGGTGAAGCTCACGGGCTTGTGGGCGAACAAGTCAACATGTCAGCAGGGCCTTTCCAAGCCATGTAGCACCATGTGGGTGGTAAAGGGGGAAGGGAAGACGGCTCCAGGTGGAGCTGATAGACTACCTGGGTTTAGAAGGAAGGGGAGGATCTATCAAGTGTGGCCACAGCCAAGGCCAAGGGCATGAACCGTAGTGCAAGCAGTAATGCAAAGATCCTGTGGCAGGAAGGGCTGAGGTTTGGGGCACAGTAATGTCAGCGTGGCTGGAGTGTTTGGGGCACACGTGTGGGGTGACCCCTGAGGAAGTTTGGAGGAATCCCTGTTATCTGCCTGTCTGTGGTGCAGGGCAGAAGTGGAGGTCCCTTTCTTTCCTGAATTCCAGCCTCCTTACCTAAAGCTTGCATTTTCCTTTCCTGAATCTCCTGATTTCCTGCCATTTTAAACTCCGATTGCCTCCAGCAGGACAGAATCTGTTCCTTGTGGATGCCAAGGCCAAGAGGGGGGTAGCCGCCTCCAAAGGAGGTCTTGGGAGGGATGGGCTAGCTCTCTGTTGGAGAACCAGCTCAGGGCCCAGCACATGGGGCATGCCTCCAGAGCCAGGAGCATGAGGAACAGAGCAGCACTCAGGCAGCTGAGCCTGGTCTGGGAGAAGCGTACACAGGAAGGGCTGTCCTTGAAGTTCTGGCTCTAGCTCAGGGTGAGATGAGTCCCTAGATTGGAGGGGACGGGGCCTGGGGTGGGGAGTGGAGACTGACGGTGGAGCAGGTGAGTCACTGGGTGAGAGAGAGAAGGGGTGGGGGAGAGAGAGACCTACAGAGGTGAAGAGACAGAGAGCAAGAGGCAACAGGGAAAAGGTAGAGATGGAGAGACGGAGACAGTCTTGGGAGGGAGAGAGAGAGAGAGACAGAGACAGAGACATGGAGGGCAAGAGAGACACACAGGAACCCAAGAGAGATACAAAGCAACAGAGTGAGGGAGAAACATGACCCCAGTTAACCTAGCTAATAGGTAGTGAGCTCTCGGCGTGTGCTAGGCATTCAATGCTTTGCACGTGTGAACTCACTTTATGGGGAGCTGGAGAAGATTGAGGCAGACAGAGGAAACACTGAAAGTACGTAAGGACCCAGAGAGACCCATAGGGGACAGACAAGAGCAGAGATGTGTGTGTGTGTGTGTGTGTGTGTGTGATGTATGTTTACGTGGGGGCATGTATGATATGTGTAGACGTGTATGTGGTGTCGCATGTGTGTGTGTGGAGTATGTATATATAGTATGCATATACATGGTGTGTGTGCAGGTATGATGTTTATGATATATTTACACGGGGACGTGTGTAGAATGCATAGGCGTGGGTGTGTGTAGGTAGTGTGTGATTATGTGTATGTGTGTGGGTGTATACGTGTTCCGCAGACAGCGTGTGTATGATCCGTGTTTGTGTGTGTGTGTTTGTGATGTGTGTGTGTATAATGCACATGTAAAATGGTGTATGTGTGTGATGCAGTACGTAATGTGTGCGTGTGCCTGCATGTGCGGGTGTCAGGGTGGGAGCTGGTGTCCCCGCAAGTCAGGGAGAGAGAAGGCTGCCTGGGGCTGAGAGCTGTTACTTCTGACAGGCTCTGGGACACGAGGGTGTCGGTCTCGAGAAGAGAGAAGCAGGCAGCCTTGACCTGGGGCTGGAGGCAGCAAAGAGTCAGCAGGCGCTTGGGACTGCGAAGGAAAGGGTGCCATCCACGCAGCCACACTAAGTGAGGGCACAAGTCTCACACACACGTGGGATGAGGCTCCGAGGGGAAATGACTTGCCTGAGGTCATGCTGGGGTCACGGGTGGACTCAGGATCAGCATGGTGCCTCTTGATGGCCTGTCTGTGTGCCTCTGTCTCAGGGGCACCTCTTCCAGGAGCAGGGGCCAACTGTTTCCCCGGAGCGAACCTGCCCTGGGTGTGCAGTGGGAGCCCCTCTCCTCAGATCTGACTGCCTGCCTGGAGGCGCTTTCCTGCCACGTGGAGGCGCTTTCCTGCCATGTGGAGGCCCCTTTTGCAATGCTGTTGCAAACTGTTTCCTTTTGCAATGCTGTTTGCAATGCTGTTTCCTCCTCCTTCACTCAGAGGACGGCATTTATCCACAGGTCTCTTCTCCCGCCATTGGAGAATCACCCTGGCGTGTTGATGCCCCCCTCCCACTCCTGGGCTAAGCCTGCAGCGGGTGGCTTGGTGGCTGTGGCAGTTTTGGAAAATGCCTCGAGGCAGAAAAGTGGAGCGACAGGGGCAGTCTCTGACTTGAGGTGGGACACAGCTGGGCCATCCGCGGGCACGGGACTGCTTCCCCCGCTGTAGCTGAGGTGGCGAGGGATGTGATGTGGGGGCCAGCTCCAGCCCGGGCATGCTGTTACATGCACGCAACATCTTCTCTCTCTGCAGGGGATATTGATGCTTTAAAAAAAAAAAACAAACAAAAAACATGTATTCTTCTCTCAGGATGCCTGGGTGGCTCAGTCAGTTAAGCGTCCAACTTCGGTTCAGGTCATGATCTCACAGTCTGTGAGTTCGAGCCCCGTGTTGGTCTCCGTGCTGACAGCTCGGAGCCTGGAGCCTGTTTCAGATTCTGTGCCCCTAACCCCCACAAAATAAAAACATTAAAAAAAACCCCCAGTATTCTCTACACAATCTGATTCTTTCATGTTGCTTTTTTCCCTGTTTCTTTGGTTTTCCACCTGGGCTTTCCTCGTATATATGGCCATCCTTAGCTGTCTGCTCATGGAGTGGGGAGCTACAGAGATTGGAAGCTCTGTACTTACAGGGGGGCCATTCTGGCTGAGCTATTTGTTAGGGGACACTTGATGTCAATTTCTTGGGCTGGTCAGATTCTCTAGAGAAAACTTGCCTAAGCCTCCTGCTGGAGGATGAAACCCCTAGTGGCCAGCGATCTGGGAGCCGAGTGAGAGGCAGGAAGGCTGGGGAAGGGGATGGCCTTGATATTCAGTCTATAAATGTTTATGATCCTTTTATTTCTCAGTACAGAGCTTCCAGCACCCACTGTGCCTCTCAGTCCTTGGTCCAGACACCCTCTGTTTTGCCCTCTCTAAAGAACGCATCCTTGGGCCCGGCTGGGTGGGGTAAGGAGCTTCAGCCGCGCTGTGGTGGTGGGCAGGGCGTGGGAACCTGGCCTCCTGCCACACAGCGTTCAGCAGGCCTCCTGTTGTGAACCCATAACCAGCCACGCTCACCCTTTCTGGAAGCAGCCAATCCAGTCTTTCCAGAAAACAGCCAGTCCAGTCTCGGAGCTTTCTTAAGGCAAATCAAGTTCCACCACCGTGGGCTTATGCCGCTGCTCTCTTGGATCTGCTGAGTTAGTGAACGCTCATCAGTCTGCTCCCAGCTCTCAAAATCTGGTTGCTGCTGTCTCTTCTCCCGTTGAGGCTTATGGCTTTAGTGCCATTGGAGTGGGGCTACAGCAGAGACAGATCTCCCACATGTGTCCAATCTGCCAATTTTAACTGAAGAGCCTATGTTTCAAAGGATCCCCAAATTAGAGGCTCAAAACAGTAAGCGTCAATTCCTTCTCATGATCCTGTGAATTGGCTGGGCGGTCCTGCCGCTCAGGGCTGGTTTGGCTCCTCTCTGCAGTCAGCTGGCATCTTGGCTGGACTGATGGTCTGGGATGCCCTCACTCCCATGTCCGGCAGTTGGCTTGATGTCACCTGGGGCACTACGCATGACGTGGCTGTCAGCATCCAACAGACCCCCCGGGCTTTTCCATATGCTAGGGGTCACAGGGTTCCCAAAAGCAGCAAGAAAAGGAACAATCTCCAGTGTTCAAGCACTTAAAAAAAAAAATAAACTGTTTAAAGAGCAGTGTTAGGTTCACAGAGAAACTGTCATGTATAGAGAGTTCCGGTTTATCCGGAGCACCCATACAGGCTCCCTGACTATTAGCATCCCCACCAGAGGGCTACATTTGTTGCCATCAATGAAGTTACACTGACACATCATTACTGCTCCAAGTCCACAGTTTACATTATGGTTCACTGGTGGTACGTTCTAGGTTGGACAAATGTATATTTTGACATGGATCCAATATGATTGTATCACAGACTAGTTTCATGACCCTAAAAATCCTCTGTGCTCACCATATTCATCCCTCCCGTCCCCCAGCCCTTGCAAACATTGATCCTTTCACTGATTCCACAGTTTTGCCTTTTCTAGAGTGTCATATAGTCGGAGTCTTACGTTACGTCGCCTTTTCATATCGTCTTCTTTCACTTAGTGACGTGCATTTAAAGTGCCTCCATGTCTGTCACGGCTTGAGCAATCATTGTTTTTTAGTGTTGAACAATATTCCATTGTTGAGATGTATCACAGTTTATTGACTCACCTGCTGAAGGACATTGGATTGCTTCTAAGTTTTGGCAATCATGAATAAAGCTGGTATAGATGTCTGTGTGCAGAATTTTGTGTGCAAATAAGTTTTCAAGTCATTTGAGTAAATACCAAGGGGAGAGGGATGGAACAAGGCCCAGGGTGCAAGCACTCTTCAAGCTCCTGCCGGCATGGCTTTTGCCAATGTCGTATGGGGACAAATAAGTCACAAGGCCAAGCCCAAACTCTATGTATCCATGGGAGGAGCCGCAAAGACACGTGCCTCCTGGAGCGGAAAGGATTTATGGTCATTTCTTCAATCTGTTGCACTCGGTACATGCTTTTTTGCAATTCTTGATGCTCTGCCTGAAGCACAAGTTGATTGATCAAGGCACATTTGAAATGTAAAGATGAAACAAAGCCATTGGATTAAATGGCTCCAGAGACTTTGAAGCTGAAAGGGTGAAGCTTGCAGCAGCAAGAAGTCCACTATGATAAGTTGCACATATTGGACTTGCATACTCAACAAATACTTGCCGAGGGCCTACCGTGTGCCCTATAGGCACTGGGGGTGCAGCTCAAAGTAGAGAGAATGTCACTTCCAGTGAGGGGAGTGGGGATGGAGGCAGAAAATGGAGTATGTCCGGAGATGAAGGAAAGGAAGGGGTGCTCTGGTAGCGACAGGGGAGTAAGGAGGGAGAATCGACTCTGTCTGAACATAGTAGGGACAGGCAACAACCGAGGTGGGGTAAGTGCTGATCCTTCTCAGGCCCAGGAATTCTGGGTTCAGGGAAGGGCATGAACTGGAGGCGAGAAAAGAGGGAATAATAGGGCCTGATCTCTGGGCGCCTGGGTGGCTTAGTTGGTTGAGCGTCCGACTTCGGCTCAGGTCATGATCTCATGGTTTGTGGGTTCGAGCCCTGCATCGGACTCTGTGCTGACAGCTCAGAGCCTGGAGCCTGCTTCGGATTCTTTGTCTCCCTCTCTCTCTGCCCCTCCCCTGCTTGTGCTCGGTCTCTGTCTCTCAAAAATGAATAAACGTTAAAAAGTTTTTAAAGAAAGGGTCTAATCTCAATTGACCTGTCACCCCTGTGCTCAGGAGAGTGGCATGGTAGTTCTTTCCTGGGACCCTCAGGCGTCCCACCTGGTCCCTGGGGGAGGGGTAAAGGGGGAGAGTGCCACACTCCCCTCACAGGGATCTCAAAGCTGGTGTTTAAGGATCACTGTATGGATACAGTGTCAGATGAGGACAGTGAGGCCAGGGAGGAGGAAGGACTCACCCAAGATCAGTGAGCGAGTGAACAGAACCTACACTGGACACTGGTAACTCCCGGTTCGCTCCTCCCTGCAGACGGCATTTATCAAACACCTACTGTGTGGTACCCTCACACATGGTGAAGACCCACTATGCTCCAAGGAGTTCATCGGCAGGTGGAGAAGATGGAGACAGACACAAAATGGCGGACATGGATGCTGGGGACCGGGTCAGGAAACCACCACGGCATTGATGCGAAGGTAACAGAGCCAAATCAGGGCAGTGACAGGGCAGTGTGAGCAGCCGGTGGACTTGAGACTGTTCAGGAGGTAACATGAAGAGGCCTGGGTGAGCCAGGGAGGGGACCGAGGAGGGGAGAGGAAGGAGGCTGGGATGGGTGCAGTCAGGGGTGAAGGTGTCCTCACTGGGATGGAAGCATGGGAGGAGGAGCAGGTGTGGGGAGTTTGCTTTTGGAGCCGCTAAGTTAGAGGGGCCACGGGCCAGGAAAGGGAGGCGTTCGGACACTGTGGTCGGGAGGGCAGGAGAGCAAGTGGGGCTGAAAAACAGACAGATGCTCTATAGATGAACTTCTAGAAGACATGAGTGATTCTTGGATGATCCCAAAGACATATTAATAGAGGCAGTGCAGATGATTCAGAAGGTCCCAGGTCCTGAAGGATGTGGTCATCAAGGGCCATTAGTCTACACATGGGCCCCTTTATTGTGTTCCCCAGGCCCCCTCCCCCAACTAGTGTGGCACCCAGGCCGGGGGAGGGGCAGGGGGAGGTGGAGAGGAGGCAGCCCTCTCTCACTCCTCTTGTTACCCAGACTTGTTCTTGGAACGGCAGCAGCATCTGGAAAGATGTTAGAAATGCAAATTCTCAGCCCACCTCAGCCCTACTGATGCACAATCTGCATTTAAATAGACTCCAAGTGGTTTTTCTGCAAAATAACATTTCAGAAGCAATGGTGCAGGCCCATAGTTCTCAGTCTCTGCTACCTGGAGATGGGGTTCCCCCCCATCCCCACCCCAGAGCTTTTGATCCGGTTGGTCTGGGGTGAGGCCCAACCGACGAGGTGATTCTACTGCATACCTAGGTGAAAACCCCAGCCCCAGCCCCTCTCTGATGGACTAGAGCCAGGATGTTGAAGGCCACTTTACATCTTTGGGTCTCAAGATGGAAGTCTGCAACAAAAGCCACCCTGTGCCCTCTGCCAGGTAGCAGCTGGGCAGGTGCTGTGGGAGGGCTCCAAGGCCACGAAGAGCTGGCGGGCAGGTGTCTAGTTGTTTGAAATATACACCAGGCTCAGCTGCCCCTCACCTCCCCAGGTACCTACTTTATGCCAGGCCAGACAGGGAACTGCTGAGCTGAGGAGTCCTCACCTGCTCCTCACCTTGGAGGAGGTCCATCAGGTAGAGAACTGTCAGAGACAGAGAGAGGAGAGCCCACCACATCCAGGCTAAGAGAAAGGGAGTGGGGGGCGTTTTCTTGGCGGAATGTTGGGCCCTCCTCCTTCTCTCACCTGGAGATGGGAGCCAGAGAAGTTATACGTATCAACTCCAAGATCTGCCCAGGAATCCCATCATCTTAGGGAAAAGTCAGAATTCGAACATTCCTCACTGCCTTGCTACTCCAAGTATGGCCCTTGGACAGCATCAACATCACTTGGAAGCTTACTGGGAATGCAGAATCTTGGGCACTACTGGATCAGACCTACTGGGTCAGAATTCATAGTTTAACCAGCTCCCAGGGTGACTCACATGCATGTTAGTTTGGAAAGCCTTAGTCTCCTGGGCCCTAGCTGAAATGCGGGTTTCAGTAGCCACAGAGACAGGATGTTGGAGGTTTTCAGGCTCCTCTGGATGGGCTGGCTCATGGCTTCTCTGCTGGGTGAGGACCGGTAGAACCTCAATGGACCGAAAGGTGGCCCCAGTATGGTCTTCTTTCCTAAGGAATATCGTGACATCCTTCCTCCCTGCACCCTAGCCGGCAGCTTTCTGTCCTGCACTGCCCTCTGGTGGCCCTGGAGTGCCATTGCCATGTCACATTGCCTCCTCTCTGGTCAGGATCCCAAGACTGAGATGAGGTGAAAGGAAGACCTGCCTGTTGCTGATCTCTGACATAAGGCTCAGAGACCCCCAAGAACACCATGGAGGCAGTTTGGAAAACACTGGGCTTTAGCAGCAGGACAGCAAATGGAGGCTTCTCTTTTCCCTGGCGAGGGGTCCTGGCTCAACCCTTCTCCCCATCACTCCTCACACCCTGTTGGAGGCTGTTCAGAGCTAGGACACAAGCTGGAGGGAAGAGTCCTGTGTAAAGAGGGCATGCACACAGGTAGGAAGTCGCTGGACTGGTTCAGGGAGACTCAGTCAAGCTGAGTTTTCTTTGGAAGGCTGCTCGGTGGAGAATGGACTGGGTGGGGACATTGGGAGCTGACAGTCCGGGAAGGGGCCCATGCCACAGTTCAGAGGATGTTAGTGTCTTCGTGTGAGCCAGGCGTGGGTGGAGAAAGGCCGACACCCCTCCCACATCCCAGACAGAACATGTCAGCCAGCTTTGGGAGCTCACTGGAATGTGAGCTGACTGACGGCGTGGGCAAGGGGCGTTTGGGGAGACACAGGGCCTTGCGAAATTTTTCTAGGGACATGACCCTAGGCCTTCCCAAAAGCTTGAGAGCCTCTGTTCTTGGCCATATGGATGGAGTGGCCTGACTCCCTGTGCTGGCCGGCCTGGTTCAGCTGACCCCTCCCTGAGGCTCCGTTGCTACCAGGTCCATGGTCACCTAGACTCACAGGTGCTCTGGGGGAGCTCTGTAGCAGCCTCTGGTTCTCCTCCTGAGCCTGGGGATGCTGGGCCTTTGGGGTGACCTTGGCAGGGAAGAATGAGGGGCACGGAGTCCATAGGCTGTGTGCAGGCCCTGTCTCCCCCTGGCGCCTTCCAGGCCCCACTCTGCACCCTGCTTCTTGGCAGCTCCTAATCCCCCAGGTCCATCATAACCTGGACCCAGGCTCTAATTCTGGCCCTGCAGCTGACTCATTGAGCCATCAGGAGCCATTCACCTCCCCTCCCAGACCTCAGGTTCATTACCAGAGGAGGAGCAGGCATCTGGCCTAGAAATCATCTAGTTCCTGCAGATGCCTTTGGGCTTTGAGAACCTGAGGTCGTGTTCCTCCAGCAGAAGAGCCAGTCTTCCCAGAATCGTCCCCAGACAATGGGGCAGCTGTGTCTGCTGCAGTGCTCTTGGAGCCTCTTCCCGGTCCCCTTGGCCCAGTGGCCCACCTTCCAGCGGCTGGCACCCGCGAGCCTTTGAACTTCGTCCCCTGCTGCCCACTCACAGGCAGGCCAAAAATGCTGGCCAGTTAATGTCCTTGGGGCACCCTCAGCCAGGACTGTGAAGCTCGACAAATGCACCAGCTCCCTCGGGTGGGGTGACTCCGAGGCACATGCCTGTCTCCCAAGGCCCCCGCACAGCTGAGAGCTCCAGTCACCCACAGCGGTAGTGGATTTGATGACACAACCTCTTGTCGCCTGCCCGCCTCATTTTCTTTTCCATGCTCCTGCTGGTGTTTCCTGAAATTTGCACTCAAAATTTGTCTCAAGCTCTGCTTCTGGGGGAACCCAAATGAAGACAATATCCAGCTGAGCCATTTTATATGCCTGATCTTTGGTTCAGGATGAACAAGAAAGGGGAGTAGGAGACAGATCCCTAGGCTGGGTGTGGGAGTGAGTGGAGAAGGACACCCTTGCTGTTCACCTGTGGCCTTGGGACAACGTATAGGAGTGAAGGGATAGATCTCAGGCTGGATCTGCCTTAGGGGGCTGTGGAGTGAGTCTCTAGAGATGCTGGGCCTGACTTCACCTCTGGGGCAGGCCCCCCCCTCTGCCAGGCAGACCTCAGGCCCTGGGGACCTCGTGGGTGACCACAAAGCAGATACCCTCATTTAGGCCTCTGAGTAGCTGATGAGGCCATAGTCCCACCTCAGCACCTGGTGGTCTGTCTCCTGCACTGCCTTCTCTGCTGTCTCCTTCTCCAGGTACAGCCCAAAGAACTTCTTGGAGACTGTCATGTAGTGCCAGGCATCTAGGGCCAGGACAGTGACCAGGTGGCCAGCCTGGCTTCAGCAGCTCAGCCGGGCCCTGCGTGGCCACCCAGTAGGTGTTCACATCCACAGCGCAGGTGGTCTCCAGGGCCAGCGAGGCCGGTGTGCAGTCAGCCGGAGGCACTTGGGCCTGCCCCTGTGGCTGTGACTTGGTCACGTCACACTTAAGCCATATGACTGTCCTTCAGAGCCCGCTTCCTTCTCCTGCCGCCCGCTCCTTTGGGGGGGGGGGGCGGGGGGGTCACAGAGGGATGATGAACATTATGAAAACAGCCCCCCACCCTCACTGCCATCTAGGTTGCTTCTTATCAGCAAGGCCTGTGTTTTAACCCATTCAGTGACGCTTTGAGGGAGATATTATTTCCCTCGTGGTGTAGATGAAGAAATTGAGGCCCAGAGAGGTTGTGTGATTTCTCAAGGCTACACAGCTGGTAGGGGACAGCAGATTTGATTTTTTTTTTTTGGATTTGGTGTTTGATTCCTCCTTCCTCCTCTTCTTCCTCTGCCTCCTCCTTCTTTTTAGTAATTCAAAATAATCCAATTTTTGGTATATTATTAATTTTTAAGTTGTTAAATATATATAACAAAAAATTTGCCATTTAGATCATTTTTAAGTGTACAATTCAGTGGCCTTAACTGCATTTACAATGTCGTGCAACCCTCACCACTGTCCACTTCCAACATTTTTTTTATCAGCCCACATAGCAATAACTATACCCGTTAAGCAATAACTCCCTGCTCCCCTTCCAGCAGCCCCGTCTCTTTCAACACGCAGGCGTTAACATGTCACTTTCTCCTCTGATGGCCGCGAGACTCACAATACAGTCCTTACTGCTTATCGTGGCTTCCCCTGGAGGGTGGCCGTGGCCACCCTCCCCGACGCTGCACTGTCCTGTTCGCTCTGCTTCATGCGTACCCACCTTCTTCCTGGTCCTCAGACACCAGCCAGCCCTCTCCCCTCGTAGGCCTCAGTCCTCGCTCTCCCCTCTGCCCGACACTCTCCTTCCCTACATCTTCCTGCTGCTCTGAGGGCATCTCTTTGGAGATGCCTTCTCTTACTCCGCTATGGACCACATATGTTTCCCCAGATTCCTATGTTGAAGCCCTAACCCCAGTGTGATGGTATTTGGAGAGGGCTCGGGGGGAGGTGATCGGGGTTAGATGAGGTCTCAGGGAGTGGGGCCCTCGTGATGGGATTTGTGCCTTTTTAAAATTAATTTATTAATTTATTGATTCGTTTCTGTCTCTTCTTAAAATTTTATATTTTTTATTTTGAGAGAGAGAGAGAGAGAGAGAGCATGCAGCGGGGGTGGGGCAGAGGAAGAGGGAGGAAGAGAATCTTTTCTTTTTTCTTTTTTAATTTTTTAATGTTTATTTTTGAGAAAGAGAGAGAGTATGCGTGGGAGTGGGGGCAGAGAGAGAGAGAGAGAGAGAGGGAGACACAGAATCTGAAGCAGGCTCCAGCCTGTGAGCTGTCAGCACAGAGCCTGATGTGGGGCTTGATCCCATGACCCTGGGATCATGACCTGAACTGAAATCAAGAGTCAGACGCTCAATGGACTGAGCCACCCAGGTGCCCCCGGGATTCATGCCTTTTGAAAGAAGAGACACTAGAGAGCTCGCGCTCTGTCCTTGTCCTCCATGTGAGGACACAGACAGAAGGTGGCCCCCTGCGAGCCAGGAAGAGGGTCCTTCCCAGACCCTGACCATGCTGGCGCCCTGATTTTGGACTTCCAGCTTCCAGAACTGTGAGAAGTGAGTGTGTGTCGCTTAAGTCCCCCGGCCGGTGGTACTTTGTTTTGGCAGCCCAAGCTGACACAGGCACAGCACCCCTGTCTCTCTCTAGGCCCCTACCCAGCTGAAGCTTTATCTCTGGACCACTTATTGTTTAAAAAAATTTTTTTAATGTTTATTTTTGAGAGAGAGAGAGACAGACAGACAGAGCATGAGCAGGGGAGGGGCAGAGAGAAGGGGAGACACAGAATCCGAAGCAGGCTCCAGGCTCTGAGCTGTCAGCACAGAGCCTGATGAGGGGCTTGAACTTGTGAACCGCGAGGTTATGACCTGAAGTCTGAAGCTCAAACGACTGAGGCACCCACGCGCCCCTCTGGGCCATTTACCGTTATCTGAATCTCCATCTAGTTTGGTTGTAGATGTGTTCCCTACTAGAATATGAACTCTGTGGGGATGAGACTTTGCCTTGTTCCCTGCATATCCCCAGTACCTAGAAGAGGGCCTGACCCTCAGAAGGCGCTGCAGAAAGGGTAACGGGAATGAATGAAGCCCAGGCTGGGTTGCTATGGAGGCCCCTGTGCTCAGAGACCCTCCAACCCTGTCCCATTGCAGGCTGCCCACCTGTGACTGGGTCAGGTGCCTGTGGCCCAAGGTTAGGGCAGGAATCTGAAACTCTGGTCTTTGTCCTGGCTCTAACGTGGCTTTGAGGTCACTCTCCAGGTCTGGGCTTCAGTTTGCTCAGCTGTGGAATCTGGGCCAGAATCCTGCCTATTCCCCCGAGGCTCCCGTAGATGTGTTCACTCTCTGTGAACCAGGTGGGGAGGGTGCCTGGAGGGGCCGGTGCTGTTGGCCTGGGGGGCGTGGCAACAGTGCTGTGTCCAGCCCGTCTCTGGTCGTAGTAACTCTTGCGGCAGCAAGGGGCACTTGATGCGTCCCAGGCTGTGACCCACCCTCTAGCCGTCGACCACGTGAGCCCCAGGTATGTGAGTTCAGGAGCCTCACACGGCCTGAGGGCCACGCAAAGCCTGGGTGTAGAGGTGGCACTCACTCAAAGGGAGGGGGCTCTGCACCCCAAGTGGGTCAAGGCAAAAGGGCAGGGAGATGGGTGTGAAGTAGGTGGGGGGCTCACACGCTATCTGGTGGGGGATGGGGAGGACCTCATCTGAGAAGCATGGTGGCCTGCGGGGACCCGTCTCCCTACGTACTGCATGGCACCCACCAGGTCTGTGGTGGGAGGACATCCCAACTCCATGCCCAGCTAAGTAGTTGGAAAAGAACCAACCACAGGCTGTTTGTCGTTGGGGAAGGGTGCCATACAGGAGATCGGACTCTGCCTTTGGTGGGGGGAGCAAGGCTGTGTGAGGATACCAGACTCACACACCTGGGGCTCCAGTCGGGTGTGGGGGGGTGCGCAGCCTGCACATATCACACCCCCCTTGCTGCCCCAACAGTTGCTACCAGGGACCGGGCAGGAAAAGTTCTGCGCTTCTGGGCAGGCTTCAGAAAGGCTCCCCAGTAGCAACTGGTTTATTTTCAGCAGGGTCTGACTCTAGATTTAAAACACGGGGTACAGTGAAATACTCTCTGCTGCAGAGGACAGAGGCTCTGATAAGGGCTGAGACCTGAGCCAGTGGGTTTGTATCTGGCTTAGCCAATCAGGGGAGGCGAGAAGCTTTGGTGACGAGTTAGCAGGGAAGAGATATTTGCCTCAGAGTGGCCCTCAGTGCACTGCCCTCTTCTCCCTGCTTTCTCCCTCTTCCATTAAAACTCACCTGTCCATTTTTCAAGGCCTAGTGCCAATGTCCTTGCTCCAGGAAGTCTGCTCAGATTTCTCTGTGGGCATTAAGATTTATTTCCTCTGTATTCCTGTGGACATTGCTTGATATACCTTTCTTGGAAGTGATTACATGATTAGGGAAAGTTTGTTGAGTGACTGACTAACGCCTAGAGTTGAGCAGTATACTCCCTGCCCAGCCGTGCATGGCAAACCTAAATTAACTGATCTTTACTCTTGCTGTTGCCAATGACTGCCTGTCTGACCTGGGCTGCCCACCCCTCTCTCTCCCGCCTCAGTTTCCCCTCGTGTGCACCGAGGAATCTGGACAACAATTTCTGTCAGCTTAACCAGTTCTGATGCCCCAGAGTAGGGGTTTATAAACTGAGCCTGTAGTTTGGCTTTGGATATCAATGAACTCTCTCAACTTTATGTAAAAACTTATGGGTGTGTGTATATATGTGTATGTTGCAAGAGCTTTCATTATATTTTCAGAGGGATTTGTGAGCCTAGAGAGGTTACATAACCCAGCTTTAAGGCCACTGCAGGGGATGCGGGAGGAGATGGTCAGAGGCAGGTAGTGTGCTCGTGTGTATTCTGTCAATTCCTCACCCAGTGTGAGCCTGTGAGCCTCCCCCCTTCAGGACAATTGTCCCTCCTTACAGTAAAGAAACAGAGGCTTCCTGTCATAGACCTGAGCCCAGCTCTTTGGCCTCCACAGCCACTGCTTTGGCCCTACCAAGCTGCCACCTAAGTGGAGGCCCTCGTGGACTCACAGGCCGGGATGACTTTGCAGCATCCTTGGAGAGCAGTGGCCCCGAGGACCGGTGCCCTCCTGCCACCCAGCAGCTCTCTGCCAGGTGCAGTCCTGTACTCCCCACCTCCCAAGGTGGATACCAGCCACTCACCCGAAGGGAAGGTCTGGAAGAGGTTTTCCACATTACATTTTAGGATTTGTTTTCGGCATAGGTGTTGGGGCGCCTAGGTGGCTCAGTGGATTGAGTGTCTGACTCTTGGTTTCAGCTCAGGTCATGATCTTGCAGCTTGTGAGTTCAAGCCCTGCATCGGGCTCTGTGCTGGCAGCACGGAGCCTGCTTGGGATTCTCTCTCTCTCCCTCTGTCTCTGCCCTCCCCTGCTCGCTCTCTCTCTCAAAGTAAATAAACTTAGGGGAAAAAAAGGCATAGCAGGACTACATAGGTAGTGTGAGGGTCGCCCTCTTTCTCATAGTCCTCTGTCCCGGTGCACAGCTTGCCGGTCATTCTGGCTGCGGCTCCCTCCGCGTCTCCTTGCTCCTGCAGTTCTGTTGCATCTATGTTTGGTCTCCCAGCCTCTTCCCAGGAAGAGCTTCCTGATCTCAGACTGGGCCCTCCTCTCAGGGAGCAGCAGAGTCCACACACAGGGAGCCAGGCCACAGTGTTAGCTTCTCCGGTTGGAATTTATCTAGAATTTATCAAGAGCATGGAAATGTTTTCTGGTTCTTGGCTTCTGAGAGGCGATATTTTGAGTATAGGTGCAGCTTGTGGGAGGAGGGGAGAGGGGGACAATGTAACAGAGGGACAGAGACAGAGAGACAGAGAGAGACAGGCAGCAAAGGGAGAGATAGAGACAAAGACGCAGAAAGAGGGGGTGTCTGGCTGGCTCAGTCCATGGAGCATGTGATTCTTGATCTCAGGGTTGTGAGTTTGAGTTGCCTGTTGGGTGCAGAGATTGCTTAAAAATAAAATCTTAAACACACAAAAAACAAAGGCACGGAGAGAGACTGGGTGTCTGCAATAGGCCAAGGATGCTTTCCTCTTTGGGTTTGGAAGGAAAACAAGAACAGGAGTGGAAAGACCCCTAAGGGGGAGGGAACAGGAATCAGAGATGGCTAAGATTTCACTGGCCCATGACAGTGAGCTTACTGTTGAAAGCAGCTTGTCCTGAATGTGGTTACATATTTCTCCCTGACTTCAGTTCTGTTTATTCTACTTGCTTAGTCAATCCTTTCTTTTTTGTGTAGGGTAGAAGTAAACAGCCAGGACCTCTGAAAATCCTAGGAATCCTATGTTTGGATAAACCATTAAAAAGCGTTGCCAGGGGCGCCTGGGTGGCTCAGTTGGTTAAGCATTTGACTTCAGCTCAGGTCATGATCTCGCAGTCTGTGAGTTTGAGCCCCGCGTCGGGTTCTGTGGTGACAGTTCAGAGCCTGGAGCCTGCTTCAGATTCTGTGTCTCCCTCTTTCTCTGCTCCTTCCCTGCTCGCACTCTGTCTCTTTCTCTCTCAAAAATAAATAAACATTAAAAAGCATTGCCATGTATAAACAGAACATGTGATAAAATTGCACAGAACTTAACACACACACACACACACACACACACCAGCAAACTGGAGATATCTGAATAAAATCGGGATTGTATCAATAACAATATCTTGATTGTGATATTTTACTACTATTTTGAAACATATTACCATTGAGGGAAATTGATCTTATTTATCATTTATCTCATGTCTTATTTCTTTCGCCTGCCCTTATCACTCTTGGTCACCTCTCTCCCTCCCTCAGGGGACATGCTCATTGACCTCAGCCCAGGTCCTACCATCTATCAAGTGCTCACTGCCTGTGTGTCCTTCAGAGACATGGCTCCCTCTGACTTCTCTGCCAGTGTGATTTACCTGTGAGCTGGAAGGGAATGCATAGGACACAGGGGTTGGGGAGAGGGTTCCCCAGGGGACTGGATGTCAATCCTCCTTCTCAGAGGACTCTCTGCTCTCTCTGTTGTCCCTGACATTCTCAGGACAGTAGGTCCCTCCAGGATGGGACCAGTGCTTTGGGTGGGACAGTGGATGGGACCCCCAGTTACAGGATTATAGCACTTTGGGGAGCAAGTTTCTGATCACAGCACTGCACTGAGATGTGATATAGCCAGGTATGATCACTGAAGACCAGATGGAAGGATCTTTCCTTCCTCCTTCTTCCCTCCCTCTTTCCTTCCATCCTCTATCCTTCCTCTATCCATCCATTCTATCCTTCCTTCCTCTCTCTCTCTCATCTATCTTTCCTTTCTTCCCTCTATTGTCTTTATCTGTTGTAACTATTATCTATCTATCCATCCTTCCATCCATCTATCCATTTGCCCATCCTTCCGTCTATCCATCTTTCCTTCTTCCCTCTATTGTCTACATTTGTTGTGACTATATTGCCTGTAGGAGTGTGAACCCACACCCATGCTGAACACACAGATATGACATTTACATGTGCTTCTCCCCTACTCCTTGCTCCCTGCCTTCCCCCGCCTGACATAATCACTAATGTGAAGTTTATATTTATCCTTCTTTTTCTTTTTCTTTTTTTTTTTTTTTAATTTTTTAATGTTTATTTATTTTTGAGACAGAGAGAGACACAGCATGAGCAGGGAAGGGGCAGAGAGAGAGGGAGACACAGAATGTGAAGCAGGCTCCAGGCTACGAGCTGTCAGCACAGAGCCTGACGCGGGGCTTGAACTCATGAACCGTGAGATCATGACCTGAGCCGGAAGTCGGACGCTTAACCGACTGAGCCACCCAGGTGCCCCCCTTCTTTTGCTTTTTAAAAATAAATTTCATCACATATTTACGCACATCTAAACAAAGTATGTCCCCCAGTTGCGTGGGACATACTTACCCTAAACAACGATTTATCGCTTTTCTGAAATTCAAATTTGACTGAGTGGTCTTCATTTCATCTGGCAACCCTGTTTCAGATCTGGTCATTCAGCCCGGAGGGGAAGAGGCACAGGCTGGGAGTCAGGGCTGTTGTGAGCATGTAAGATGCCTTTGTGTGAATTAGGAAAAGATGCACGGACAAATTATAGAAAGATGCCCTCTGGACTATTCCCTTTCCCTCTGGAAGGACGATAAGAACAAGGTGCCCCTTTGGGGCAGACTGATTAGGGAAAGGTGCCCTTTCCTTAAGGCTCACTTGGCCCCCTCCCTTTGTGCAGGGTATACTCACCAGACCTGGACACAGCATCCTTGGTAAGAGTCAGAAGTCCTGGATTCTAGTCTCGGCTCTGCCGCTCATTGGCTGGGTGACCTTGGGTGAGTCTTTTTCTTTTTTATATTTCCTTTCTGTGAAGTAGGGGAAATGGGATCCAATGTAATAATCTACAAGAAAATTCTAGGAGCAGGAAATCATGGATGTGAAAGAACTTTGACAAGTAAGATATTTTGCACAAATGAGTGTTGACACTATTATTTCCCCATAGGAGATCTGAAATTACCTAGTCCAATCCTTTTGTTCTACGGTCCAGGAAGCTGAGGTCCTGAGAGGGTACGTGACTTACCCAGAGACACACAGCAAGCTGATGACAGTTGGAGAACTCCTAGTCCAGTGTACCCTCTCTTCCACTAGGTGTCCCCACAGGCTTGGAAGGGTGTAGAAACCCTTCCTCTCCTTGGGCCTCTCCTAGCACTGGCTTCGTCAGCAACAGCAGCTTCAGCCCTTCCCTTGGTGTGTATCTATCCAAGTAGACCCCTCTCCGGACTTGTCTGGAGAGTCATCATATATGGGAAGGTTTGAGGAATGCTTGTGGCAGGATGATCGTCAGGCAGAAGGAGGTGGGGGGGTTGCCCAGCAGACCTAGAGATCCTGCAAACCCGTGTCCAGGAACAGGGATGGGGTAGGGGCTAAGATGAGGTCTAGCAGAGAAAACGGAGCTTGGCAAATAGGATGTTTTGAGCTGCTGGGGCAGCTAAAAGGGGGATGGTTTCTGCCAAGGCGAGGACGGACAATGCCCAGGAGTGGAGATAGCTAAGGAAAGGAAGCTAATCAAATGTGTCCCTTCTTACAGTGTCAGGACCTCCAGGAGAGTATAATCTGGTCTAGACAGAGCCTAAAGGACAGAGCATCCAAACTGGGGCCCTCACTCCTTGGGCGTTTCGGGATGTAGAGCTGCTGGCTGCCTTGGGGACGAGGCAGGGCAGGTTTTGAGGGGACCCACAAGGGCTTGTGAAAGCTGCCTAACGCCTTAGACGAGGCCATGCGGGTTGAGTGGCTATGCTATGGACCCACCATTTGTCTACCTGAAGATAGTCTGTACTCTCTACATACTTCAATAAAACATTTTGTTCTCCTCTATCCAGCGGGCAGAACTTGTGATATATCGTCAACAGTTTGGTGGGTAAGGGTCTTTGAAGAAGAAAGGGGCCCCTGGGTGGCTCAGTCAGTTAAGTGCCTGACTTCAGCTCAGGTCATGATCTCGCGGTTCATGAGTTCGAACCCTGCATCAGGCTCTGTGCTGACGGCTCAGAGCCTGGAGCCTGCTTCAGATCCTGTGTCTCCCTCTCTCTCTGTCTCTACCCCACTCACACTCTGTCTCTCTCTCTCTCTCTCTCAAAAATAAAATAAACATTAAAAAGAATTTCAAGAAGAAAGCCCTGTTGTGGCTGGAGAAAGGAGTCTTCTATTTGGGGACAGGGAAGGTGGACTTATGGACCAAGACTCCTTTTGTGTAGTAACTCACTAAACTGTGATCTAGGGTGATGGGCTAAGTCTCCTGTTGTATCGGGAGTACAAATAATAAAAAACCCAATCGCGGTGGCTTCATAAATTTTTTTTTAACTTCTTGTGTAACAGCTTGAGATATTGGTTCAGTGACTCAGTAGTAATGCAGCTGGTATATCTGTGACTAACTTATTTCCTCATGGTCACAAGGTGGCTGCTATAGCTCCAGGCATCCCAGGTTCAAGGCAAGAAAATGGAGGAAAAGGAGACTTCATCAGTCTCTGGCCCTCTTACTAGGGAAGCACAAACCACTGCAGAAACCTTCCAGTAGACTTCAGTTGTCTCATGTAGCTCTCTCCTAGCTGCAAAGTAGGCAAGGAGAGAAAGTATGTCACTTTCTAGTCTCTGTGGTGGAGGCAGGCGGGGGAGAAGTAGGTTGGCAGGGGATGGGTTAGCCAGCAACCAGCCTCTGACACATCCTTTTTGGGTTAAGCATAGCCAGCCCCAGCCATTGTTTCTTGGTTGTCCAGAGCTCTTTGCCTCCTCCATTCCATTCTCCGTGGCAGCTACAGGACAGCTGTGGGCTTGGCAGGGAGAGGAAAGCAAGAGACTACTGGGTCAATACATGCACCTTCTAGTGGATGAGTCGCCCCTCCAATATGAGATCCCTGGGTGGGAGGCAGTACCCCCATCTCTAGACAAAGCCTATGCATGGCCAACTGTGCATGTGCTAGTGGGTCCTGCTGGGATTCAATTGGACACAAGAGCGGTCACCCTGCACCCATCCTCATACCTTAGACCTCTTTCACCTGTTCCTCTGTGGGCTCTGCTGGGAGCAGGGTGAGACCCTGTTCTTAGAGGTCAGTGCCTCAGTCTCCCATTTCCAATATGCACTGTCCTCCACATGACAGCTGCTTCTGACACCAGTGCGGCAAGACTGGAAAAGGATGTGCCCAGCATGATGATTGCAGGCACCGATCCCGAGGCCAGAGGAGGAAGGGCTCCCAGCTCTCTTGCGCCCTCCTGGTGCTGTGAACAGTCTATCTCATGTCCTGCTCACCAGGCTTATCCTGGGCGAGTTTTATTCCCCGCCACTCCTCCTTCAGGGGAAGTCTCTGTTTGGGATTTTCCCTGCCTTGTCCTATACCCTTCTTCCCCCAACGATTCGACCTATCCCTATGAGATATTCTGCATGAGATTCAGCCCTCCTCCTGCCCTTTCTGGAGTCCTCATTATATTGGGGCTGAACTGCTTCAGTGCTCACCCAGGAGGAGAGGGATAGGCAACAAACACCTAGATCATGTGCTAATATTAATAGCTGGCCCCTTCATAGCATTTATTAAGTGCTAGCCCCCTTTAAAAATACTCATTTTTCGGGGCGCCTGGGTGGCTCAGTCGGTCGAGCGTCCGACTTCGGCTCAGGTCATTATGTCGCGGGTTGTGAGTTCGAGCCCCGCAGAGGGCTCTGTGCTGACGGCTTAGAGCCTGGAGCATGCTTCAGATTCTGTGTCCCCCTCTCTCTCTGCCCCACCCCTGCTTGTGCTCTCTCTCTCTCTGTCTTTCAAAAATAAATGAATAAACATTAAAAATTTTTTTAAAAATATTCATTTAAAAAATTATGGTAAAATACACATAACATAGAATTTGCCATCTGAACCATTTTAAGGGCATTGCTGAATGGCCTTAAGTACCTTCACATAGTTGTGCAACCACCACCACCATCCGTCTCCAGAACACTTTCAACTTCCCAAACTGAAACTCCATACCCATTAAAAAACAACTCCCCATTTCTCCCTCCCTCTTGCCCCTGGCAACCACCATTCTCCTTTCAATGTGTATGAATTTGACTCCTCTAGGTACCATATGTAAGTGGAGTATGCAGTATTTGTCTTCTTGTGACATGTTTATTTCACCAAGCCTGTCTTTCAAAGTTCATCTATGTTGTAGCATGTCTCAGAATTGCCTCCTTTTTCAGGCTGAATAATACTCTATTGTATGTGTGTACCACGTTTTGTTTATTCACGCCTCCATCAATGGGCACATAGATCATTTTCGCCTTTGGGCTATTGTGAATAACACTGCTGTGAGGCCGGCCACTTTAAAAAAACATGTAAAACACTCATCTATTTCTCACAACAGCCCCATGTGGAAGGTATTGCTTTTAATTCTCATTTTATGGGTGGGGAAACTGAGGCATAGAGGTGAGAAGACTTGCTCAAATTACACAGCTGCAAAGAAGCTGAACCAGGCTTGTGAATCCAGGCAGTGCAGCTCAGGAGCTTAAGAGCTTCACCTGTAGCCCCCACTGTTATCTCACAGAGTGTCAGGGGAGCGTGGAGCTGGGCCTGGGGGAATTCCGGGAAGGCTTCTCCGTGGAGGTGACCTTTGAGCTGGGTTTTAAGAGTGAGTCGTTCACTAATGTCTGACAGAGAGGAGAAAGGCTAGCCACTTCTGGCAGAGGATAAACCTTGTGTGATGTGACTATTAATACAAGGACCCAGGCCCACTTCACAGGCATGGCCCCTGGGGTCCTGCGGTGGCACAGATAAGAAAACAGAAGGCTCTGGCTGGCGGTTACAGAATCTCAGGAGATTCCCCTCTCCTCATGCCTCCACCCTACCTTATTATGGCAATAAAGCACCATCCTAGGGCAAGCCAGACTTGGACAGAAGCTTCCATAAAGACTCTATAGGTTCTAAAAAGCATGTCAACTTTCCAATCTCTCCCACCCCAAGACTGTAACACCCCACATCCTCGTAGGGGTGGAGCAGGAGGTGATGGGTGGAATGGGGACAAGGAAGAAAAAAGCAGAGTGATGAGAGAGCTGTGGCTGTTGCCCTTTTTGCCCTTAAATGCAGACCTATCTTGCCCTAGTGCTTTCCGGGCAAGTGGTGATCGTTAGGCTCCATCAGAAACACTGACCAGTACAGCCATCTTGCCATTCCATGCTAATTTCAAAAACCCCAAGTCTCCTTTTTTCTCCCCAGAGGTCTGAAGAAGCCCAAGTCAAGAGAAACAGTTGTTTACCACACGTATTTTAATTTGCTGATTGATGCAGGAAGGAGCAAAGGTTGGACATTCTGATCATCTTGGCTTAAATCAGCTTCAATGTCAGCACTGTGGCCATGGGGGAGTTTCCACAGGCTACAGACTTTCCTTATGGGAAATGATATTGAGACTTAAAGTTGTCCACAGGCACAGAGGCGGAATTGGCTGGGGGGGGGGGGTACTTGGGGGTCAAGGTCTGCAGAGTATGGGCTCCGAGCAGTGTGCACATCTGGGCACATGGATGGATGTGTTGTGTGTAGGGTAAGTGAGGTGGAGAGAGTGTCATGATTTGAGATCCTAAGAAAAAGAACCAGGGGGCAGAAATATGCTATTTTGAAACAGAACAACACTAGTGTGCTGAAGATTGTTAGTGGTCCTCCCGGGTCCACTGTACCCACCATTCCTTTCGTATAATAGTGGTTTTTGGCCGGGCACATGGCTGCCACATCAAAGACTACATTTCCCAACTTCCGTTGCAGCCAGACGTGATCAAGCAAGTGAATTATCGCCCTAGGGATGTAAGTTGAGTATTCTGCGCCAGCTTCTGGAAACCTTCTCTAAGATGTGGTACACGTGGACTCTTTGCTTTTTATTCTTACATCCTTTACCTGGAACATGGACGCTGCCATCTTGGGCTATGAGGTCAAGGCCATACATGCTGAAGAAGATAGAAAGAAACTGGGAACCTAATAATATGTGGCACCACATGAGCCCTGGACTTCTGTGAGAGACAAATAGCATTTGATTTTGTTTAAGTCTCTGATGTTGTTGTTGTTCTTCTTATTGTTATTATTTTGGCAGGAATACCACAGAAGTGGTGTTGTATCTCTTTCAGTGCATAAAGGGGTACATGATGTCCCATTTTGTCCCATTGCTGGTGATGGCGACTCTGATCACTTGGATAGTGTTGTGTCAGCCAACTTTCTTTACTGTAAAGTGACAATTTTCCCCTTTCTGATTCACTAATATCTTATGGAGAGTCACTTTGAGATTATCAAACTTTTACTCAGTAGTTTTAGCATTCATGATGATTCTTGCCTGAATGATTATGCTAGTTGTCAAATATTGCTTTGCTAATTCCATCATTCTTTCTACATTTATTAGTTGACATTCAAATGTGAGGAAGATATTTCTTTCTTCCTTCCTTCCTTCCTTCCTTCCTTCCTTCCTTCCTTCCTTCCTCCTTCCCTCCCTGCCTTTTGTCTTCTGCCTGGATGGCCCTGCTGCATGGACCTGGACAGAAGACAAGACCCTTCATCCCTGGCAGTGAGGAGGCCTGGCACATTTGGGGCTGAGTGAAAGGCCAAATCTCACCAGGGTTGTGGCTGTCCCACTTCATCTTGCTGGGGCCTGGTTGGGGCTGGGTCTTCCCTCCATCTCCAGTCTCATGTTGGTGGCCATGTGAAGTAGAAATTGGGAGGTTAGCCAATGAGGTGGGGGTGTGTGGAGAGTGTATGGATGTACTCCTCCTTCATGTTGTCAAGGACAATCACCTGTGCTGGACTCCTTGTCCTGATCTCTGGGAATGGTGGCCAGACAGCTGAGAAGGACTGAGGATCACGTCATTAGAAGGACTTTGGGGTGCCTGGGTGGCTCAGTCAGTTAAGCATATGATTCTTGGTATTGGCTCAGGTCACGATCTTGTGGTTTGTGGGATTGAGCCCTGCGTCGGACTCCTTACTCACAGAGTGGAGCCTGCTTGGGATTCTCTTTCCTTCTCTCTCCCTCTCTCTGCCCTGCCTCCCCCCTGCTCCCCCGCTCTCACGTGTGTGTGCTCTCAAAATAAATACACATTTAAAAATAAAAAGGACTTTCACAATGTCCTTCCAAACCAGCTGGTCCAGACATGTTGTGCCTGGTCGGATTCATGCCCCACCTCTGTTCTCTGGAGCCCCCGACCCAGGTAAATGCCCAGTCCTGCCCTGCTCTCAAGGAGCCCAAGGTTGGAGGGGGATTCATACAGTCAGTCCCCTCCCTGGAGCATCTTGGAGGAGACAGCAACGAACCTCAACTCTCACAGCACAATGCAGCAGGCCTGTTCTAAGGCCCATACCACACCTGCCGGACTCTGCTGTCAGAACCCAATAGGGCACTAGGCAGAATCCGGGGACCCCAGAAACTCCTGTGGTCAGACTGACACAAATGCAGGAGCTCACAGACTCCGATGCTTACAGCCACTGCTGTGCAGTGATGTGTGTGATTTTACACATGCATATATGTACGTATGCACACGCATGTCACAGAATCCTGTGTTATGAGGTAAGGCCATCTAAATTGTCCCTCTAATGTAATGTCTGCTAAATTCTCCTCTACTCCCCTTTCCTTCCTCCCTTCCTTCTGGACCTCAGGGGCACAGAATTAATAATACATCTTGGTGCACAACATCCTCTCATCATTGGTCCCTGCAAGGCCATCTGTTATTAAACTAATAAATCAGTAGAAATACTGGAACAAACGCTTATGAAACAAACGCCCTAAAAACACCCAGAACATTGACAATTACTTATATTCACCCATGTGGTTCTCCCCTACCCTGTGCCCCTTCCTCCCCTCCAGAAGCAATGGCTGTTTTGAATCATGTGGTCTTCACTCCCTTCCTCTTTTTACAAAAAAGCTTTACGGAAGCATTGCATCCCTACAAATTATGATTTTCTGGTTTAAGTTGTTTTATGTTTACACAAAGATATGCTGTGTTTAGGCTTTTAGGGGTTAACTTTTCCACTCACAATTCCATTGCTAAGCTCCATTGAATATCTGAGTAGGCGAAGAGATGACAGCTGATCACTAGTGAGGCCAATGTTCACTGCTCGTCTGGGCTAATGCTGGTTTTAGGCCAGCCTGCGGCCTGGAGAAATTGTATTTGCTGGTACCCGGGTCATGCTCCGTAGCTCTGGTGTACTTAACGGCTCCGTTTTATGGAACTTGGGAAAGCATATTTTTATTTGTAAATGATTATAGATATTTGTAAAGATCGAGTCCTTATTTTGATGACAGCTGTGTTAAAATGCTTGGTGCTCAATTACTGGCAGCCTCATTAAAGGGAAGAAGGCACTAAGCGGGGGAGGGAGGGACTTGTCCTTTGATTTCAGCACCGAGTACGCAGAGTCCTGGGCCTCCTTGCCCCACGCAGTCCAGGCCAGCCGAGGTCTTTGGCCTTGGTGAGCCCAGGAGCCAGCTGTGGTGCTGTGGGTGGCCCTCTCTGGGCCGCCTCACTGTGGGTTTACTCCTCCAGGAACAAGGAGGCAGGCATTCTCCCCATTTCCCATCTTGGGCAATACAGACTCAGCGTGGAGCAGCGGCTTGTTTTAGGCCCCCTAGATGGGCAGGCCAGAGCCAGGACCCGAGCCCGGAGCCCAAATCGGGAACCTCGCCCCTCTCCCGCTTCCAGAAGCCAGAACGAAGACGCTCCTCCCCTTCCTCCCGCCCTCCCAGCCCGCGGGCTCCGGGAAAGGGGAGGAGCTCTCCCGGCTCCTGTGACACCGTCGCCACGGCAACGCGGCCATACTGGCCCTAACGGACCGGGGGTTCTGGGCTGCGGCGGCCGCGGCCTCGTGGGCAGAGCCGGCGGCATGGACAGCCTCTTCGTGGAGGAGGTGGCCGCCTCCCTGGTGCGGGAGTTCCTCAGCAGAAAGGTGGGTCGCGCCGCCTCCGCCGCTCGGGGCCGCCGCTCCAGGGTTGGGGCGCAGTCTGGGGGCGCTCTGCAAGCCCCGCACTTCGCGGAGGGAGAGCCGCCCCTGCCGCCGCCTGCCCCGGGGATGCCCGACGGGAGCGCCGCTTTCCCGGCCTGCCGAGACTACATTTCCCAGGAGCCATCTGGCCCCGCGCAGTGCCCGCCCGCCACGCCGGCCCGCGGCCTCCGCCCTGCGCAGGCATCTCGCCCCTCCGGCGGGGGACGTGGCGCGGGACCCCGGGGACGGGGCCGGCGGGCGGCGGCCTGCTAAAGCACAGCCGCCTGGTCGGGGCCCCGTGGCCCGTCCCGGCACTTCCATCGCACCGGGAAAGAACGTCCCCCCGCCGGGGGAACCCAAGGGACTGAAAAGCGTTCCCGATGGGTGAACCCTTCAGTCGCGCTCAGAGGTTGCAGCCTAGTTGTTTTGAACTTCCATTGTGTTGCACCGGAAGACTTTCCGGAGTACTCAAAAGTTGGGGAGGTCCTTAGCAGTCATCTGCAATGCAGGTGGGGACACCGTGGGAAAGAGGTTACTGCGGATGCCAGTGTAGGAACAGCCCGTATTCCTCATTATAACTGTACAGAGTGACTCACGGCTTGTCACTCACGGTGTCCTGTGGAGCAGGGGCCGTGGGCAGTTGTTTGGATTAAACATACATAGAAACAAAATCATTTTTTTTTTAGAGATTTTATTTTAGTTTTTAAGTAATCTCTACACCCAAAATGGGGCCGGAACTCACAACCTGGAGATCAAGAGTCACATGCTTCTCCCAACTGAGCCAACCAGGTGCCCCAACAAAATAATTTTTTGAATGGAAAAGGGGAAGGGCTTTGGAATCAGGTGGAGGGTTCAAAAATAGCAACTGGTTAGCAGTGTGAGCTTGGGTACGTTACTCACTGCCTCAATTTCCTTATCTGTAAAACAGGCCTAATAAGACTCACTCTGCAGATTTATGATGAGGACTAATAATAACATATGGGCGGGTGCCTAGGTGACTTGGTTGGTTAAGCTACCCAGTTTGGCTCAGGTCATGGTCTTGCGGTCTGTGAGTTCCAGCCCCCCCATTGGGCTGTGTGCTGACAGCTCAGACTCAGAGATTCTGTGTCTCCTCTCTCTGCTCCTCCCCCACTTGCATTCTGCCTCTCTCTCTCTCTAAATAAAGACATGAAAAAATAAATAATATATGGGCAGTCCCCAGGCATTGCATCTGGTACATAGTAGGTACCTGTGTTCAGCAGTGTCTACACCCCCATCTCTTTTATGCATCTGTTTTGAAAGTATCTTTCTTCGCTTAAAAAAAAATTTTTTTAATCAAAAAAATTAAAAATTTTCAAAAATGCAGTGTGTCTTCATTGTATTTGCTCTGTTTTTATGGTTACTTGACCTTCCGTCACCAAGTCCTGGGCGCACATTGGATATCAGTGACACAGCCTTGTGAGGCTGCCCACCATCATCATTTCTTTTTTAATTTTTTAAAAAAAGTTTTATTTATTTATTTTGAGAGAGAGAGAGCACCAGCCAGGGAGAGGGGCAGAGAGAGACGGAGAGAGAGCATCCCAAGCAGGCTACCAGCGCAGAGCCCGATGCGGGGCTCGATCTCACAAACCAAATCGCAAGATCATGACCTGAGCCCAAGCCTAGAGTCGGATGCTTAACTGGCTGAGCCACGCAGGCATCGCCCATCGTTTCTTTTAAGTCTGGGCCACCAAGCAAAACTCTCAGAGAGTTTTCCTCCTGGCTTTCCTTTCTTGAGTACAAATGAAATCTAAAGTCCTCCGTGGATACCTGAGGCTCTCCCCTGTAGTCTGACCCCAGCTTAGCACCCCAGCGTTGGTTCCAGCCTCTCCCACTTGCTTTCCCCTGTTCCACTTGTGGCCCCGCCCCAAGTCTGTTTCCTGCAGGAGGTCTTCTTGGATAAGTCCCGTTGGAATAACTGACTTAACCTTGTCTGTGGCTTGCTCATTGGCAGTCACGTTATAGTTTATACATCTGTGGTTTATACGTCTGTTTCTACATCTCACCCACTAGACCAGTCCACAGAACTGGCGCCTGATCTGGGTTGAACCTTGGCAGTCGTCTGGTTCACTGGGCCTCCTCTCCCTGTCATTTTTTTTTTTTTAAGTAGGCTTCACACACAGCTTGGAGTCCAGCATGGGGCCTGAACTCACGATCCTGATATCAAGAACTGAGCTGAAAGCCAAGAGTTGGATGCTTAAGCAACTGAGCCCCCCAGGTGCTCCTTTCTCTCTCTCTCTCACTCTTTTGTTTTTGTTTTTGTTTTTTTTTAAATCTGGGCACACTAAAGCTCTGACATGAGAAAGGAGTTGCTCACAGTCACTCAGAAAGTTGTGGGGACGCCTGGGTGGCTCAGTCAGTTAAGTGTCTGACTTCAGCTCAGGTCGTGATCTCACGGCTCCTGAGTTCGAGCCCCACATCAGGCTCTGCGCTGGCAGTGTGGGGCCTGCTTGGGATTCTCGCTCTGTCCTCTCTCTCTGCTCCTGCCCCACTCGTGCTTTCTCTCTGTCTCAAAATTAATAAATAAACTTTAAAAAAAGATAAGTTTGTATAGAGCTGGGATTGCAGTCCAGAGCGACTGCTTTCCTCCTCACCTTCTGCTCCAGAGCAGAGACCATGTACTCCCCTCCGGGCTTGGCCCCAGGCAGGTAGAACCTAGAGAGGTCCCATCGTGGTGTGAGGTACCTGCTAGTCGTCTGTTCGTTTTCTCAGATCCTCATAACCATCCTGGAAGACAGGAATACCTGTTCCCTTTCACGTAAGACGATCATGAAGAAACGTGCCCCTGGTGCGCAAGTTAGATCTTGTCACATGCCTCTACTCAAAACACCCTCCACGGGCTTCTTACTTCAAGCAGAAGAAAATCCGAGGGAAAGCCTCACCAGGGCCTGCAAGGCTCTCTACGACCCTGCTGCAGGCCGTGCCTCCGACCTCACCTTCCACTGCTACCTCATGTGCCCCCTACCCTACATCGAATCCAGCTACACTGGTCCCTCCAAGCATGGCCGGCCCTCAGGGAGAGCCATGATAGTCTCCCGCAATGTCAGGGCCTTCCAAGGTGACTCTTCTGGTGCCCCAGCCTCCCTCTCCTGCGGTGACTTGTCCCCATCCCACCTCCGCCACCCTTTTCCAAGTGGTCATGTCCTAGGCCTGTTGTTCCCAGCAGGGCACCCTTTCTGTCATCTGTCTGGGCATTCTGTCATTCCTCACTTGCGGCTCACCTCCCTCAACAGCCCGGCATAAACTGTTCTTCAGTCTCACTCACGTCTGCATTCCACAGTTCCTGCCAGCTTTCCCCGGCCCGAACCCCTGCCCCCCAGCCCTGTCGTGACCTCTCCCCACTTCTTACCCACCCTTCATTATAGTCACACCCTCAACAACGTGCTCACCTCCTTTGCCCTCCTCTTCTTGCACCATAGCCCCCCACCCCCACCCCGCCCCAAGTTTTCAAATTCAGCCAGGCCTCCTCCATGCCTGCCCTGCAAGCTGAGCGGGGCTGGAGGAAAACACAGCACCGTGTCCACGTTTTCACGGCCCTTCACCATCCCCCCGCCCCAGGCATGCCTGCGTACCTGGTTAGCCCTCTCCAGCCCATTCCCTCTCTCCGCTCTTGGATGACCGTTTCACACCTTCTCTCTCCTCCAATCCCAAAGCTTCTTCCCCATTCTCAGGTCACCGGGGAAGCAGAAGCGGTCTTGAGAAAACTCCCAGCAGCCTGTACCACCACAGTTGCTAGCCTTCCTGGGCCTGATTCATCACTCCAGCCTCTGTCCGGCGCCTACGAGGGAATTCTCCATACCCCTGGGGAAGGCCACCCTCTCCCCGCATGCCTGTCCCTGCTAGCCTGCTCAAGAACACTGCTGTCGTCACCTCTTTATTGCATATATATTTTGCCTTTTCTACTGTCGCTCCTACAGAATCCCATCCTGACCCTCAAGTCCCTCCAGCTATTGGCCCATTTTTCTTCTCTCTTCTATAACCAAACCCCATGGAAGAGCTGTGTGTGCTCCGATTCTAATCCTGCTTCGGGCTTGCTCTAACCCACTCTAATCCGGCTTCTGTCCCCACCAATCCTTGGAAACAACTCTTGGCAAATTTGCCAATAATCTTTAATTTTCAGTCCTCACACTTCTTGATCTAACATTGTGTTTGGACAGTTGATTGTTGACTTTTGTGAAATGGTGCGGTGGGGGCGGGTGAAAAGAACAGCATGGACTGATTGTATTTTTTTTAAATTTTTTCTAATGTTTATATTTATTTTTGAGACAGAGAGAGACAGAACATGAGAGGGAGAGGGGCAGAGAGAGGGAGACACAGAATCCGAAGCAGGCTCCCTCCTGGAAACTCATTCTGCTTGGCTTCTGGAGACCACCTTCTCCCACTTCCTGGCCTCTGCTATGATTCTTTGCTGGTCTCTCTTGTTTTCTGGAGCTGTATGTGCTGGGGACTCAAAGACTCAATCTTCTCGGCTTCTCTCATTTTCCAGATGCCTCTGCCGGTCTACTGGATCCCAGTGCTGTCAATATGCTGATCATTCCCAAATGCCTGTCTCTGGCCAAGGTCTCTCTCAGAACTCTTACATTCTTTCCCACTGCCGATTTTATATTTCCACATAGATATGCAATAAATATCTCAGCACATCCAAAACCTAATTCCTGATTCCCTCTGTGTCTTGCAATTTTCCCCATTTCAGTAGGCAGTATCGCTGTCTTTCTGGTTGCTTGGGCCCAAACCTTTGCAATCATTCCTGGCTTTTTTCCCTTTCATATACCCCGCATCCAGTCCATCAGCCCATCTGTTGGCTTTAGCATCAGAGCACATAGAGAGCATAGCCACTTCTTTCCACCTCTCTTGCAACCACCCTGGTCCAAGCCACCTAGATAGCATCCTAACTAGTTTCTGCTTAATACCTTGTCTCCAAAAAATCTGTTCTCAACCTAGCAGCCAGTGATCCTTTAAAAATACAAGTCAGGGGCATCTGAGTGGCTCAGTTCGTTGAGCGTCTGACTTCGGCTCAGGTCATGATCTTGCAGGTGACAAAGTTTGAGCACCGCGTCGGGCTCTGTGCTAACAGCTCAGAGCCCGGAGCCTGCTTCGGATTCTGTGTCTCCCTCTCTCTGCTCCTCCCCCTCTCATACTCTGTCTTTCTCTGTCTCAAAAATAAATATAAACATTAGAAAAAATTTAAAAAAATACAATCAGTCCATGCTGTTCTTTTCACCCACCCCCACCACACCATTTCGCAAAAGTCAACAAGGCCTTTCCTTATCAGGCTCTGGGCAGCCTCTCTGACCTCATTTCCTGCGACTTTCCCCTGGTCATGCGACTCTAGCTGTACTGGCCTCCTGTGACTGCCACGGGGCCTTTGCACATGCTGTTCCTTGCTGCGAACACACTTCTCCCAAGTGTCTGCATGGCCTGCTCCCTTACTTCCCTCAAGTCTCTGTTCTAATGGCACTTAATCATGAAGCCTTTCCTGACTACCCTTTTATTAAAGTATCACACCTTTCCTGCACCCCCTCCTGGTCCTTTCTGTCTCTTGCTCTGCTAAACTTTCTTCCCCCCCGCCAGCGTATTATGTTTGTTCCCTTTTCCCCACTGAATATAAGCTCCATGAGGGCTAGGACTTTGATCCGTTTCCTCCTCTGCCTCCAGCAGCCAAACTAGTGGACCAGTGATTCGTTCCCTTCATTTCACAGATGGGAAAACCGGAAGATAGGAGTGAACATAAGTAGCTGACTATGGAAAACAGTGTCCCTCTTCTGTGTCTCTGCTCTCCCCGTTTTATCTGTGCATAGTAGTGCACGTCAGCAGCTGCTGCACTGTACGTGTACCCCTTTGTTTGTGGTCCGCTTCGCCAACAGAATTTCCGCACCCTGTGAAGGGGTGGGGTTTGTCTTATTCCTTATGTATCTCCTGCATCTAGAAGAGCCCGCCACCTAGTAGGTGCGTGGGAAATGTTTGTTTAGTCATGACGATTAAACGAACCAATGAGACCAAGGACTGGCTGATTCCCGAGGGCATCCTTGCCCACTGCCCTGGTGGTTTTCAGACGTCAGTGTGTACCACGGTCCCAGCGAGTTTGTTAAGTGTGCCAAGACTTGCCGATCTGAACCGTTGACAAACGTGAAGAGTTATCTAGCAGAGAGGGACTCTCGTTATGGTTTCTGCCTCACTCCGACTGGAAGGAAAGCCGTGGGGAAGGTGCTTGCTGTGAGCCCCACCTCTCCTTCTAGATCCCTCTCCCTGGAGTGCCCACACATGCCCCTACCTTTTCCCCAACATGTACACCCATTTCTTTCTGTTCTCCCTCCTCAACTTCCTTTTTATTCTCTGTGGTTCAAGGTTGTGTTGGTACCTCTTTTTGTTTTCACAAATTCTTCTTCCCTCGTTTCATGACAGGCAACAGGTCTTGTCTTGTTTGCCCATCAGCGGGAGCCTCTGTGAGATTCTGAACACAGAGGCTGGGAGAGAAATTGAGGCCTGGCTAGCACCAGGGTCTGGATCGTGAAGAGCAGAGGGGCCCCTTGGTGCCAGGCTGAACTGTTTGTGAGGCATCTCTTCCTTCTCTACTGCTCTGTGATCACCGGAGCCTGGGGAGGTGGGCAGGTAGTCGGTTCTTTTCCAAATGAAGAAGCCAGGTTCCTGGGAAGCATAGCGCCTGTCATTGCCAGACTATGTTTTAGCTGGGCCTTCTGGGAGGTCAGGGCTGGATGATGGCAAGTGGCTTTCCTGGGAACTCAGCAAACGTTTACCATGTGCTTCCAGCGGGCCCCAGGCCTGACCTTGCTGACTCACAGGCTGGAATGGCGGAACCCCCTGTCATGTGATCCTACTGTGTTACCCGGGCAAATCAACCCTTGCTCCCTCCTGAGGAAGGAATCATTATTGGCCTTTTGCTTATTTCTTTTTTCCTTTGGCTTATTTTTATTTGTTATTTATTTATTTATTTATTTATTTATCTATCTATTTATTTATTTATACTTTAGAGAGAGAGAATCTTTTCTTTTAATGTTTATTTTTGAGGGAGAGAGCGAGTGAGCACGAGCAGGGGAGGGGCAGAGAGAGAGGGCAACAGAGGATCTGAAGCAGGCTCCACACTGACAGCATCGAGCCCGATGCGGGGCTCCAACTCATGAACCATGAGGTCATGACCAGAGCCGAAGTTGGACGCTCTGCCGACTGAGCCACCCAGGCGCTCCTCCTTTTGTTTATTTTTAAAGCTTCATATTCTGTGGCTCCAAATCTACTGTCAAACCCAGGGCTCCTGAGCCAGCCTTGGGCGAGTCAGTAACCTGAATCTCACTTTCCTTTCCTTTAAAATGGGCCAACAAGTCCAACCTTAGCTCAGCCCATGGGGTCACTGTAAGATTCAGAATAATAATTATGAAGATGTCGAGTGTAAAGGTTATATAAAAATAAATTCTCAAGTCAGCTTCTGGTGCTTTGCAGTATCCTTGCAAGGAAGGCAGGACAGGAATGATCATAATGAACATCAACAGTCTTTTGTTTATAACCTGCATCAGGGAATGAAAGGCTTTGGTTTAAAATGAAAAGAATGATTCAGATTTCTTCCCACAGGGCTTAAAGAAGACATGTGTGACCATGGACCAGGAACGCCCACGCTCTGACCTCAGCATAAACAGCAGAAACGATCTCCGCAAGGTTTTGCATCTTGAATTTCTCTACAAGGAGAACAAGGTACATGCTTTTAAGGTGTGGTGTAATGTTCTGGAACTGAGATTGGCAATGTCAGAGCACTCGTGGGCCCGGCCAAGCTGTCGGAGATGGGTGGCGGGAGGCTTGCCGTGCCTGTGGCCGGGGAGAAACAGACCCAGCCGAGTGCCGACAAATCCCAAGTGTGAGTTGGGCTTCCAGCCTCAGGGAGGCCCCGGGCCGCCCCTGTGGGCTTATTGCGCATGTGTGGCTATGAAGCTCACTTTGAACCTGGGCCTGTGACAGTTATTCCCTGTGCTCCCTCCTCCCTCATGAAGCTGTGTTTAGTCAGACTAAAGAATATAGTGTTGGGTTATACTAAAATTTTCCATTCCCTGCCTGTGTAAGATTTTCCTTCTTCAGTTCTGAGTAATAGCTTATTTTTGAGTCCACTGTGACATTTAATGAGGCAGACCTGGGGCTTGGGCTCAGCTAACCCTGGTGCACCGGAGTTGAAGTAGCAAATGGAACAGCACTTCTTTGGTTGGGGGGCTGGGGGGGCTCCCCTGACCCCTCGGCCTTGTCCCTCCCTCCCCCTACCGGCTGTTACAAGCTTCCACGGCATGGCGCCGTGTACTTTTTCCTTTGTTGTGCTCAGCACACTTATAATAGACTGTTTGTGTGGTAGTTTAATTAGTGTCTGCTTCCCGACCACCTTGGATGCAGCAGGAGGCCAGAGAGGGCATCTCTGTTGTTCACTATCGTATCCCCTACTTAACATGTTGCCTGAGGCCACGGCAAATGGTCCATGTGTATTTGTGGATTCTATGACTGACTGAATGAATGAAGCTACCATTCTGGCTTAATTGCTTTTTCTGCTACGAACACGGTATCTTCTTCTTCTTTTTTTAATGTTTATTTATTTTTGAGACAGAGAGAGACAGAGCATGAATGGGGGAGGGTCAGAGAGAGAGGGAGACACAGAATCGGAAGCAGGCGCCAGGCTCTGAGCCATCAGCCCAGAGCCTGATGCAGGGCTCGAACCCACAGACTGCGAGATCATGACTTGAGCTGAAGTTGGACACTTAATCGACTGAGCCACCCAGGCGCCCTGAACACGGTATCTTCTAATTTGCTTGAAGAATGGGCTCTCCAGTAGGTATTGCCTTGTGGTAGGGAATAGTGTCAGAGTTGGAAAGAATCTAATGATCATGCAGTTAAGCATTTATCATAATTTTTTGAAAAGGCAATAAAATGATATTTCCTGCAGAAGTCCAGATATGCAAAACAAAGAAGGGAAACCCCCTAGTTAGATTGGGGATAAAGAGGACTTGCCTTCTTGGCCTTTTAGGGCAGCCCCTCAGGGCTGGACTAAGCAGCTTCTATTTTTTATTTTATTTTATTTTTTAAGTTTATTTATTTTGAGAGAAAGAGAGAGAGAGTGTGTGAGTGGGGGAGGGGATGAGAGAGAGGGAGAGAATCTGAAGCAGGTTCCACGCTGTCAGCGCAGAGCCCAATGCAGGGCTCAAACTCATGAGACCATGACCTGAACGGAAATCAAGAGTTGGACGCTGAACTGAGTCACCCATGTGCCCCAAAGCTTTGAAATTACTGATAGAATGGGCGACCCATCTGGAGGAGCTGTGAGCCAGAGGAAAGTGGCTTGTCAAAATCTCACAGTGACTTACGGGATAGGGGTGAAGCTAGAACCAGATCTGATTCTCAGTCCTACTATAGTAATGGCAGTCAAACTTCCTGTAATTGTAACCCTTTACTCAAACGATATCTTAGCAGATGAGGTTAGAGTGGGGGTGGGATGCCCCCCCCCCCCCCCCCCCAGCCCTCCAAGGCTATTTCTGAGACATCTGGAAAAACCTCAGAGCAGCTCAAAACCTGCCCTTGCACGTGTCACATAGCCCAGGGAGGAACCCAGGCCAAGTTTCCCTCAAACGAACAATGGTATCAACCTACAGGAACACTTAGGTTGCCACAAGTTCCTGTGCCTGACTTTGATGAGAAAAGGGCAGTGGCAGCCAGGTGAAGTCCTGGCATAGGTTCAATAAAGACATCAGATCGATGCCCTTCATCCTTGGTCCCGGTGTGATACCGCTGCCCCTCCACCGCTTCTGTGTGGTCAGCTGGGGTCCTGTAGACCCCAGCACCAGACACTCAGCAGATCTCCATTGGCTGCATTTCAAGGCAGCAGAGTAGACTGTATATTTTAGAAAGGCTTTTCCATAGAAAGTGAGACGGGTAACCAGAAAATCAAATAACCCTGCTGATACACTGGGATTTTTTATGTAAATGCAACTTTACTTAATTTCCTGGAATCATCTTTGCCATTCAAATTATTTTTATTTCTGCACTATAATATAGTCTCCCTAAGGTAATAATTATCTGAAGATACTTAAGATATTTTCATTAGATCTTGGTAAGTGCCCTGATTATTTGATTTATACAGTAGTTATTATACAATGAAATGAGCTTATATTTTACAGAAAGACATATTTATTAACCTATCTATCGCATAATGATTTTGACATTTGTACAAAGCTAGCCTGCTTCTAGGAAAGCCCTGCAATTTAATGTTAATTCCAGGAACTTGTTTTTCCCTATTAAAGATACAATATATAAAAATGCCAGTGTAAAATTAAGTTTTTGAAAAATGGTGTCTAGATTCATATAAAGGCTGTGAAGAGCCACAAAGTATAATTCATGTAACGCAGGGCTATAAATCTCTCGTATTGAAAGAAAAATAGGACGGTCTAAATTAATTATGCAACGCCTTTCCCCTGACTCTCTTCCTTGTGAGTTTCATTTAGACTTAGACAAAATAGTTCTTTTGGGCCCCATTCTAAAAAAATAAAGCTGTCCCCTTATTTTGACTGCCTGATAAATCTGTTGCTGTTGGTCATAACCCATTTGGCTGTGGGTGTGGGTCCCAGGATTTTGCTGTGCAGAGCAGGGGAATAGGAAGAGGGAAGGACTGGATGTGCCTGAGGGTCCTCTCTGTGCCAGGTTCTTTGTCAGGCGCTATATTGCTCTGATTGCAGACTCACCAAATGTCCCATGTCTGACCACACTTCCCAACAGCTTGGTGTTCCTGGGCAAGTGGGGTGGGGACTGACACAGTTCCATGGCCCGAGGTCAGCCTGTGGATTGCTGCTTGGATAACTATGTCCAGCTTACTTGGGAGAATTTTAAGAGAAGCCAGGACTCCAATCTTTGCAATTCTGGCTTAGTAAGACACAGCAGGACCTGGGAATATGTATTTTTAAAACCTCCAAAGATGATATTTGGTATTGTCAGGATTGGGAAATACTGATATCATTTCTTTCTAAAACCGACCACTATAGAGTTTCATCTTTCTTTCTTTCTTTCTTTCTTTCTTTCTTTCTTTCTTTCTTTCTCTTCCTTCCTTCCTTCCTTCCTTCCTTCCTTCCTTCCTTCCTTCCTTTCAAGATTCTGGTGTAGATTGAGTCAATCCTGATGGCCTCTCATGTTTTTTGCAATAGACTGCTGCAGAAGAGTCCCTGTGGTCCCCAGTGTTAAATGCAGAGCACACAACCTTAGAGCACATTCGGGTCCCAAGTATTTATAAACTTGTAGAGTTAATGATCCCGAAAAAAGGTTTAGTTTTTTTAAATGAAGAGATATCTATTTTCTAAAATTACTCCTAGGAGAAAAACCAAGAGGAAATTTTCTTGGGTATTCTTCTATTCATATCATATTTTATTACAGTTGTTCATCGGATCGCCTGACTCATGCATCGGATGATAGTTCTTTTAGGGTAGAGATTTTTGTCTTCATCTCTGTTATACCATGGCACCTCACACATGGTAGGCAGTCACTGAAAACTTGCTGAAAGGAAGAGTGTATGAATGAATAAGAAGCTGATAAACTATGTCAAAGAACTGGACTAGTCATCTTTTCCACCTTTTTCCCCTGAAGTTGTACCTGTGGTTAATGATATTTTTTCTTCCAATGATAGGCAAAGGAAAATCCTCTAAAAACAAACCTCGAACTCATTACCAGATACTTTCTGGATCACTTTGGGAATACTGCTAACAATGTCACTCAAGAAACACCAATTCCTGCACTCTCAATTCCAAAGAAAAATATCAAATCACCACCGAGAGGCTCAGAGACCACGCTGGTGAATATATATGACCTTGCAGAGGAAGATGCAGAATGGAGAACATCGTTGTCAGAAACAAGCAAAGCCAGGTATCTCTTCTTATTTACACTGTGAGTTAGTTTCCTATCACTGCTCTAACAAATGGCTATAAATGCCGTGGCTGTAACAGTCAGGGTTTTCTAGAAAAACAGAACCAATAGGAACCAACAGGATGTGTGTGTGTGTGTGTGTGTGTGTACATACATGCAAATATATACGCACATATATATGTGTATCCGTATTATATATACATATATATATATTATTTTAAGGAGTTTGCTCACATGATTGTGGGAGCTGGCAAGTCTGATATCTGTAGGGCAGACTGGCACACTAGAAACTTAGGCAGTATTCTGTGTTATAGTCCTGAGGCAGAATTCTCTGGGAAACCTCAAGTTTTGCTCTTAAGGCCTTCAACTGATTGAATGAGGCCCACCCATATTATCTAGGGTAATCTTCTTTACTTAAAGTCAACTAATCATAGATGTTAGTCCTATCTTAAAAACACCTTCATGGAAGCATCAAGGCTATTATTTATCCAAACAACTAGGCAACATGGCCTAGCAAAGCTGACATAAAATTTAACCATCACCGTGTCTTAAAGCAACACAAATATATTACCTTACAATTCTGAGGTCAGAAGTTCAAAACTGGTCTGGGTTAATGACAAGGTGTCAGTAGGGCTTGTTCCTTCTGGAAGTTTTTGGGGCAAATCTGTTTCCTTTCCTTTTTTGGCTTCTAGAGGCTGCCTACATTCCCTGGCTTGTGGCTGCTCCCTCTGTCTTGAGGGCACATCACTCCAGCCTCTGCTTCTGTCATTGTATCCTACTCCAGACACTGACCTCCTGCCTCCGTCTAGCAAGGGCCCTTGTGACTCCAGTGGGCCCTCCCAGATAATAGAGGATAATCTCAAACTTTAACACATGTGCAAAGTCCCTTTTCCACGTAAGATAGCATTCATGGGTTCTGGGCTCAGGGCATCTTTGGGGGGCCATTATTCAGCTTCCACATTGTGTGCTTTCCAATTCCCTGTTGTGGGGCACTGTTACCTTTCTCTGGAGGCCTTGGGAGTAGAGGAGGATGCGAGGGGGGATGCTCATGGTTCAGATGTTTAACATTTGTCAGGTTCAGGGGCTTGCTTCATTTGCATTTTCTTAAAAACGAAACAAAACAGGTACAGGATTCCCTAAGCAAGTTAACACTGTAGAATTAGACACATCTGAAAAATAAGGCCTTTTGGACCTCTTAGGGAGAAAATGAATTGGGATTCTGGATTGAACCTCCATTATTTGGAAAGCAGTTATGTTACATTACAAACTTAATAGCTGCCGTAGTCACCACCAGTGAGTCTAACTCCCTGGGACTGGGTGTTTCCTTCCGGCTTTGTTGAGAAGCATTTTCTTTCCTGAGGGTAGCCAAAGTATAGGGTCTGGGCATCGAGCTGCCAAAGGATGAGCACCGTTAAAAACATTAACACAAGGCTTTGGATGTAAAAGTGAATCAGGGTGGTGCGGAAGAAGATGGTTCTTCTTCAGAGATCCTCACCGCCTGGCTGGGAAAATAAATATTTGAGACGATGAAGAGCCAGCAAAAGAAAGTAGTCGAGGCTCCCGAGTTCCACCCGGTTGCCCAAGCTACATATTTGGGTGTTATCCTTGACTTCTCCTAGTCTATCATTTTTGCCTCCATGAGTCCTTAATGACACTAGACTCTTTCCTACTTTCTCTGCCCCGACAGCAGTGCTTCAGTTCATACCCTCCCCTCTTGCCTGCACTGACTCCCACCGGCTCTTCCCTGGTCTCTAGGCCTCTAGTGATCTGCTCGAGTGCACCCTCCACCTAAGAGAGCATGAGCTTCCTACAAACGAGTCTGGCTCTGCTGGCTTCCCCACGGAAAGGCCTTCAGAAGTTTCCCATGGCTTCCAGGAAAAATCCAAACTCCTAAGGGTAACTTGCAAAACTCTTTCCACAGTCAGCCTGTGTGGCTCACTTGGGCCTGTCCTGCTTTTACAGGCCTCTGTGTTAGTGCCCAGGGCCTCTGATTATCTCCTGCCTACTCATTCCTACAGACTCTGTGCTGTCCTCTCTGCAAGTCGTTCTCAGCTTCTCCAAGCTGGTTCTGAGCCCTTCCTCTGCCGGACATGCCCCAGTCATGGCACATATGACCGCTTCTCTCACATGTGACCCAGTGCTTGGTGATAAGCAGCTTGGCACAGAGCAGCAGTCAGTGCCCCTTTAGGCCAGAGTCTAGTGGTAGAAAGCATCCCAGCCTGTGTCAGAAGGGCTCTGGGTGATCCATCACAGATCATAGGCGAACATCCTCTTTATCTGGGTCTCTGGCTCTGTTCTTTCTCATTTTTGTTATTCCTCCTTGCTTACCTCCCTGTGTTTCACCTTCTTTTGTTCTCTTGCTCTCTCTCTTTAACATACACCACACACACACACACACACACAATCTATCTTTCTTACTCTCTTTCAATGCCGAGCAACCCAGGAAAGAAGGCATTAGCATGCCCAACTTAACTGGACATTAACTGAATAGTTGTGGGAAAATTTACCACAGGTCTCTATCCACCAATCTCAATGAGGTACAGTAAGACTGGGTTCCATGTAACTCATGACTGTATTGAAGGGCTATGGTTTTCTATAACTTGGGTCTGGAATAAGGATGCTCTTTATATTTGAGGATACACAATATCTAAGGATATTTGAAGAATGCTGTCATGGGTCATCAATTCTGATTTTGTTTCTTGTTTCCTGGTCTTATTTTATAGGTCCGATTTGCCCTGATATGAAAGTATTTCCTGTTCTTTACCTTAATGATAGGCACTGGGTGGTTAGAACCCTGGCTGGTTAGAACCCTCGCCTAGTTATGAATGGGCTTGCTCTGTGTGCCTGTTGAATGTGGAATTTGTTATCAATGTTAGCTGTTCCTTTTGGGGAATCTGTTTTAATGGAGATATATCTTTTTTTGCAGACATGACAATCTTGATGGGGATTTACTTGGTAATTTTGTATCATCCAAAAGGCCCCCACACAAACGTAAGCCCACGCAGGCTGTCCCAGGTGAAAGTCCCCCTGTGGCCCCTGCATGGGAGAAGATGGACAGGCTTCAGTTGTCAGAACCTTCCTTGGACACGAAAAGGATGGGAGAGAAGATCAGGCCAAAGTCTGGCCTGATTGTCCGAGGCATGATGACCGGGCCCATCGCCAGTTCCCCGCAGGTAGGGTTGCCGATCTCACTGCTCATGTGAGAGTGGAAAGTGAGAGGCAGGCAGGGCTTAAGGAGCTGCCTGGGATCATTGGAGGCTTCCCCACGACGTAGTCCAAGAAGCGGGGAGCTGTGAGCTGGGATGGGAGGAACACCTGCCTGTGTCTTCTCTGGTTGTACTGTCAAAAAGACAGTACATGACTGTCAGCCAGACAGTGTACGATCCTTATGGGATCAAGGCCAGGCCTCGTTTCCTTCCCTGCCCTCAGTTTACCCACCATGTCAATGAGGTGGATGCCATGGCTTTGTCTTCCTTTGCTGAGTGAGAACACATGTATCTTCTAGTTTTACCTTTGCCATTCAGGAGTGGTGGGTGACCCATCCGAGTCTAGAGAAAATCTTTTTTATTTTTTTAAGACATCATAGTTAAAAGGGTAAAAGAAATCCCAACCCTAATAGTTTCATTTGCTTTGCTTTAAAAAGAAATTCTAATAATTTCACATCATTCTTTCATAGTCTTCCTTAAGGAGGGGCTCTGGTAGGGTCGCATTAGGTGGGGGGACTAAACCAAATGAGAGAATGAATATAAAAGGAGTTTGTGAAACAACAAAGAAACAGAAAACCAAAGGAAAACCAAACACCAAGTCACAGTATAGTATTAGTCAAACGAGGGAGCCTGAGCAAACCCACATAGGTCATCGGTGTCCATGGCTGGTCACGTCCTGTCCTGTGCTGCATGGCTAGATGTGGGCTGTGGCTCTAGAGGCTGGTGTTATTCTCCCATTTCACTTGGAATCAAGACATAAAGAAGCCGACCCTCTCCCTGCCTCTGCCTGCATCTTGTGGGGTTTTGGTCAAGGTCTTTATTCCTCTTGGCCGTGGTCTTGTTTGTTAGATCAGATGGCTAAGGCTCTGCCGAGCACTGGGATTTCACAGCTTGGAGATGGTCCTACAGTCTTGGTGTCCAGATCAAGGAGGCGAACCAGTGTGTGGCTCACAGTGCACGTTCACATCATGTCCCATCCTCCTGTCTTGTGTATTTGGAGAGGGACTGGACCATGCCTAGAGGAAAGCCGCCAGGAAGGTGAAGAGTTTGGCGGAAGTGGCAAGATTTGGGAATGTTTAGTCTTGGGAAGAGAAGACAGAAGGTGGGAGGAGGGGCAGAACAGAAGAGATTTCTTCCAACACGGATGTAGGAATAACCCGGTCCCAGGATGGCAAATGCCTGCAAGTGCCCGATGCTGTGCCTGCAGCAGACATTGCTAGTGAGCTCAGTGTTCTTTTCCTGTCAAGCCCGGATGTGACGTCACAATCTCCTGGGCATCTTCGGCCGGTGCTCCAAATGGGTGGACTGGAGTGGCGAGTGAGATGATCCCTATCAGGCCTCTTGAGCTTAGGCTGTGGGCCTCCTGAGAGCAGGGACTCTGCCATACTTGTGTGCAGAGTGCAGTGTGGGCTTTTGTTGGGGTGAGTGGTGTAGCCTGGCCTGATGTCTCCTGAGAGCACACCTGGGACCAGCAGGTGGAGGCCCGTATGAGGAACTTCAGTCAGAGATGCTTCAGGAGGAGAGCAGGCCATGTCGGAAGCAACTAGACTAGTTGGGTCAAGGGGAAACCAGGGACGCTCTCTGCTGGAGACATTGTTTTACACCCTATCAGTGGTTCTCAAACCACTGTAGTCTCAGGGTCTCTCCATACTCATAAAATTACTGAGGGACCTGAAGAGCTTCTGTTATGTGGGTTATAGCTGTTGACATTTGCCACGTTAGAAATTAAAACTGAGAAATTAAAAAAAAATTTACTTACTAAACCATCAACAATAGTAAACCCATTACACTTAATACAAATAACATGTTGTGAAACCAAACCCCCCCCCCCCCCCCCCCCCCATATTTTCCAAAACAAAACAGTAGTGAGATGAGGAGGACTGTTTCACATTTTTGCAAATCTCTTTATGTCTGGCTTAGTAGAGGATAGTTCAAGTCTCATATTTGCTTCTCCATCCAGTCTGTCCCATTATGATAGTTTAGTTGAAGTCCATGAAGAAAATATGGCCTGACACAGATATGTAGTTGGAACAGGGAAAAGCGTGTAATTAGTCTCTTCTGGAAACCAGGGGTATTCTTTGATACTGCACCAAACTAGACAAGTTGTGGTTTCTTATTGTGGAGTCTGAAAGCATAGCCAGGAACTTTTTGTACCTTACCAATATCTATCGGTCTGCCTTGCACTTTGAATGGATCTTTTGCCACCGCCTAGTTTAGTAACATGATGCATTTGCTCATTTGGAAAATATTGGCTTACTGAGTTATCTGGGTTCCTGAGATCTTCTGAATGTGAACACATTTCATTAAAAAAAAAAAAAAAAAAAAAAAAGAAACAACAATAAAAACAACCCAACAACCCACATCAAAAAAATCACATTGCTTCATGTTGCCACCCAATTCATCAGAAGAAATTTTTAAGTGCTGAGAAGCCCTCAAGCTCACCGTGGCTGATTCAAGTTTCCCCAAATTTTCATTTTTACATGATAATTTGTATTTTATCACTGACCGTTCATCAGTTGTTTCACTTGAAGTGACAGGCTCAGTTTATTTTCAAGAAAACGCCTGCCAGATACCCAAGTCTGAGTAACCATAGTTTGTCTGTCAGTTGTTCCGCGAAAAACATTAGCAAGTTCGTTTCACAGCTCAGATGGTTGCACAAGTGCTTTTCCTTGAGACAGCCGGGTCCCCTGCACCCAGAGGAGTGCGTATATATACCTCCCATTTTGTCCCATGGAATATTAAAGAGATGTGGACCATAGGGTTGAGATTGAATACAGTTAGTAAGTGTTATGCTTCAGCATGGACGTTCTTTCTCTTTTCTTTTTTTCCAATTTTTAAAAAAAAATATTTTATTTATTCTTGAGAGAGAGAGAGACAGAACATAAGCGGGGGAGGAGCAGAGCGAGAGAGGGACACGGACTCCAAAGCAGGCTCCAGGCTCCAAGCTGTCAGCACAGAGCCTGATGCGGGGCTCGAACTCACAAGCCATGAGATCATGACCCGAGCCAAGGTTGGATGCTTAACCATTGACTGAGCCACCCCGGCGCCCCTCATCATGGACGTTCTTAAGCAAAATTAGCATTTTACTTGTGTACTGTTATTGCAAGTGGTGGCAAATACCTCCAGTGCTAGTAAAGTTCGGTGCCACCCCCTGGATTCGTGCTACTGGCCAGCAGTTTTTCCCACCAGGGCATTTGCATTATTACGGCAAATGTCAACACAGTGAAAAAGGCAACTCATGTCATATCATTATTATGAAAAGAGGTTTGAGCTCCCTAGAAGGATTTGGGGACCTTTAAGGCTGGCGGATCACACTTTGAGAACTGGTGGACCAGATGAATGCTGGGGTCCTGTCCTACAGCGACATCCCGTCACATCCGTGCACTTGAGACCCCCTTCACAACTGAGATTCGAGGCAGATTGCATAGATCTGCTTTACCACTAGGAGGTTGACCCAAACTTCTGAAGGGGGGGTTGATTGCCTCGGGAGGTGTGTTTTTCCCTTGGGGTACCTGAATCCTATGAAGGGCATTGAAAGATGGGACAGGTTGTTGTAGAATTTCCCCAGGCTTTCTAGAAAGTGTTCTGTGGACCTGTGAGTACCTTGGCCATACTTAATTGGTTGCTCGAGAGAAAAGAGCAAGATTTGCTAAGTATTTCATCATTTTTTTTTTTTTTTTTTTTTACTTACTAGGTCAGCTCTGTACTTACGAAGGATGACTAAGAGGCTGGGTTCCCTGCCTTTGGCCAGAGCTTGGGTCTCCTTGGGAATGGTGACTAATATTTTCTGCACTGTGTGGCAGGGATGCCCTGGTGGCTTTCGGAGGGTTGTAGTGCCTAGTAATTTCCACTAGGCAAGAATACTACAGAATTAGCTATTTTTATTCCAGCTCGGGCTTTACCACTGGGTTCAGGATTATTTCTGGAAATTCTGAGAGATCCCAAATTTTAAACCCAGGAAAAGCCTTGCAGGTCTGTTTTTGTTCCCTCTACCTCCACTCCCCTATCCTAGATTGGTAAATTGAGTTCCCATTTCATCAGTTGATCATTGACAGTAAAATAGGACATTTCTGTTGACTCCTTTCGAATTCCTTCATTTCAAAAACTAAGCAAGCCTTGAGCGCTTACTAGGTATAGGTCACTGAGCTGGGAACTCTGGACACCAGAGATGAATGAAGATTGGCCTCTGCTGTTCCTGGTCTATCAGCAGGAGAGGCTAAGGCCCTGTGTGACTGGGGACTGGGGAAAAGCTAGAGAGCAGTGGCCGATGTTTGTTGATTGCCCTCATGGGTCTGGCTCTGTGCCAGTGCCTTCCATGGGTGTCTCCCTTCATACTATGATCTTGTGGAAAATAGATGCTATAGGTCCCCAATCCCTCATTTGACCTTTGGGCCAGATGTGTTTTGGAATTCAGAATTTCATTATTTTCAGGGAAGAAACACCATGCACAAACCATATATCACCTAATGCTTTGCAGTAGGGTTTGGGGTAGCACCCCCTAAGCAAAAATATTGACATTTCTACAACTAAAGATATGAATATTCACACTAGAAAAAGACTATAAACAACCTCGTAACAGTTCAGAAGAATTTGCCACAGGATTCCGGAAGAAACTTGTTTTGAGAGGTTTTAGAAATTACAGATAGTGTGGGGTGCCCGGAGGGCTCAGTTGGTTAAGCCTCTGACTCTTGATTTTGGCTTGGGACCGAGACCCTGCATCAGGCTCTGCACTGACAGCTTGAAGCCTGCTTGGGACTCTCTCCTTCTCTCTCTGCCCCTCAAAATAAACATTAAAAAAAAGAGAAATTAGGGGCGCCTGGTTGGCTCAGTCAGTTAAGTGTCTGACTTGGGCTCAGGTCATGATCTCGCATGATCTTCGTGGGTTTGAGCCCCGTGTCAGGCCCTGTGCTGATAGCTCAGGGGCTGGAGCTTGTTTTTGTATTATGTGTCTCCTTTCTCTCTCTGCCCCTCCTCCACTCATGCTCTGTTTGTCTGTCTCTTTCTCAAAAATAAACAAACATTAAGAAAAAAGAGAGAAATTCCAGATCGTGGATTGTGGACAGGTTATATTACAGGTGAGGGCAGTGGGGGACAGAGAAATTAACAACTTGCCACAGGGAGCATGGCTGGTAGGTAGGTGGTGATGCAGGAATTGGGAAACAGATCCGACCCTGGAGCTACAGCTGCACCTGCTCCTGGACGTTGTTCTCTGTAAGACTGTGGGAGAAGGGCCGAGGCACGCTCTTGGGGCTTATGCACGTGGAGCACGGTGACAGCATTACGGATGTGGCAGCCTGTGAGTACCTCCTCAAAGGATAGGTGGGATTTTAAGAGGAGTTGGGAATGGGGAAAGATGTTCCAGGGGGAGGAAACGCCATGGGCAAATGCTTGTCGTGTGGGATGGAGTGTTTTCCCACCTCCCTTGAAGGGAATCCTCACTGCCCTTGTCCTTGCCCCTTTCAGGATTCCCTTCGCAAGCGCTCCCTGAGGCGGTCCCTGTCCTTGAGCAGCGGCGCCCCCCAGGCCCCCGAGGAAGAGGGCCAGAAAGTGCCTGAGCTCTCCGCCGGTGCCCTGGCCCATCCTGCAGCCCAGGAGGGCCTGGCGTCCAGCACTGGCTCCACTTCCAGAAGTCCCCTGGGCCCACTCAGTGAGCTGACCTCAGAAAAACGGAAAACCACACCCAGCAGCCCCCCTCACTTGCCCAGCAAAGGGCTCCTGCAGAGGGGGAGCGGCAGGTGGCGAGATCTTGCAGAGGACAGCCCAGCTGTGGACAGTGGCCCGGAGGGCAACAGGATGCCCTCGAAGTTCTCCTTGCCAGGTGGGAGTGCCAGGACGACCCAGGAGAGGCTGGAGAGAGCGTTCACACGGCAGGGGACCCAGCCCCTGCCCCTCAGGTGAGCAGGCTGTGCTGAGGCGATGGCTTTCCCAGAGATCTGCCCAGTCCCCCGTGGCTCTTTGGGCTCTCAGAGCAAGCCTGTGAAGTCCAGAAAGTGGGTATGGTCCTCCCACGAGGGAGAGAACAGCCCAGAGTGCGTACATATGGGAAGCTTCAGAGGAGGGAGGGTTCCTTGGTCCTTTTTTCTTCTCACAGTCTTGATACTTTGGCATGTGATTCCCAGACTTACCTGCAGCAACATGGCCAGGTTGATGTGGCGTAAGAGATGTTTCTTGTGGGAGGCCCCAGACATGGTGATGTATCGGCTCCCACAAGGCTCTTGGGGGCAAACTTTTTTGTGTGTGTTACTCTTCTTTTATTCTTTCACAATAGACCTTGATGATTCCTATATTGATTCATCTTTGAATGTCAACCAACCTTACATTCCTGGAATAAATCTTACTTGGATGTATTATCTTTTTATATATTATTTGATTAAATTTATTAATATTTGTATGTAGGGTTTTATATATAAATTCGTGAAGGAGATTGCCTAGCAAATTTCCTTCCTTGCAACAACACCATGAGATTCCATTATCTAAGATATGCTTGAAGGGGTGCCCCTTTTTTCTGTTCTCTTGAAGAGTTAGGCACTTGGGTGCTGGTGGTACAGGCAAACTAAATAGATTATAGTCCATAGACTCCCTTTATGACCCTAGTAAGCTGGGCCTACTCTGCTTAACACATTTTGTGGCTATGTTATTCGATGCGTGTACATGTAGAAGTTTTGTATCTTGCTGTCGGATAGACTTTTCTATCATTATGAAATTTCTATCTCTGGTAATGCTTATTGCCTTAATGTCTATTTAGGGAGAGCTACCCCAGCCTTCTTTTGATTATAGTATAGCGATGGACTATCTTTTTCTATCTTTTTACTTTCATCCATTCTATAGCCTTTTACTTAAGGGTTCCGACCAAAACCCTATGGGGTTTGCCAGGATCCTTCCCTCTTTTTTAAAAGATTATAATTTATTTAAGCTAAAAAAAAAAAACCCACACAAAAACCCAGTTCACCCATTCCTCCACCCTCTGCTCCCCTCAGCCTTCTTTTGTGATACCTTTTATGGCGACAGATTTTCCTCTAAGCAATGCTTTGTTGTATTCCGTGAGTTCATATGTTGTCTATTCATATGACTTAGTTTAAATATTTTCTAATTCCCGTTGTGATTTCTTCTTTTGACCCATAGGTTATTTAGACACATATTGACCGAAGCAAACATCTGGGGTATTTTTCTGGTTTCTGTTTTTGATTTCTGGCTTGTTTTCACTTCAGTCACATACACTCTGTATGAGTTCAGTCTTTTGATATTTGTTGGGATTTCTTTATGGCCCGGTATAGATTTAAAGCTTATCTCTTCTCAGCAGTGAATATTGGGAATTTTTAATCCTCTCAGATAATTTTTATTTTAGTTGGGATAATTATTGCCTTTACATTTGCCTGTTGCGTTTGGTAGGATGAAAAGATCCGCTTCTATTTTTCTCCACAGAGTAAGACAGTTTTCCAGCACCATCTACAACCTGTTCCTCACCCCACTGATTCATGAAGCCACCTTTATTCTTTACAAAGTTCCCATTTCGATGTGGGTCTGTCTTTGAGCTCTCTATTGGGGTTATTGGTCTTCCGTCCTTTTTTAAAAATCTAAAACCACATGACCATAGCTTTTATTACTATGACTTCGTAGTTATAGCTTAGTATCTTGGTGGGGCCAGTCCCCCCTTCTCTTCCTTTGTTTCAGCATTGATGTAGCTACTTCTGTTTTTTTACTTGAAAGTTTTTTTTAAAGGTTTATTTATTTATTTTGAGAAACAGAGAGAGAGGGAGAGAGCACAAGTGGGGTAGGGGCAGAGAGAGAGAGAGAGAGAGAGAGAGAGAGAGAGGACTCCAAGCAGGCTCTGTGCTGACACACTGCAGAGCCTGATGTGGGGCTCAGACCCACAAACCCCGAGACCATGACCTGAGCTGAAATCCAGAGTGGCCACCCAAACCACCGAGCCACCCAGGCGCCCTCTTGTAGCTACTTCTAGATCTTTATTCTTTCTACAGGTCTTTTTTCCCGTTACCCAACATGGGTAGAACTGACTTGTCCTCTTGCTATAAAGGCCCGACTTCCGAATCATTTCGTGACTGGCTCTTTCTTGTCAGTCAGATGTTCTGGACTCAGACTGGTTTTCTCTGACCAACTGCACCTCTACCCCCGCATTTCCAGCCTATTTTTTTGGCCTCTCAGCACCTATCATTACCTGAAGTTATTTTATTTACTTACCCATTATGTGTCTCCCTCACAATAGAAAATAAATTTCATGAGATCAGAGACTTTATATTCCCTGCTCCTAGAATAGTGCTTGGTACACAGAGGGCATTCGATGAGCATGTGCTTAATACTATTTCTACCACTGCCAGCAGCAGTAACAAGATCAATAAACTTTTGATATTGACCTGTTTTGTGTAAGACACTGTTCTAAGTGTTTTGAGTAAATTCACTCTTTTAATCCTCATACGGTTCTAGGAGGGATATACTATTATAATTCCCATTTTACAGGCGAGGAAGCTCACCCAGAGAAGTAGCTGTACTTGTGCATGCTTATACACCTGGTAAGAGGCAGAACGGGTTGGAACCCGGGCGGCGAGCTCCAGAGTCTGGGGAATACGTGAACAAATGGCGTCACCTCTCTCCCTGAATAGAAATCCTTTCCACAGCCTTTAGGGTGGTGACTGGCTTCCACTTGAACCCCTCCTGCCATGGGGAACTCCCCAGTTCCCACAGCGCTTTTGCGTGATTCTGACTGCGAGACAATTCTTCTTCACACTGAGTTAAAATCTGCTTGCTGTGGTTTGACTCAGAGGGCCTTGTTTTGCCCTCCCATGCCACAACCTGAGCGCACCTGAAAGGGAACAGTGCCTCCAACCTAGTGGATGGGAGCATTCTCAGGCTGCGGTGATCGGCGAGGGGAGATGGTGGGTTGAGGGGAAAGAGGAGTGGCTGGATAGCAGGTGGCCTGGGTTCTAGTCCTCGCTCTGCCCTGGCTGACCTGCGCCAGTCATTTGTTTCTAGACTTAACTGTCTCTGACAGTAAAATGTGGCCACTGGGTAGATGAGGTCCAGGTTTCTTTCCAGCCTGTGCATTTTGCTGGCTTGTGGCTCTTACTTTCAGAGTTATTCTGGGCCCTCTGCTTCAGTCATCAGGTTTTTATTGAGCACCTACTGTTTACAGTGCTCTTAGGAGGTATGGCACATGGGCTCTGGAATCCAATGGGCTGGACTCAGATTCCATGGACTGGCAGTTCTGCCCCTTATAACCCCTGTGGCCTTACCCCAGTTAGTAAACCTTTGAAAGATGCTATGAACTTTGTCTTACAGTAAGCAGGTAAAAGTGCATTCACATCCCCCATCCCCAATACCAGAAGTATAATCAGGGGTGTTTCACACATGTTTAATAGTGTTGACCCTTATATTGATCAATCAACAAACATTTTGGGGGGCTTTGTTTTTTACCTACCACTTACTCTCTATTTGTTGGACACTGTGCTAAGTGCTTATATGTATTATCCCATTTGCTCTTTATACTCATCGGTTGAGGTGAATATTATTTATTGTTGGTTTTTTTTCTTTTGTGTGCTTATTAAACAGTATTCTTCTCCTGAGCTCTGAACAAATTGACAAACAAAACAAAGGGTATCAGTTAGATTGGAGTAACATACATACCATTTCTGTGATTGATAAGGGGAAGATAGAAGACACAACAGACCCCGAGGCCTCGTGAGCCCAGAACTAGATGGACTTCCCCACCTCATCTCAGGCCATGGGCAGGTCAGCTCTTGTGGCCACGAGGTAGGAGTGGCTGCTCCCGGGAGAGCAACTCACTCTCAAGAGGAGAAAGGCTACAGCTGAGCTTAATGTCCCCCTTTTCTTTCTTTCCCAAATTAACTGGTCAGCTATGTCACACTTCCTTCCTTAGGCTGGAGTGCATAGAGGGAGGAGAGTAAAGGTCTGCAGGAGGGTAGACTAGTAGAGCTCCCTGCAAACTCCCAGAAGACACTGCAGGTTCAGAGTGGGCATCCTCCCACCCAGCAGTTATTATCCCTATGTTACAGATGAGGAAACGGAGGCCAGAGAATTTAAGGAACCTCTCAAGGTTCTGGGTGGAAGCAGGTCCCAGGGCTCAGTTTGGTGGATGGAATATGGGTTGGATTTCAGCTGCCTCTTGTCCCCTCAGCTAGGCATGTTTGTACAGTGCACATACTACATAACCGTATGCAGCACCTTTGACTTAAAAGCCATAGTAAGCTCCCTGTCCTTCCCAACCCCCCTCTATCAGTCCTGCCCACCTATACCCCCTTCCCCATTCATTTCATTCGATTCAGTAAATGTGGATCGGAGTCATAGTGTGTATCAGACCTGTGAGCTCTTCAAGATGAGAGAGATGTGTGGGTATGTAATTATTTCATTTTATTTTTTTTAAGGTTTATTTATTTATTTTGATAGAGAGAGAGTGCATGAGCTGGGGAGGGGCAGAGAGAGAGGGAAAGAGAGAATCCCAAGCAGGTTCCACACTGCTCAACACGGGGCTCCATCCCACGAACTGTGAGATCATGACCTGAGCCGAAATCAAGAGTTGGACACTTAACCGACTGAGCCACCCGGGCACCCTGCGTATGCAGTTATTTTAAAGCATGGCAAAGACAGTGAGATGACAGCAGGGCCGGCTTGTGTGTGCAGCGCTGCCCCATCACCCTGCCCTAATGAAGCTGAGGAAAGGTGGCTACTTGGAGCCTTCTGTGGGCCTTGCAACGTCGGGCCCAGGGATGACCATGGAAGTCACACCTAGGGGCAGAGGCAGGGGCAGGAGCAGGGAGCATGTGTCCTGGGAGAGAGTGTTGGGGGGGGGGGGGTGGCGGATGATATGACCTGCTGAGATGTTAGGGGACATGAATATCTATGCAATCAGGCCCTTCTAACCCCTTGGATCTAACTCAGTGGCTGAAGGGACCACTTTCTGCTTTGATTTTTGTTCCTTTCCCATGTCCTTTGATCTAAGAAGATACTCAGAAAATATGTCTTCTGGGCTCCCACTGTGGGGGTTGTGGTTGAGACAATCTGTCATTTGTCACTGGTTTGTCAGGGCTGCCCTTGTTAGGTTTCTGTGCTCATCAGTTGGATCTGCTGGGACTCTGGCCGTGACCCGGGTAGTCCTGTAACCCTTGCCTCATTCTGCTTCCCACCATTGCACTATGTTGTGGGCAGGACATTCCTCTGTACCTTTACATATGTTGCTATCACCCACATGTCTTGGCCAAAGTAGGTCCTCAGGAAACCTTAGGTGAAGGACCAAGAGCACGGGAGAGGAATTCGTTATTTAGAAGTCCCCAGAGCTGGGTGTTCTAAGCCTGGTGGCTCCCCAAGTGGCACTTTGTGAAAGTTGATGGTCTGGTTGGGGGTGACCAGCCCTTGCGGTGCTTACAGACCTCTCTGAGGACGTGCTGGCCTGTCATTTGTGTAAGAATCCCTCAGAGTGAATTTCTGGGCCTTCTGATGGCCACATGGACTGTGCTGTGGTTGTTTTTCTGCACATCTGCTCAAAACCTGTCACTCTGGGCATCTGGCAATAGGAACTGGCTTCAAATTTTATTTTCCGGGTGTGCATGGGCCACACAAGCTCCAGCCACTCACTGTTTGCCCAATCTCCTTTGGAAACACGGTGTGTAGACATGGGCATGAAATTGAAAGTTGTTGGCCTCCCTTGGGAATTCAACCCATGGCAGGGGCCACAGCAGCAGTCTTTAGGCACCAGAGCCCCTGAGCAAATGTGCATCCCCTCATGCAGTTTGAGCAATGGGGCCCTGGAACTTTGGGGGTGAAGCCCAGCAGTGTGTTTTTTTTTTTTGTATTATTGTTAAAAAAATTTTTTTTTAACATTTATTTATTATCGAGAGACAGAGGCAGAGCATGAGCATGGAAGGGGCAGAGAGAGGGAGACACAGAATCCCAAGCAGGCTCCAGGCTCTGAGCTGTCAGCACAGAGCCCCACCTGGGGCTTGAACTCACAAACCGCAAGATCATGACCTGAGCTGAAGTTGGACGCTTAACCGACTGAGCCACCCAGGCACCCCCCAGCAGTGTGTTTTAACAAGCCCTCCAGGTGATGTGCTTCAGGTGAGGCTGAAGAACCAGTGCCCTAGAAGCCTGAGATGGAGGGGTGACTGCATGTAATTACTGGGGTGCTCTCAGGAGAAAGTCAGTAGGGGGGGGCGGACAGGGTGGGGGAAAGTCTCAGCCAGGATGTGGGGCTTAGTCTGATCTCCCAGGGAGATGAGGGTGTGAATTGACCCAGAGCTGGCCCCACCTTTAAGCTAGGAGAGGGCTTTTTTCCCAAGTCAGTCACTGGCTAAGGGTCACCCGTCCTGGGGGGGGGGGGTGCGAGGGAGGGTTGCGATGGGCAGTGTGCCACCTCCTGGGTGAGTCTGGCAAAGGGTGATTCTGTGGAGAAGGACGCAGCTGTGAGCTGTTAGCCAACATGGACAGCAGCTGGGATGGGCACGCTGAGGCAAGGGCACCTGGGTGGGACACCAATGTTGTCTGTGTCATTCTTGTGGCTCCTTGTACACTCGCCCAGAACTTGGTGTTATTTTAAAAAATATTTATTTATTTGTTTGTTTTTGATGTTTTTATTTATATGTGGGTGTGTGAGAGAGAGAGTACACAAGCAGGGGAAGGACAGAGACAGAGAGAGGCACACAGAATCCAAAGCAGACTCCAGGCTCTGAGCTGGCAGCACAGAGCCCGACATGGGGCTCGAACCCATAAACTGTGAGATCATGACCTAAGCAGAAGTCGGATGCTTAACTGACTGAGCCGCCCAGGTGCCCCAAACCCGGGTTATGACAGACAAGCTGCAAAGCCTGTTCGTGGCCATCACCTCTGGTGCATAGGGTGCCCTGGTGAGGCAGGCCAGGCAGGCTCGTTTATAGGCTGGGAGACAGACTCTAGAGGGGACACTGGAATGAAGCTTAATTCAGGCCCACAGACAGCCCCTCCCATCATGAAACCGCAGCCCCTGCTGCAAGAATGCCAGATGAACTGTCACTGGCTTCGTGGCTGCTAACGTCCTGCTGTGTCGATCAGACGGGAAGTGGCTCTTGAGCCCTTTTGGTGCCCAGGCCACCACTAGGGCTGCAGAAGGGTGAGATGGCTCCTTGCCTCTGAAGCCCAGGGCCTTTCGTGAAGCTGTCCGTACTTGGGTGCTCGATTGTGGCCCTCAGAGGAGTGGAAGATTGGAGCGGTTAGGGAGTGCTGCGGACAGGGAAGAGGGCCTTGGGCTTGGAGAGGCCACGGTTAACGCAAAGAAGACTTCATGGTGAAGCAGTGACATCGGGTGAGGAATGTAATTAAACTGCCTTGTTGTGCAGCCTGGACTCCACTTTAGCCCCGAGTATCAGTGTCCCTGCCTCTGTGTGGAAGCCAGTAGTCGATTCCAGGGGTTCAGTGAGTGCCATTAGGGGGCCCCAGCAGATTTTTCGGGTTTTGTAGAATGGACAGTAGGTGGCGGCAGATCGTCATCAGTCATCAGGACTCCAGAGACCCTTGCTGGCAATTTCATTCAGCAGGCCCTCAGCAGGCCCCTCTTAAGGACAGTGCACCCTGAGGAGCTAGGAGCGAATCCCGGTCCCTTCCGGATCCCCATCCCCTCCCAGGCTCCTGATCGTGAGCAGAGGCCGGCAGGCACACAGATGCCTGGCTGCGCCCTGAGAGGGAGTGGACAATGCCATCTGGGGCTTGGCAGAGGCTTAGCTGAGGATGTGGTATTTGCGGTTTACGGGCTCTTCCCCATACCCGAGCATCCCGGGTCTGACGCCATCTGCACTGCATGGGATGAGTAATGGGTGGGACTTCCAGTTTGGTTTATCTCTGCACATTATTTGGAGTCAGTCTGTAAAGATTCGAAATTAGCTGACTCTTGACACATACACATTTGCTTTCCTGTGTCCCAGAGGCCCCGTGTGAACAGGTACCGGCCTGCGGCTCCTGTGCTGGTCCGGCTTCACCTTCCTAACTGACTCCAGGGACCTCTCTTCTATGGTGGGTATGGCTGCTCTGTGCTCAGCTGGCCTCCCTCCCACCTCTCACCCACATTTACCCTACATGTGTGCTCCCCCAAACCCCCCACCCGCGGGGGAATACGAGTTCTCGTTTCCTCACACGTGCAGGAGATTAAATAGGAGAAACTGCCCCAGTGCACATTTCAGGCCACTTGGAGTCCTGTAGGACAGGGGCAGATATCCCTACCCTGTGGGGTAATTCTCGCTGCTGGCCACCTTCAGCTCCAGGGCACCTGGGTCTTCTGTCCAGGGCATCGCCTAGGGCGAAGAGACTTCCCATGACCCAGACTCCCTTTGAGATCCAGAAAGTACGGCTAAGGAAGCGAGAGCACATCCACACCTCTCCTTGGAAAGGTGAGTGGTGTCATTTTGTGCATCTCTGGACATCAGAGTGGCAGCTCCACGATCCTCCTCTGACCACATCTGGGCCTTGCTGGCTCTGCCCAAGGCCCAAGTTCAGGCACGCAGGCCGGGAAGATGTTCCCTGCGGGGAAGACACTACTGCTGGATAGAAGGAGGCTCTTAAGGCTCAGGGATAATTTTTGGGAGATGGCTGCCAGCAGGGGTAGTATATGGAGATTCTTCTCTCCTGGGTGCTTTTTAATTTTCTTCCCCCTCTCCCTCCATGATGCTTTTTTGCTGGTCTGCCAGTTAGCTCACTAGACCCTGGCTACCAGAACTGCAAAGAGGTCCATCTAGAGGTCAGCAACAGGACCAGGATGAGAGTGAAGCAAATGGGGCATCTAGGGTGCAGGGTTTAAGGAGCACTCGTTCTCAGGGTGGTTCATCTGCATGAACCTGGGAGTGAGTGCCTCCTTAAAATTTTCACCTTAGGTGCCTTGCATATGTCACTCTAATGGTGGCCTGATCGACATAGTCTGTGCGCTTCTCTTTTGCTCCTGGGTATCATGGATAACCCTCCCTATAGCGTGGTGACTTCATAACTCACCTTTACTTCCATGAAGTCCTTAAGGACTGGAGTGGGCCTGCCTGCCTCCCTCCCTCCCTCCCTCCCTCCCTCTCTTCCTTTTTTTCTAGCCGTATCCCTGGACCTGGCAATAAGTATTGGGCAAAAGAGAGAGACTGTACATAGCAAGGAGAAAGGAAGCAAAAATTATGCTGATCTGCTTGGGACAGTGTCATAAAACTTTAAACTGATAATTTTCAGTAGAATTGAAACAATCACAGATTTATCCTCAGGGTCACTTGGTATTCATTCATTCACTCATTCATTTTTTTATTCATACATTCATTTAACCAACCAACCATCATCCATCCATCCAACCAACCAACGAACCCGCCAGCCCACCAACCCAAACCATCACAACTGTGATGTCCTATATTTAAGTCATCTTGAATGTTGCCTTCTCTAGGAAGCTTTCCCTGATCTCTATTCTGCTCCAACACCTGGACATGACCCCCTTCTCATAGTTCTCACAGCACATGTCACACTGAAGAGAGCTCACAGGCTACCTTGTTCATCCTGCTGGACTGGCAGCTGCCTGAGTGTGGGGATGAGTTGTCTATGACCCATCCTCCCTCAACTTTGCTCAGAACTGTTCCACACTTATTGGATGCAACTGGATTATATAGGCTTTGCCTTGGGGAGGGGGAAGTGAAGTGTGAGGTCTTCCCTTCACTCAAGGAACACGCAGAAGAGTGGGATTCGTGATTTTTTGGACAGAAAAAGTCACCTAAAAGTAGCAGGCAGCATCTGTCCCAGGCCAGGTGGATGGTGCCCATTCAGATGCCACAGGGTCTTAGAGGAGGGGGTGTTCCTGGGCTGGGCCTTGAAGGTTGAGCATGGTTGGAATAGCCAAGTTGGGAAATTGCCAAGGGCCTCACCGTGGTGCCTGGACATACTCATTGTTCTCCACTTTTCTCCCAGTCTGAGATTTCTTGAGAAAAAGTGTGCTGGTATTCCTGGGAGTCTCATTCCTGAAAGCTAAAGCAACTCTCTCAATTTTCCTCAGCACCCCCCTCCTTCTTAGAGTTTATTTATTTATTTGAGAGAGAGGATGAGTAGGGGAGGGGCAGAGAGAGAGGGAGAGAGAGGATCCCAAGCAGCCTTTGTGCTGGTGCTGCCAGCACAGAGCCTGATGCGGGGCTCAAACTCACAAACCATGAGATCACGATCTGAGCTGAAACCAAAAGTTGGATGTTTAACCAACTGAACCACCCAGTTGGTGGTTCAGCTGAACCTTTTTTTCTGGAGCCTCCTGAACCCTTTTTTTTCTGGAGCCTGTATTGCGTTCTGCTGCATTTGTAGACATTTATGGATGATGTGCATCTATGGGGGCTCATATAGAAAGAGCCTAAGCTCATAGCTTTCCCTAAAGATTGGGAAGGGGCTTTGGTTTAGGGAAAAGATGGGCATTCTTGCTAGCACCCTGAGTGTAACTTTGTTAGGCTAACTGCCTCGGGGACTGGGGCAGAGAGAGCTGATGATGTCTTTCCCCTGCTAAACCCCTTTCTCTTCTGATGGAGCAGACCTTCCCTTGTGACTCCCCAGCTCATTTTCCCAAACAGCGGTCGTGGGATGGAATACTGCTGTGACTCACTCAGGCTGGTGCCTCTACTGTAGAAAGATGGGCTTTGATCCTGAGTTCTGTCAAGGGCATTTTGGGTAGAGTTCTTCAGATCGCAAAGATGGCCTGCCAGGGCAGTTTCCTGTATAGCTGGATTCCATGTGTGTGCCTCGTTCCAGAAAATTCTACTTTGTTTTCTCTGCTCATTCCACAAGAAGTTACTAAAGCCATGGGATTCCTTCCATTTCCTGTTGAGGCCACTTTTGCAGCCATGGGTCCCTCAGAAGTGGAGCCTTTTCCCAATAGAGTAAACAGTTTTTGATCTCAATCTAAATACATGTTATTTAATTTTATTCAATTCAACAAAGCATTTATGGAGTACGTCTTGCTTGTTCGACTAGCGTTGGAAGGAGAGATGATGGATAGGTTCCTGTCCCAAAGAGGCTGAGACATCCATGCAAATGACTGTCATACAGGATTAAAAAAAGGCAAGTGACAAGGGGACAAGGGCAGAGAGCCATGGAACTAAGGTCTGGATTATTTCAGGGATAATTAAGCTCTTGAGCACTCACATTTGACAAGTCCTGTGGCAAGAGCTTTAGATACATTACTTTATTTAATCCTGATAGCCACATGGGGAGAGTTATCGTCTTCATTTTATAGGTGGGGAAATTGCGACACAGAATGACCAACCGGTCTGAGTTCATGCAGACGGTCTGGCTCTTGGGGCCTCAGTCTCAACCACTGTCCATAGGCCCCTGTCTTGGGAAGAAGGGCTGTGGGGGAGCTGCCATTTGTAAGGACTTGGAGAGTTGATCCGGCAGTTTAGGAGGCAGAGGCGTCCCCTGCTGAGGGGACAGTGTAAGCAGGGGCCAAGAGGTGGGCACACTGGTGTAGTGGCTGTGGGCCAAGGAGGGCCGGGAGGCTGGGTGCGCAGGTAGCAGAGATGGGGCCCTGAAGGGGAGGCGAGTCGGATCCCGGGCATGTCCAGCTGAGCCTTCGTGTCCACAGTCAGGTGTGGGGCAGAAGTGTAGATCCCGGGAAACGCTTAATGGAAGCATGAGAGGTACTGGCATGGGGCCAAAAGCTGAAGTCCTTGGAGCGATGGGCACTGCCAAGGGTACGTGGTAAAGGCACCTGGGTCCAAATCCTGAGTGGGAGAGCCATGTGTTCGGTGTGATAAGGAAAAACAGTGGTCAGAGCAGGAGGACTGCGGAGGCAAGGGAAGAGAGGGTCTCTAGGAAGCAGGAAAGTGACAGTTTTGGACCCTCAGGAGAGGCTGGGAGCCTTGCGGCACCTGGCCTGGAACAGATGCTGCCTGCTACTTTCAGGTGACTTTTTCTGTCCGCAGAATCACTAATCCCACGCTTCTGTGCTCCCTTGGGGGAGGACACGCCAGGTGTGCTGACAGAAGAAGTGTTGGAGAGAGCTCTTTCAGGAGGGTACCGGGGGCAGGAGGCCAACTGCTGCAGATCGAGGAATGGTGTGGGTGAGGTCATCTACACAGAGCGTGGAGCTTTTGAAAAGCTTAGAGGTGAAGGGAAGCACGGGGACACGATGGCAGCTCCAGACCGGGGAGGGTCAGGGAACAGGGTCTTTTTTTCCAGGACCGGAGAGATGTGAGGATGTTTGTAAGCCCAAGGCCGGGTGCCAGCCACACAGGAGAAACCAGCCATTCACAGAGACTCCCAAGAGGCAGGAAGTGTGTCTTTGGGTTGGGTCTGGGAGGGGCTGCACTGACAGTATCCAGATTCATTTTCTGGCACTCTCCACAACGGTAGTTGAGGTCGTGATGCCGGGCCTGGGGCATTACAAGTTCTCAGAGTAGCTTTGAAAGCCCCAGTGAAAGAGCCAGTTCTGCTCAGAAGGGTTTTTGAGTTATTTGAAACTTAGTCCAATGAAGTAACGCTTTGTTAAGTTATTGAGGACTGCTGTTTGGAAAACGTTGCGTTTTATCGAGTTTTGAGACTTTGAACCAGGGCTCTCCATTTACTAACAGGGTGACCTCGGGCATGATGTTTTTGTTTATCTCTTTGTGACTGAGTTTCTTCATCTAAGAAATGGGATATTATACCTGTTTTTATGGGATTGTCATGAAGAAAAAGGGAAATAATGGATACAGAATATTTGGCCCACAATAGTTAATAAATACTGGCTATCTTTCCTACTCTTTGGTTGTCCAAAATACACTGTTTCTTAAGTGGATGGATATATTCCTGAATAAATGGAAATTTTGTAAGGAAGAGGTGGGAAGTAAGATTAGAGATTATGGGAGATTATGATGGTCAAAGAGAATTGTTTCGATCTGTTGTGTGGGCCATGTGGGCCATGGCCAAAGGCGGTGAAGAGGAGCATGACCTGGGTTCCTGTGCCTCAGGATGGGTCTCCTCCCTGGGGCCAGGCACTTAGTAGGTCTTCAGGGAGCATTTGTAGATTAAATTTGCCTTCCATGAGGCATTTCCTCCCTTTCACACTCAAGGCCAAGGTGAGGCTGGGCCCTCATTTGAAAGCTCTTGAGGTTGACATAGATGTGTGCTCCTGCCTGTCCCTTTTCTAGAAGTTCCCCCTAGGCTGCCACAGTTGGCTGCCCTGGCTTGGGCCCCCGTGGCTGTGGTCTTCCATCTCAGGGCTACTGCACTGGGCCTCAGGGCTTCGTTAGGTTCTGTGAAGGTGTAAAGAGAAATGGGAATTCCATGAGAGGAGGGTGGCATTCCTATAATCTACTTGGTTCAGCTTTTCTGCCTTCGAATAAAATTTCTTTTGTATGAGAAAAAAAAAAAAAATTAACCAACCAAAAAACTTTCTGAATAGACACCATGACCAAGTTCTCTGCCATCATCTGAGACTGGAGGCTCTTTTGCAGGCCTTACAATCACCTTCATAATTTCATATTCCCCTCCTCACGGAGCAATGGCGCACTGAACATCCACGTTCCACAAGCCACTCTATAGAGGGCAGATGAACTTATATGGGCATTTTGACAAGTGTCTAGGAACCAAGGCCGGCGGAAGTCAAGGAAATCCATCTGGGTGCTACAACCCAGAGCCTCTCCACACGCCCCCCGGCCCCCCCTCAGCTTCTTGACAAATCTCAGGCCGCTTTGTAGCCTAGATGTGGACAGTCAGGCATCCTTAAAACCCATTACACTCCTAGGAGTGTTTTAAAAGAAGAAAAGAGAAGTTGAAAGTATCCATTTTAGATAAAAACCAAAAGGGGAGCTGGCCCATTAAATAAAGACATTATGATTGTTCTCTCCATCTTTTTCAAGAAAATAACTCTGAAAGGTGTATTTACCAGATGTCGGGATGTGGGAGAGCCTAAATGAGGACCGTGGCTTTAAAAAGTGGTGTTATGCAAATAAACCCCACATGCGTTTTGTAGGAGACTGTCCTTGTTCTTAGGAGATACAGGCTGGATGGAGTATTTAGGGATGACGTTATAACTCACTTTCAGATGGTTCAGCAAAAAACAAAAAAGAAGTGTGTGTGTTTCTGTGTGTCTGCATGTGTTTGGAGGGAGGGAGGGAGAGAGGAAAGGAGAGGGAGAAAAGCAAATGTGGTAAAATGTTAATAATTTGTCCCTATGAGTGAAGGGTATACTGGTGTTCATTGTATTATTCTTTCATTTTTCCTGTAGGTTCAATAGTTTTCCAATTAAAAAGGGAAAACGCGCATGGAGCACATAGGAAAAATGACTAGTCAATAGAATCTATCTTTTATCTCTCAGAAAAGATCCTAAAGAAGTGTAACAGGGTCGGGGTGTGCCGCTAAAGGTTGGAATCTGGGCGAGGTGATGATACAGAGCCCAGGGCCAGCCCAAGAAGCACCGAGGGAATGCCCCAACATGCCCGGCAAGTGGTATGACAGCCCCTTCTCTGTCCTATGTGGGCATCCTCAAGCCCTTTGGTCTCCAAGGAACCAGTGGCTGTTGCAGAAACAATAGTCCATACACCTGGTCCAGATACACAGAAAGCAGCTTCCTTCAGTGTCATCCTGGTGGGCACTCGAAGCTGACGCCTGCCTATCCCCCAGCTCCGGCCTCCCCTACCCACACTGCCAGGACTGGAGTCCATACACCCACAAGCTGGCAGTACAAGCTGCCTGGGTCTTCCCTCTGCAGACCCTCCGGATGTTTTCTTGCAACCTCCGATTTTTTTTTTCTTTTTTTATTACACCCACATCGTGAGGCTCAACGTGACATTTCCAACAGGAGACTGCCTGACGTGAGTCCAGCTGCTTCACATGGTTTTTATATTTGTTCTGGAAAAAGCTCCAGATACCTTTGGTCAAAGCTCTTCCTGTCGGCTGTGCTGCCGGGGCCATTTCTCGCCCACACGGTCCAGAAGGGGCTGCCATCTCTGGCCCCTCACGTTTGCCCCCCTGGGGACAGGTGATGGGTGGCAGAAGGGTGCAGCCTGGGGAAGCAAGGAGTCTAGGTGTGGTTTTGGAGGGCGTGTGCCTTCAGTCTCATTCTTGTGTTATTTGGATTCAGATCCTTAGAAACCAGGGAAGCCAGAGCCTTGCCAAAGCGCTTCATTCTGCTTCAGCAGAAGTTTCTCTGTTAAGTAGAAAAGACTGTGCTCCTTGCATTTCTCCCCCCCCCCCCACCCCACCTTTTTACAAACTCACACTAATGTGTTACCTCTTAAGGAATTGGAAAGGAATACTTGTCCTGTGCTAAAATTCTAAGTCCCCATTTCCTGACTTCTGTGTGAGGTGTTCTCTGGGCTCCTCAGCTTTAGTGCTCGCTCGTCAAGTTGCAGCGTGGATTCCCTACCTTTGGGCAGTGTCCCAGCTCCCCACTGAATACCCCCATCCGCTGGGCTTCCTGCACAGAAACCACCCGTGCTCAATAGCTGGGAACTCTTCATTAGAGGCAGAGGCTGTAATTCCGGCAGGTGGGGAGGGAGGGGACCCACACTCTGGTTGGTACCCAGGGACCCTCACACCCCATTTCGAGTGAAAATGGCTGCCAGAAGAGGCACAGGGAAGCAGCCGAACTGGCTCAGGGACACATCTAATTTTAGCTTAGGGTGTGCTCGTCCTGAGTTGGGGCTGGTCCACCCATGGAAATTCCACAGCTCTCTGGTTTTATGTGTGTGAGTGGCGTAATGCTCAAAGTTAGCAAAGCTAACTTGGTTTTAAAGCAGCATGTTTCTTTCTCGTTTTTTTTTTTCTAAGAAATTTCCAGAAAACAACCTGTTCTCTGTGCTTTTAGAGTAGGTCAGAATTTCCTGAAGATTCCTCTTTTGTGATGGGGCACTGTGAGCTGGGAGAAAGAGATGTTCTGAGAGCCAGTCTTGGCTGGGCCTTCCTCAGTATGAATGAGGCCAAGACAATGACAGGGTCTCTGGGTCGGAGGAGTCCTTGTGGTGTCAGACATCTGGTACAGTGGGTCACCGGGAGTTCATAGGACAGCAACATAAAAACAAAGTTGGAAACAGAGAACAGAACCCTGGGGGACCAACTTGGTTCAGGTCCAAGCGTGGAGAGCCTGAAACGTAAACTGTTTTGGCAGCCTCTTTAAGACGAAGAATATAAAAGTATCTCATTTTTGCAAATTTGATAAAAATAGAAGGCCACGCCAGCACATTGCTTGGGCCTCTGGGAAGGGGTCTGCGTAGGTGAGGGCCCGTGGAGCTTAAGCCCCGTTAACGTCACCGCCAGTCACATGCTGTTCAGTGTGGTGTTGTTGTTATTTTGTTTTCTGGCCAAGTGGGAATGTTAAAAACAATTTCGTAAAATTTAAATGTAGATATAATCTTGAAATAAAATTCTGGCGTTTAACACGAACGCTGTGTGAAAGATGCACTCTATCGGCGCTTGTTTTCCTCACTTGACCATGGACCTGTGTGTCAGGAACTGGTTTGTGTCAGACAACTTCCAACTTTCTCGGCCTCAGTGTCCTCGTTTGTGAAAATGCCGCTTCCCACATAGGCCTCTGGGGGGAATTAAATGAAAAACTATGCTTTGAAAGGGCTTGGTGAAGTCGATCTGAACGCCCAGATGAATCATGTTTATCGTAAGGACAAAACTATGGAACATTTAGAAGCTTTAGAATGTAACAGGAAGGAAAATAGAAGCCTAGGGAAGGTGATATCCATCTAGGACCACTTGGGGGGAAGACATGAGCTCCAACAAGAAGAATTATTTAAGTGTAAACCTACTCTAAAGGTTTTCTAAAAGGAAATGAACCCAAATTTCTCTCTTTTATTTTTATGTGTCTTAAAATTTATTTTATTTTTTCAAATTTCTCCATTTTAAAATTGAGAAGAAGTTAACGCACCCAGACAGCATTGTTTCAGATTTGTGACTCATGGCTCTTTTATTACTGCTTATGCAGGGGAGAGTTTTGTGTGTTCAAAATGGAAATACTTCATCGCAGAAGTTGTTTTAGGCCACTCTTTGACATATTTAGCCACACGGAACCCAAGTGGAATCACTGTTTAATGAGACTTGGAGAAAGTCGACCTCTGTCATTGGGACAGCTCCTTCCCTGGATGTGTTGGCTTTTACTAGGACAGTAACAGGGCAGGGACAGTGCCCCAAAGCAGCTGCCCCTAGCAGCTAAGTAAACATCTCCACGCAGCTTTCCAATCCACGGTAGAAACCAGCGGCAACTCTTATGTAATGTCTTTCAGGCGGCATGTCAGAACCTTCCCCTTTATAATGCCAAGTGTGACTTTATAGACTCCCTGGGACAGGGCCAAGGTTGTAGAGGCAATCCTTTCCATCCTGGGCTCTTATACCAGCCTTGGGGAGGGGAGGGCCAGGGCTAGTCTCTGTCTCTGGTAGAGCCTTGCCATTGGGTCCTCACTCTGAGGCCGGGAGACCTAATCAGAGGCAGGCTTGTGATCCCAGTTGCTGGGTGTGCAGTCTGGGGCTCACACCTCGGGGCCCTTGTGGCGTGAGCCAGGCACCATGTCACATCTCTAGCTCTGGCCGTGGTCATTGGCCTCACCCAACATCTCATGGTGGCTAGGTTTGGCTGAGCTGTGCAGCCATGTGCTGGTGGGCAGAGGGGAGGAGACAAGACCAAGGGAGATCGTGGGCTAGCAGCATTCTGCTTGGTGAACTGCATAGCTCAGGTGAATGAATAGTTCAGTGAATTTGGCCATGCTCCAGAGATCCACTCCATAGAGACCACTTTCCTCCAAGAGGATATTTTTCTTTCCCTGGTGTAACACAAGCTCTACCCACTTTTTCGCTTCCTGTTGGGCAACGTCTGCCTCTGGGCACCAGTCTCCTTGTGGAACTGAGCTCAGCCACACCCAGGAGAGTGTAGCCTGTGAGAAGGGCAAGAGATAGCAATTGGGAGAGCTGCAAAGCCCCTGCGAGCGGCTTTAAGGGAAGAGCAGTCAACCTGTCCTAATGCGTTCGGGTCTTAAGGAAGTGTAATCAGTGCTTCCGATATCCAGCGTGGGATAGATGAAAATGAACTGAGATGAGAGTCCTGTTTCTGGCTTTGCCCACTAGCCAGGGTCCTTAGCAAAAGCTCTGCACCACCTTACTCCTATCCCTGACAGGGCTGCGGGATTATGTTAGATGGTCTGGATTGGCCCTTCCAGCCCTTCCAGATGGAAGAGCCGTATCTAGGTGAACTCTGAGAACTTGTCAGCTTTCAGAGGGGGCATTCATTAAACACCAGTTGTATGCTAAGGCCTTGTGCCAATTGGGAGAAGGGGAGAATAATACGAGGGAAGGTCACACCTAGTACAGTTTTGTTTTGTGAATTGTGTGCCCTTGAAGGAACCCTCCCAGTCTGATGTCTTGGTAACTGGGTAAATTTCTTCTCTGTTTCTGGAATGTGCCAGAATCCGGCCTGACTCAAGGAAAGAGAAATAAATGTTGGACTTGGTTTCAGATCTTGCTCTGGCTCTGCACACTTCTCATCAAGGGTGTGTGCCAAAGCCTGTGGGGAAGGGCACATACGGAAAGATAGTTAAGCTGAGAAATCGTCACCCCGAAAGAACAATGGTCCAGGAGGCTGGAGTACGTGTGTTCTCTCCAGCTAGACGGGCTGAGCAGATGGCTTTTCCAGGAGGATGCGGGGCCATCCGTGCCCCCTCCCCTTCCCCAGATCTGTCCTCACCGGGCGATCCCTATCTTTGTCCAACCTTCGTCATCATGGACCCGGATGAGAGAGACTTGGGTATGCAGCCCAATTCCCAATTAACTTTTTTCACTAGTTTCAGGAAGATAATTTATTTGGATTGAATTGTTAAGGCAGATTGCTTTCACAGTATTCCAAGCAGAGTGCTTTCTCACAGGAAATGTCAGACCAGGCAATTCTAGTCAAGTTTTCCACATCCTTAAGAAAAAAGAAAAGAGGGGGGGGAAAGAAAAAAAAAATTCCTTTTATATAGTGAAGGTCAACAGTTTGGGAACTGGCAACTGCAGGGTATGAAACTGAGATCGGTTAAACATTGTGATCCTGCGCAGGGTGACTTCTCAACAGCCCCACCTTTCATGAGGCCTCCTGTTCTTTAGGGCTTAATTTAAAAAGTGTCTGTGCATTGGGTTGCCCAGGGAGATAGAGGGCTTCTCAAGATTGGGACATGGATCCCCCGGGGGGCATCTGGGCGGTGGGGACGTTGGATGAGCTCCCTTCCTCTCCCCAGAGTTCAGATTCCTCATCCATCAAACCAAGGTTATGCCGGGTGACCCCCAAGCTTCTTCCCAATCTAGGTCACCATGATTCTGTACCTTTACCTGGGGGAGCTTGGCTGAGCCTCTGTAGGAAGCCAAAGAGAACTGGAGAGCAGGAAAGTGAAGAGTCTTTTTTTTCTATAGAGAGCTTTGATTTTTTTTTTTTTTTTAATTCTTTTTAAATCAGCTGGCCCTCAGGGATCTGGCTCATTAAGGCTTACTCCTCCGAAGTTCAGTCCTTAAGGAGAGGCTTTATTTCAGCACAGGCTGTGGAAGGTCACTGTGAGGAAAAGAACCTAACACAGCTGTTCCTCTGAGGGCGCCCCCTAAGGACTTGCTCTCCTCCCACCCCCACCCCCTCCTGTGTCCAAGGAGTGTCTGCAGGTGGGGAAGGGGTGGGTCCCGAGAGCCGAAGTCCGGAATCACTAGGTGTTAGGGCCCTCGTAGCTTCCCAAAGACGATTCTGGCAAAAGGGAAGCTGAGACTCAGAGGCGATCACAACTTGAAGCGATGCATCTTCTCTGACACCAGCTGGTCCTGTGGCTTGTCCGTCCAGTGCCTCTGTGTCCACTGACCGTGGAATAGCTCTCTGCTTCATTACCGTCTAGTCCTGAAAGGAGGTGCTGCTGGGAGTTGGGCAGTAGCAAGGGTGCTAAACCTGTGTCGGCAAACCTGGGCTCTGCAACCCCTGCCAGCTCGTCGGTCTCGCTTGTCTTGCTGCACTGCCTCTGGTGCACCTCTGGGAGACTTCGAGTCCCTTGGGGTGTGACATCCTCAGCTGGCTACTGCTTCCAGGGCTTCAGTGTTAGGATGTCTGGTCGGGTTGAAGTACATATATGTCAAGTAGAGCGAAACCCTTCTTGTCCTTTGGGCTAGGTTTATCTTTATTTATTTTTTGAGTGGGGGCGGGGAAGAGGGAGAGGGAGAGAGAATCTTTAGCAGGCTCTATACTCAACACGGAGCCCGACGTGGGGCTCGATCCCACGAACCGTGAGATCATGACTTGAGCCGAAATCAAGAGTTGGACACTCAACTGACTGAGCCACCCAGGCGCCTCTTTGCTAGGTTTTATTTTAAAAATATGTATGAGTTTTTTTAATCAAATGTTTTTGCTGCATCTATTGAGATCGTTTTCCATTTTTTCCCTCTGTTGGTGTGAATTACATTATTGGGTTTTCTTTCTTTCTTTTTTTTTTTAATGTTTACTTATTTTTGAGAGAGAGAGGGGTGGGAGGGGTAGAGAGAGAGAGATGGAGACAGAGTCCGAAGCAGACTCCAGGCTTTGAGCTGTCAGCACAGAGCTGATGCAGGGCTCGAACACACAGACCCATGAGATCATGACCTGAGCTGAAGTCGGATGCTTAACCGACTGAGCCACCCAGGTGCTCCTGGACTGTCTAATGTTAAAATATACTTCAATCCTTTCTCGGCCAAGATCTCCCTCAGACTTATGGCTGATGCAGTTGTTTGTTATTTTATTTCATAGTTTTGCACTTGTATTTATACGTTTAGGTGTTTGGAATCGAGGTTTCATTGTGTTTGCGAGCATGTGGCAGTTCTGTGTTGGGCACTTTTCTCAGTACTTGATGGATTAGCCTGTTTCATTGCCACCACAGTCGCTTGAGGTAGGACTGTAATTAACCCATTTTATAGAGGTTGAAAATGGTTAAATTTTCCTGTTGAATTCCTTTTGTTATTGAATTTCCTGTTGAATTTCCTTTTGTTATTCTGTAGGTTTATCACTAATAATGCTTTTTATTCCAAAGTCTATTTTTAATCTGATGGTACAGCATCAGTTACGTTAGCTTTTAAATGGTTGGCCCACAAGTGATCTATTTTTTTCCCCAGGCTTTATGGTTCACCTTTTGTGTCACGTACCTTGTGACACAAAACAGCATATTGCTATTTTAAAAAAAAGTCTGAGTGTCTCTTTGAACTGGCCCGTTGAATTTGTTTGCTTTTATTATAATTACTGATACACTTGAATTCATTTGTATTCTGTACTTTCATGCTGCCATGCTTTTTTTTTTTTAATCTTTTTTCTTCCTCTTCTTTTCCTTTTTTTTTAAAGTAACCATTTTTGAGCGAACAATTCAGTGGCATTTAGTACATTCAGAATGTTGGGTAATCATCACCTCTGTCTAGTTCCAAAACATTTTCTTCTCTTCAGAGTAAATCTCTTCCTATTCAGCAGTTTCTTCCCATTTCTGCCCCCATTCCCTCACCCCTGGCAACTCCCAATCTACGATATTTCACATAAATGGAATCATACAGTATGTGACCTTTTGTCTCTGGTTTCTTTTGCTTAGCATCATGTTTTCGAGGTTCCTCCACGTTGTAGCCTGTGTCAGTACTTCATGCCTTTTTAGGGTGAAATAATATTCCATTGCATGGGTACACAACAATTTGTTTATCCACTCATCCATTGGTGGACATTTTTTTTTCCACTGGTGGACATTTGAGTTGTTTTTACCTTTTGGCCATAGAGAATAGTGCTGCTATGAACATGTGTCTCTGTGTTCACTTCTTTGGGGTATATACCTGGGAGTAGAAGTCTATCATGTGGTAATTCTATATTCAGTTTTTTGGAAGAACTGCCAACCTGTTTTCCACAGTGGCACTTTCTTGTGAATCAAGTGGTGGTTATTTTTTCTTCTTGGGCTTTCTGATTTGGAAGTTATATAAATATGTTTTTACTATTTTAGCAGTAACTCTTAAAATATTTTTTATCATATTGACTTAAAGTTTCAGTTGAATCAATCTCTTTACCCCCTCAAAAAATACAAGGATTTTAGAAAGCTTCAGTTGCTCATTTCCCGTTCCCATGTTTCCTGTGTATTGTTGTCTAACGTTATCCCTTTGTTTTTAACCACCCCCTAACTAGTGCTATTGTTATTAATTTTTTATCATCGGCTCTCATTTAGGTTTATCTACATGTTTATGGATTTCTTTTCTCGCCACTGCTTTCTTCCTGCTCTTTTCTTCTGGGTTCACTTTCCTTCTTGCTAAAGTAAGTCCACGAGTGGTTTGTTCAGTGAAGGTCTGTGATGGTAAACTTTTTCAGTGATTTTCTGAAAATGTCTTCATTTTGTCCTTACCTTTAATATTTTGAATATTAAAGATGTCTTTTATTAAAGTAGTTTTTGTTTATAGATAGCCTGCCTTTCCGCTAAGATTTTTCTCATTGTCGTCAATATTCTGGTCATTTCACTATGACATTTCTAGGAGTATATTTATTTCCACATGTGCCATTTGAGGCTTCTTAGGTTTCTGTGAGGTTTATGTCTGCTAAGTTCTTAGCAGTTATCCTTTCTCACACTCCCTCTATTTTTCCTTCTGGAACTCCTTTTACATGGGCATTGGAATTAAAGTTTTTTTCCCTCCATGTCTCTTCTTTGCTCTTTCATATATTTGATCTCTTTGGATTGAGTTGCATTCCAGATCATGTCATCTGATGGCCCCTAGTAATTTCTTATCTCTTCATTGTATCTGATCTCCTGTTTAAGCTTACCCCAAGTTTCCCCCCAATGTTAAAGAAGATCTAACCTATAGAAAAGTTGAAAGAATGGAAAAATGAACATTTATACGACCTTCACCTACATTAAGTGATTCTAGGACTTTGTCGCATTTGTTTTTTTCTCCCTCTCCCTTCTCCCCTCTCCGCATATTTGTAACCCATACATTTTTGATGATTTCCTTGAAAGTAAAACCCAGACATTGTGGCATTTCATCCCTAAATATCACAGCTTGCATTTCCTAAAGACAAGAATGTTCTACTGCCTAACCACAGTACCATTAAGGCACCCAAGAAATTTCTGTAACATCAGCTAACATAAAGCCCATAATCAGATTTCCCCCACATGGCTCCAAAGTGTTCTCTTAGGCTTTAGTTGTTTCAATCCAGGATCCATTCAAGGTTTACCTGCATTTGGCTGTCACGTCTCTCTAGTCTCTTTTAATCTCAAACAATTTCCTTTCTATTCTTAGTTTTTCACGAGTATAGTCTTGTTGTCTTACAGAATGACCACATTCTAGATAATGTCTGTTTCATTATTAGGTTTATGTTAAACACGTTTTGGGCAAGGACAATACATATGTGATGTTGTGTATTTCCCATTACATCATATCAGGAGCACATAATGTCAGCTTGTTTGATTTCTGCTGATGCTAAATTGGATCACTCCATTAAGGTGGTTCCTGCCAATCTCTCCATCATTATAAAGGAAATTTTCCCTTTTGCAATTAATGAGGAATCGGTAACTTTCAGACTAGATGATTATCCTGTTCCTCAAAAACTTTTTAACCAGTGGTTTTACCATCCATTGATAATCTTTTCCCATATTAGGAGTTTATAAAATGGTGATTGTCTAATTTTTATCATATTCTCATTACTTTTACATTTATTAGGTGATGGTGTCGTACAGAGAAGAGCTGTCCATGACCTGTCCCTGTCTTCCTCCCTCACTCCCTCCTCTAGCACAGATTCATGGCATTTTCTATGTAAATTTCATATGTTGTTATCTGTTACCATCCTTATATGTCCATAAGTTTTTTATTTCTATGATTGTATTTACTTTTCAAAATGGCTCATTCTTTTGGTATAGTGTCTATGTCTTTCCTTATAATTTCCATTCCTTTTTCTTTCTTTTTTTTTTAAAGATTTTATTTTTAAGTAATCTCCATACCCAGTGTGGGGCTCAAATTCACAACCCCGACATCAAGAGTCACATGCTCTACTGACTGAGCCAGCTAGGTGCCTCTGATTTCCATTCCTTTTTAAAAAGTCTTCCTATTCTAATTACAGTCTCTTTTAGATTGTTGTTCTATCATCTCAAGTTCTTGGGAGTCCTATTGGCTGTGTCATCTGGCTTTCACTTATGATGCATGATTTTCTCATATATTTACCAGTTTTTAGTGTTGAGCATATTTTCAGTGGGGCTTAAAAAAAAATCTGTCTCCCCTGGGGAATCTTGTATGACCTGCTTTGTAGAAGTGCCCCACCAGATAATTTTACATTGCTTTAGTTAGGTGTGCTAGGATATCACTGGCTCAGGAAAATTTTATGTTATTTATTCTGGATTCCTGTGCCGCGTGAGTGGGGTCAATTTGGACTCCGTTCACACTGGGTTCTGAGTTTTCATCAAATAGAATATATAGTAAGTGGTCAATATCTTTATTCTCATGGGACACCTTTCTTTTGTACTCCGTAACTTATTTAGCCATGTGTCCAGTACCAAACATTCAGGAAGGAGCATCTCCTCGTCTCTTTTTATGTTAAGAGCTAGTGAAATATTGAGAATGTGGGACTGAGGAGGCAGTAGAGTGTCTTCAAAACTAGTGTGACCCGGCACCTCAGGCTTCTTGGAGCCCCTGCACCTGGTCATGTCCTGCAATGACCAGCATGCTCAGGCTTCCCCTGAGGGACAGATGAGGCACTTGATGCCCACAGAGGGTAAATGACTTGCCTGCGGGCATGCAGAGTTTGGGAGAGAAGGGATGAGAACTCAGGTCTCCAAGTAGCTCTTCCTACCCAGCCAAGATTCACTTATGTGGGATTGAGTCCTGGCCCCGTGTAGCCCTGAACACCTGCAGTGCCCTGGTCTTTGCTTCTCCCTCGGGGCCACAAAAGGGAGCTTGGGTAGGAAGTGGTGACCTCAGACACAGCGGACAAGCTGGGTGTCTACAGCCCGGCTCCTGCGGATTTATTAGATGCACACTCTGACACATGTCTCTGGGTTATCTGCACAATCACATTTTGAAAAAGTGTTTTGACTCCTTGATTTATCTTTTTGTCATTGTTTTGCATAATAGCTTTTCACTCAAAGGCAAGAACATGCTTTTAAACTGACCTTTTAAACTTTGCAATGCTTATGCCACAAAGGGACACATGAAAGGAACAATAAACACATTCCCTGAGTGTGAGCATAATTGAAGTCTCCTCTGGTGATGAGATCTATGGGAAATGGGCACAAAGCATCTGAGCTGGGCTTTTGCGGCTGATGGATGGCGCTCTGGGTGGAAGTCCCATGACCCGGAGAGGCCTGGCTGTACCCTATGCGGCAGGAAAATCATCACCACCCTCTCACCGTGGCTCTTGGCCACCCACATCCTCCAAGGCTTTGCCCCCAGGAGCCAAGGGGACCACTTGGGAGGTTTGAATTTTGTCCTGTGAGCCATGGGAAGCCATGGAGGGTTCCGGACAGGGGAAGGAAGCATGAGATAGAAGAAAGAACAAAATAAAGCATTTGGAGCCAGCGACCTGGGTTTGAGTGCTGGCTTGGGCACTCCTAAGTTGCGTGACCTTGTGTGAGTCACCTCACTTCTGTGAGGGTCACTCTGGTACTTAGCACCCATTTATGGAGCCCTGACCAGGTGCTGGGCATGAGGGGTACAGACCTGACCCAGAAAATCCATGGTCCTTCGTCCCTCCTTGTTTATTTCTCTTACCGTATGTATTCATTTCCTGTGGCTGCTGTCACGAATTCCCACAAACTTAGTGGCTTAAAACAACATGAGTTTATTATTATGGCACTAAGTTCTGGAGGATCAAGGTCTGACATCAGTTCCACTGGGGCTAAAGTCAAGGTGTTGGCAGGGCTGGTTCTTTCTGGAGACACCAGGGGAGAATCTGTTTCTTTGCTTTTGTAGTTTCTCATGGCCACCCACGTCCTTGACTTGTGGCCCTTCCTCCGTCTTCAGAGCGCGTCCCTCCAACCTCTGCCTCTGGTGTGATACCACCCCTCCTCTTCCGGGTCGTATTTCTTTCTGCTTCCTTCCCTCTACATCGTTCCCACTTGGGTAATCCAGGATACCCTCTCCCATCCCAAGATCCTCAATGTAAATGCTCTCTGCAAAGTCTTTTCTGCCATATAAGGCACTATTCACAGGATATCTTTGGGACCTGTTGTCCAGCCCACTACACCATGTCAAATTGCAATTTATGTCTTGTCCTTTTGCATGCCCGGGTCTCCTTTGGGCAGGGAGATTGGCCTGCCAGATAACTGCCACATGTTTGCTGAATGAGAGGGTGAAGAAATGAAGGAACGCACGTTTGGAGTTGAGAAAGACGTGGCATCCCACTTGGGCTGTAGGGGATTAGCATAAGTTTGCCAAAGTATATTCTAGCAGAAGGGAAGAGCTTATGAAAAGGTATAGAGGCAGAGGCTGAGAGGCTCAGCATTCAGGAGATGCACGTGGAGTGTGAGGGTGCAGAGGGTGGAGTGGTAGGTGGCCAGGTCATGATAGCCCATAGGGCACCCTAATGGGCCTGGGTTTTGTTTTATGTTGTTTATTTATTTTTATTTTTAAGTAACCTCTACCCGCGGTGTGGAGCTTGAGCTCACAACCCCAAGATCAAGGGTCGTGGGCTCCGCTGACTAAGCCAGCCAGACACTCCATCCTGGATTTTATTTTTTAAGGAAGCAGTATGTGTGGTGGTTGCTGCCTTTGTCTTTGGGGTCATTGCCTGGGTTCAAATTCCTGTGCTGCCACTTGCTTGCTGTGTAACTGGGAAAATTACTGGACTTCTCTGAGGCTCAGCACAATGGCTACTTCATAAGGCCGTCCTGAGGAGCAGATGGCTTTTGTTGCTTGCACAGCACTCAGCACAGTGCCTAGAACAGTCAAAGGAGTCGGAGAGTGTTTGCTGCTATGATTGCTGTCATTTTTATAAATATTGTTGTTGGTGGTGACGATGGGGAACCCTGGAAGAACTTCAGCCAGGCTGTGGCACGGTCAGGTTTGCTTTCTAGAAAGATGCCTTTGACACCCATGTGAAGATGGTCTGGGGTGGGGCATCACACTGGGGGTCAGGAAACCCGTGAGGAGGCCATTCCAATGATTCGGGTGACAGATGAAGAGGCAGAGAACAGAGATAGGGTACAAGGGAGATGTTACTTTCTCCGGGGTAGTCCAGAGATGGCTTTGTGCCTGCTGTTCCCTGCTTGAAATGATTCAAGACAGGTGTTAGGGGCCATTTAGTACCATGCCTCAGTCGTCACTTTGCAGAAACGGATAGTGAGGTGCAGGGGAGAGGCATTCTGCCTTAGTCCCCGGAGGGAAGAGTGATGGAAGGGACAGATAAAGGTGGGACTCCGGTCCTCAGCCTTCAGTGGCATAGCCAGTTGCGGTGTGAGAGGTACACTTCCAGAAGCTTCTGATGAGCATGCTGTTTCTCATTGCTGCAGGCTGGGGAAGAGGGGCTCTGACACAGCATCTGCACTGCTTCCTCCGTCACCTCCTACTACTGCCCCTTCAGGCCTTAAATGCTCTTTCCAGCTTGTTCTTTTATCAGTCCCCAGGAGAATGCTCGCAGAATCCTGGTCGTGTAGGGACATAGGAATTTTGCCATTTTGAATTGAGGAAAATAGGCTTGAGCCAGTGGGGGGAGGATTAGGGCTGCCTGGGAGGGTGGGGAAAGGAGCTCTGTGTTCTGGAACCAGAAAAAGAAACCCAGAGTCCAAAGCAGTACGTGCTCACAGATTTGGTACCGTGAGTCCTCCGTGGTCTTCCACTCACACCCCTTCAATACATCTTCAGGAGGAAGCCAATTCAATAGAACGAACCATGGCAAGATTACGATTGTTACTTCAATCATATCTTACCCTGCAAGGATGTTGGAGGAAAATATATTTCAATTCCACGTTCAAAAGAGCTGTCATTTTAACGTAGTGAATGGGTTTTCAGAGAGTGATGTAATATTGTTATTTTTAATACATTCTTTAAAAGAAAAGATTTTACTCTAGTACAAATCGATGCATGCTGGAGGGGGAAAAATATCTAAAGAGAGCTAAAATACAGGTGGGCCGTTTTTAGAAAGCTCCACATGTACATACCTGAACTTACAAATCAGAATCACAGAATAGGTTTTTGGTGCACTTTAGAGGTTTCTTATAAATGGTAGCTGATAGCTTTACAAAAAAGCTGGGAGAAAGGAAATAAACAAAAAAGAAAATAGAATGAGATGAAAAAAATCTGGGCAGTGATTACAAGAACTTGTGTGTGTGTGTGTGCGTGTGTGTGTGTGTGTGTGTGTGTGTGTGTGTGGGTGGGTGGGTGTGTGTGTTTTCTAGCAGTATCATAATGACATCAGCAAGATACGCTTGCATTTTGGTTCTTGGCAAGTGTCAAACTACAGGGTTTATCATCCTGTATTGGCTGGTGTGTGTGTGTGAGAATACAGAATTGAAAGGCACTTTTGGAGGCAATTTGGTCCCATCCAATATGGAACCTGTGGCTCAGAGAAGGGAGAGTGACTGGGGCAAGGCACATATGAGGGGCAGGGCCAGGGCTAGAGAGAACCCATCTCCTGAACCCCCAGCCAGTGCTCCCTGCATTCTTCTCTGCTGTTTATATTTTCCTCTGGTACATTGACATTTTCTTTTTTTCTAGGAAAAATCAATTGCCAGTGTCCAGCAAGGCTGATGGGGAGCTGAGCGTTTTGCAGCTTGGTAAGTGCAGCTGATGCCTGTATGCTGTGCCCATCAGGATCCAGTGGTCTTCATTTGCTCCGTCTGGGAGGCAGTGGGTGGGGACTCCTTTCCTCCCACCTGATCTCAGGAAGGAGAGGCTGGCCCAGTGAGTAGAGCGGGCTTCTCTCTTTTGGGTTGCTGTCTTCTTCTGCTTTCTGTCTTTCTGTCCTGGAGAAATCCTTATAAGAAGTCTGGGCATTTCTGGACCCACACGGGGCTGGGGGGGTGGGTGGGATGCAGAGGAGCCTTTTTTGCATTTGGAGGTTCTTTTAGGACTATTCAGAACCTACAAAGGTCTCTAGACGACAGCTTTGCCTGGGGGAGACCATCCTTTAAAAACTTTTATCAATGTAGTATTGAGGCATAAAATACAGTGAAGTGCATAGTACATACATCTTAAGTGCATTTGCACATATGTGTACACCCATGTAACTGCTGTCTCAGATCAAGGTAGAGAATGTGTCCACCCACTCTTTAGTTTGGAAGCAATCTTTTGTTCGCCTTTGTGTAATTCTCCACTGCCCGAAGACCGATGTGTTTGCAGGGCTTGGCAAAGCAGCAGTAGAATGGACGATGGCGAACCAGTGACCAGGCACGAAAGGATGAGGCTTGAGTGCTGTTGACATTTGCTCTTCTCCCGAAAGCCAGCGATTTACCTGTTTGGCCATCTTGGCAGACGACAGCCGTTCAGTGACTTTTCCTCTTTCCTCTCCTTTTAAGCACTCCTTTTAAAGTAAAGGAAGAAAGCAGTGCTCTCTTTAGAAGTTACTTGTGTGCGACGTGCAGTCTGACAGTTTGCTTTGATGAAGTTGAAAGGCAGGGGCCTCTCGGAATGATGAGGCAGGGGTTTATTTATTCTGCTCAGCTCGCGTCAGAGGTAACAATTCCTTCGAGTTTTAATCATCAGAAATGGCTGGTGGGGATCACTTGGCCAGCCCGGGAAGGGGCAGTTCTGCCCACGGCGATGCAGAATGAGGTCCGGAGCCAGCAAATGCTGGCATCTGAAGCGTTTCTGTAAAGCACTGCACTTGAAGATTTTCCAGTGAAAGCCACTCCTGTTTGGACATAAAACGAAGCACTTCCTGGCCTTCAGAACCCAAAGGGCTTCTACTGGAAGGAAGGCTTTTAGCAATTCTCTCAGAACTCAGTTGTTTGAAGTGTGTGTGTGTGTGTGTGTGTGTGTGTGTGTTTTCCAGAGGGAGGCAGACCCCTCTTTGCTAGTGGCTCAGCTAATGATTTAGAAAAGGAGAAAGAAATAGAAGGTAAGAGATCATGGAACGCAGTCACCAAGGGAAAGGGACAGAAGTTTTGGGGTGAAGAGGAGAAAGGAACAAAATTTGGTTAGAGGAATGGCATTTTCTTCTCCACCCTGATTCATTTTCCTTTGCTGCAGTTCCACAGACTTGTTAGCAGTTATATGTCAGGGCATAGATGAGGCTGAGCAGATTGAGGTGAATAAAAAGTGGGCTTGCTTTCTTGGAGGGCCAGGTTGGGTGGGACAAAGGAAGAGAGGTGTCCTCTGACAGCAACATATAAAGCAGATGATCAGCAGTTCATCACTGCTTCTAGACACGTATAAGCTGAGTTCTGTGGTGGGTTCCAGAGGTTTGCATAATGAGGTGGTATTTAGACGGGGCTTTGGATGTTGAGCAAGGTCTCGCCAAGTAGAGATGTGCAACAGACCTTACATGCAAGGCCTGCAGGGTGAGGGAGTGATTGGCTTGAGGTGAGTGGCCTGGAGGGGAAGTTGTAGGGTCAGGGGGAGATGAGGCTGGGAACAAAGTTGTGGAAGAGTGGGGATGATTTGAGTGCTGTGCTAATGAGCTTGACCATAAATCATTAGCCAGTAAAGAGCACTTGAAAATTCTGTGTGGGGGCAGTAATGTATGCAGGGCTGTGGCTTTGGGGCTATCTCTGGATACGTGCGTAGGATAGATTTTAGGAGTAAGAGCCTGGATATTGGAAGACCAGGGAGGGGGTTCTTGGAATAGTCAAGAAAAGATGTGATTGGGCCCCTGTTCTATCTGGTGAAATCCTCTGGGTATTTCAAGACCCTGCTCAAATATTTAGCTCTTATGGAAAGCTTCTCTGACTCTTTAAGGAAGAGCTATTTACCTCTTCTCTTCTGCTCTTAAAACCCTCGCACTGTCCCTATTTTAAGTGGAACTCATGTTCCATTACTTGTTTGGGCTTCTCGCCTCCCCTGCCCCCCGCCCCCAGGCAGTGTGCTCCTTGAAGGCAGGGGTTATGCTTTACTCATCCTGGACCTCCACTCTCCCACATAATTCCTGGCACCTCATGGATGCTCAATGAAGTGCTTAATGAACAGATAGAAAAAGAATGACATATTCCTGTAACAGCGGAGGGGAAAAAGGCGGGGGTGAGGTATGAGACATCCTGGAGGCAGAATGATCGGGAGGCTAGATCATCATGATGTGGGAGAGAGGGCTAAGGTCTCAGACTGAGTCCCTGGAGGAGGACTGGGGAGATGGAGTCTGTTATCAAAACCGAAGCCTGGAGGGGTGCCGTGCTGAGATTCTGGAGTCTGGGGTGGTGGGGCACTTCCAGGAGAAGATATCTGTAGTCAGCGGGAAATACTGATTAGGGTACCTGGAAAAAGAGGTATATGGACCTTTATTATGTATTACCACATATATACGTTTTCCTCCAAAGGGTAAATAAAGTGGTATGGGAAGCAAGCTCCCTTGCTTCTTTCAACCAGACACTTATACCAGGGCCTTAAAAATAGCATTCTTAAACCACCGGCATTTGCAGATGGTTTTGTCTGCTTGGCCAACATGTCATTCTGGACTGCTTTGTTTTTCCTTTGCATGGCGGTCCCACCACATCTGGGCCTGAGGCCTGCTATGTGGTCCTGAACCAAATCCCTGCACAGGGGCCAACTTCCTCCTGGCAGAAGCCAAGGGAGGCTGCCTCCTTTTAGGGGCTCCACCCAATCTGGGCCCCCAACTTTCATCCTCAGATTTACTTCATGGAGCCCTGAGCAGGCACGTTTCGGGCTCGGGCTCCCTTCCGGACAACCTCAGACTAAACAGAAGCCTCCAAATAGGCTTAAATACTGCCCCTTCTATGCCTCCAGGAAACAATCTGGCCTGAGTGATTGCAAGGAGCCCTTCAGGGCTTGGTGGAATCACTCAGGTTACTCTCCCCTACTCTGTTTTGGGCCTCAGCTGCCCAGGGTTGAATTAATCACACATCTCTATTCCTTCAGGGAACATTCTCAGTATTGATCTTTGCAAAGCCTTCCCCTTGACCTCCCTCCCTTTCCTCCCTTCATCCTTCTTTCCTTCCCTCCCTCGCTTTCTCTCCTCTCTCTCCTGCCTTTCCTTCATTTTTTAGCCCCACCCCCACCCTCCCATGACCCTCCTCTCCTCAAGCAGTCATTCTCGTGTATTTAGTTGGTATCTGTTTTCGTGTGTATATTCTTGCAAAATGCGTAGTGTTTGTGTGCATATATTTGTAATGGATGTAAATCATATTGTGTTATATATATGTGTGTGTATATATGTGTGTGTGTGTGTGTGTGTGTGTGTGTGTATATATATATCTTATTTGTGTTCTTGCCTTCTCTACCCAGCACCCTGTTTTTAAGACCCATGCATGTTGCTAAGTGAACATCTCGTCATTATTTCAGGGTGCTTTTATAAGACCATGGTCACAGGGTGGCTTTTTCAGAGACCCTAACTAAGAAGAGTTTACATTTAAATTCAGATTCTCATTTAAATTCCAGGCTTATTTTTAATTTTTGTTTTCAGCCTAAAGGTGGGAGGGTCTCCTTTTCAGTGGACTGGGACTCTGGGAGCTGGTCTTGTGCTGCTGTGCCTGTTCCTCCCCAAGGGAAGAAAAGGAGCCTGTAGAATGGGATATAAAACATGTGTCCTGGGGTGTTGGCCTTTGGATAGCCTCTCCAGAAGAAGTGGGGCAGGGACAATGACATTTCTATAGTCCTAGATATACAGAATTATAGGAGATAATGTTGATTTCTATGTAGTGTGGTGTACTTTTTAAATAATCATTTAGTCTCAGGAAAATGGGAGGCAGGGATGGTTCAACAGGCTCTCTGGAGACTGGTCTGCTCAGTTTTGCCAGCATTATTACCTTGGATTGTTTACACTTGGGTCCTTCCTCTGAGTGTTCTGGTAAATGCTACGGCTGTGGGTACAATCTTGAGAGGGAGGCCCGGCTGGGAGACCCATGCTGGGACCCTCTCTGGGCCTCCGTCACCTCAGCTGTAAGACGACTGTGAGTGGCAGGTGACTTAGTGGCCCTTCCAGCTGGAGGTCCAGGGAGGTCTGGTTGGCAGGAAGACAGAACGATCAGGAGCTGGCCTGGGTTTTATCATGTCTCTTTTCCATCTGTGTGATGTCAGGCCAGTCATTTCACTTCTTTAAGCCTCAGTTTTGCATCTGCAAGTAGGGGTGACAATAATTACCTTGTCCTGGGCTGTTATGGGACCTAGGCATTAAAACACAAGTGGCTGGTAAGTGAAAGCTGTGACAGTGATAATCTGTTGTTATTTTATCAGGAACAATGGCGTTTTTCCCCCCTAATTCTGCCCTCTTCATGTTTGTCCTCAGGCACAGGTTTGTTTGCCATGCCTACCTTTTGTAAGAAATGTGTCTGAGTGAGGCTCTTCTGGGCCTGACTCCATGGCTTCGGCCCCAGGCTCCTGTCTCACTGCGTGTCCACAGGCAGAGCTTTCTAGTGGACCGGTAACCACCTTGTGCCCGCCGGCATCCTTGTGCCATGGACCAGCATGGGACTGCGACAAGGAACCAGGGCCCTTACTCTGTCTTTTTTCCTTCTTGTGAAGGCCTGGGAGCCCCAAGGGGGAGAGGCAGGTGGAGGGTGGGGAAGCCCTCCCTTCCTTCAAACTCATCCATGCGGTGTTATTTCTGATTCTGTTCCCCGTGGGTCATAACAAGGAGCTCACATGCCCTGGTTTTCTTTCAGAGGATGTGGAGGATGAATTGGTAAGGGAAGAAGTCATCCTGTCTCCAGTCCCATCCATGCTCAAGCTGCAGATAGTGTCAAAGCCAATCGACCTCTCAGTGGCCAAGGTGCGTTGTCAACTTGAAAGTGCGCGTTCATACGTCTTGATTTGAATTGGTGTGAATTGGTGTGGTGTGAATTGAAGCTGTTTTGATGTGAACTGGTGTGGGTGAGGTGGTTATGATCCCCCTGACCCCAACCATCTTATGTCTCAGTCGTTGTTCAAGTGGAAATTCGGGCGTGGTATAGAAGAACCTGAACTGAGAGTCAGGAAAATGGGGGTGTGGTCTTCTCCAGGAAGAAGTGTGGGTACAGCCTCCTCCCACTCAAACATTCCAGGGTCTCGTGCTTCTTTTGGCCCGGAGCCGCTTCTGCACATCTGCAGTGGGCCACTCCAGACTTGTGACGGCACTGGGAGAATTGTCCTCATTAGAGCGGCTCTGTTTTAGCGCTCGTCCCCCATGCTGGGCTTAGGCTGGGCTTGCAGTGAGGGAAGGACAGGAGGGTTTTAACAATTCCTCAGCACCACTGGGTTCACACCAGTGGCCTCCTGGAGGGACTTGAGAGGACTTAAGGGGCAGGTTCCTGGCCTTATTGGCCTCCTCTGCAGGGATGCCCTGGATTCCTCACCATCTCAGCTGCCAGATGGCCTTACCCCTCCCCTTGGCCGGTGGTTCCTGTGGGATGGAATGCTGCTCTTACACTATCCCACTGGCTTTTCAGCCAGGATCCAGGAGGAAAAGCTAAAATGTCTGGGGACACAGCTGACCCCCTATTTACTCAGCACACAGATAAAAAAGTCAAAGATTTTTCTAGAGGTTTTTTTTTTTCCCCTTCCCCTTCCTCTCTTCCCTTTTCTTTCCTTCTTTCAAACCATGGAGGGCATGGGTGTGTGTGTTGGGGGGTCGGACACTTTTACATGGCCCCAAGCCTGGGAAAAGTGCTCTGGCTATCTGTAGCCATGAGGCTGTGATTGTTTGCTGTGAACACAACACTCCTATTTTGGGAAGGGCCCTAGAGGCCCCTAACTTCAGACCACCCAGCAGTAGCATCTCCAAAAGCAGCTGGAAAAACTAAGGCCCACCCAGAGAAAAGGAGGGCTCAGGACACATGGCATCCATAGCACCCAGGTTTCCAGGCTGTTAACTCTGTGACCTGGTGACCATGCTGTGCCTAGCTGGGGGCTGTCGTTCTGTGATTAAGAGAACAGACATGGGCTTCAGTCAGAAAACTCAAGTCCCTATAGTTTCTAGGCTCTCAAAAAACTCAGTTCAAATACACGGATGATTGTTTTTGGCACAAGAAGGAAAAGCAAACCCTGATAGATGAATTCGCCCAGGCTTCTCTCCTGTGTGCCGCCAGCCCATGTTGATGGGCCGACATGTTGACAAATGCTTCTGTCACTGAGATTTTCTTAATGAAAAGCAAAAGAGAACCGATTCTAGAAGGAAATAATCTGAATCTATAAGAAAGATCTGACCTGGAGAGGTGGCAACAGAACCCATGAGTTGGCCCTTCAGAGACCTTGGGTGTAAAACCATGGTGGAGAGAGAGGAGGGAGCTGGCATAAGGAGGGGGTATCCAGGGAGAGGCTCTGCCTTCCAGGGCTGGTCAGGTGGAGGGGTTGGCACTTTTGGGGGCTCTGGAGGGTGGGGCTTTGGTTTATGGGAGATGAACTGTGAGATCAGTGTCATCTAGAAGTTTGGGGAAGACAGAGCTGTGGAAAAATGGAAGGGCTGCCTTGGGAGGGGGTGGGAACCCCTCCCTGGGTTGTTGGAATTCATGCTGAGTTCATGGGGGACCACTTGTGGGTGATGTTGTAGAGGAGATTCTTCCCTGTAGTAAGAGTATAAGAGCAGGGGCTGGCAAACTGTTTCCAAAAAGGGCCAGATCGTTTATTTTTGGCTCTCTGTCACAACCACTCAACTCTGCCATCGTAACGTAAAAGCCAGCATAGAAGCAAATGCCAACATATGTAAGCAAATGGGTGTTACTGTATTTCAATAAAACTTTATCCACAGAACATGTGTGGGGCCAAGTTTGGCCTGTGGGACGTAGTTTGCTAAGCCTGTCTGTCAGCACCAGTTCTCAAATGTAGCTGCACATTGGAATTGTCTGGAGAGCATTTAAAATCATAGATACTGGAGTCTGACACCCAAGCGTTCTGATTTAGTTGGCCTGGCCTGTGGCCTGAGCATCAGGATGGTTAAACACTCCACAGGTGGTTACCGTGTACAGCCAAGAACCTCCAAGATCCCTACTAAAACTAAAAGTTTCTGTTTCAGTTTCCCCTAAAGAACCTACCAAGACTTGGGCCCAGGTCAGCACAGGCTGGTTTGGTTTATGGACGTTCCAGAGATGAGACCCTCAGGATCGACTTTTCTCTTTTCTCAGATAATAATGAGTTTGCAAAAGAAAAAGAAAATAAATAACCCTGCTGGAAAACGGGATGCCCTGCTAGAATGCAAGACCAGCTCCTGTGGGAATCCGTAGACCGCGCAGTGTGTTATTGTTTGCTTTTAAGACAACTGACGAAACTCTCTCTTCTTTTGACAGGACATAAAGGCCCTTCTGTTTGGTTCCAGTTTTTGCTGTTTCAATGAGGAATGGAAACTTCAGAGTTTTTCCTTTAATGACAAAGCCTCGTTAAAATACGGCATCGTGCAGAACAAGGCAGGTTGCTTTTAAGTTTCCCAGGGACATTTCTGTGGGCCCATCACAGACAGGGGCAGGATGTCCCCCAGTTTGGTAAGTCCTGCGAGCATTTCCTGAGCTCTTCAGTGCCAACTAGCCCTGTGTTTGCCAGGTTGTCACCCAGTGCTGGAATTTCATGTGTGGCTGGCAGAGCAAGAGCTGGGGAGTGTGACCCTTACTCTATGAAGACTTCTCCTCAGTGTCCAGAATCTTCTCTGAGAGGAGCAGAAGGAGGCTCTGTGTTTGTTGGGGGCATCAGAGTGGGTCCACAGGCAGAGTATTGGGAAATGGTTTTGCAAGCAGGGCTGGAGAGAGGACACTTGAGGCAGGAGGCAGCCTGAATAAAGGAGAGGCTTCGAGAAGAAGTGTGTGAGGAGGAGGTGTTTTCAAGACAGGGAAGTGTAGGTAGACGGGAGCAGGATTTGGACCCGGTGTGTACACATTTCCCAAGTTACACACTTTAAGGGCCAGAAGATACTCTAAATCCAGCAGCCCAACGAGGTTCCATTTCTCAAATCCCAGGAAGCTCCCCTGCCCCACACTGCCCGAGGAAGAACCCCAAGACCATTAGCCTTTGTCCCTAGTGTGGCCAAGCTCAGCTCATTTTGCACCCCCAGCTCAAGGGCACCCACATCTGCTACTCTGATATTCCTTGTCCTTGTTGATGCCTATAGAAATGAACCCCTCAGGGAGCCTTCTTCCTCTAACGTGGGGTGGGGGGGCAATAGAGACACACATAATGGGTGCTGAGGCAGGCCACACCTGGGCAAAAGATTGCTCACATAAGCAGAGGCTGCTGCAGGGGGTACTGAGGTGATCAGGGGAGACTTCCTGGAGGCGGAGGCCGTTAGGATGGGCCTCGAAGCTGAGTAAACTGTTGACACCCTCAGCCTGTGGACATGGAAGCATTTCTCTGGATGACTGGGAACCTATGGTGATGAACCTGGTTTTACACCTGACTGGTAGTGAAGGCCTGTTTTCTTCCCATGAGACATTGCAGACTTGCTCTCCTTCCAGTGCTGGGCACCGTGGCCTTTGTCACCCCCTCTCTGTGACTAGGCTCAGTGCTTTGCAGAAGTACTCAGCACATCAAAGGCCCGTGTTGGAGGGGCAGGAACTGGTGGGAGCAGGCTGGTTCTGGAGGAACAGCCAGGTTTGCCCTGGTCAGTCCTCACTGGTACTAATGTGTGTCCTTCTTTGCAGGGGGGTCCCTGTGGGGTTCTGGCAGCTGTCCAAGGCTGTGTCCTACAAAAACTCCTGTTTGAAGGAGATAGCAAAGCTGACTGCGTTCGGTAAGTCAGTGCTCATAATAGCAATATCTTCTTTTCCCAAGGCCTCTCCTCAGTGTCCAGAAAAAACAAGCAAGGAAGCATGTGTGTTCCCTGATATTTCCCGTCTTCTGAAAAGGGAAATGGCGACCGGCTAGCAGGTCCAGTGCTGACCAGTTGAAATGACCTGTGTGCACTTGCCTCTAAAAGAAGGGAGGGTCGTTAAGTCCCATTCCACGTGGGAAGCAGCTGCTGGAATGGCATCGAAACTAAGGCCACCCCCCTCCTCAGCAGTTGAGCGCGGTAGCTGCCCAGCTCCCATCCACACCCACATCGACCCGCTGACCCCTTGACTGAGCCCAGGTCTCAGTTACCTCATGTTACCCCATGTTACCTCACCTCTGCCAACAGCCATTACCACACATTCCAGCCAGCCCCGCGGCACATTGCTTCCACTCCCTCTGGCCGTTTGTTTTCTACCTCACGCTTTAAGTGTTTGCACATGGACCCCCCCTCATTCTCATTTTCTCTCTCACTCAACAGACTTTTCTGGAACATCTCTGTGCAGGCACAAGTGATACAGACAGGGATAGATGCACTCTCTATGCTCCAGAATGCTCTGTGAGGGATGGATGGATAGAAAACCCTCATTCTATAGCGTGGTCAGGGCTAAGATGGAGGGATTGGCAAGGTGCTGGCCAGGGCTGGGGCTAGATGGCCGATTCGAGGAGACTGTCGTCTTACTTTTGTCTCTCTGTGTGCCCAGTTACTAGCTTGTTCTGAGTTCCCCTCAGACCTACAGAACTGGTGCGTCTCTTTCTTCTTTTAGTTGAAATATAACATGCATGCAGTAAAGTGCACATGTCAAAAACATGCACAGCTCAGACGTGTTCTGCTCAATGAATTATTGCAAAATCCCACACTCATGAACCTCTCATGCAGATCACAAAAGAAAATTACTTCCAGCACCCCAGAAGAGTCCTGCCTAGTAGATACCCCCATTCTCTTCCCAAAAGTTGAGATTAAACAAATTCTAAAATCACAGCTTAGTTTTGCCAGTTCCCGAATTTTAATTAAAGGGGCTTGTTCTTTGATGTACGTATTTCAGTGTCTTTTCTTTTTCTTTTTTTTTTAAAGCTTAGGTGTTATAAAGACAGCAACTCATTCCCCATTCACCCATGTTCAGCTTCCTGGGAGATACGCTGGCCCCCCAGACATCCTGCCAATTTCGGGACAAATGAAACATCTTTTACCAGCTTAGAGGATTTTGCCTTAGACGGGGTCCAAGGGAAGGCAGCTTTGCATGCTTGGCATTTTAGAATGTGTCCAGTAATATAATTTGTCTGATTACCAAGTAATCATCAAGGTGTTTTATCTTAAGCTAAAAGATGTTAATTCTCAGCATAGCAGAACTGTAACCAGAAGCAGAGTGATATAACATTTCCACAGCTGGATCTCACCTTATTCTCCATACCCCGACCAGTCCACACATAGCTGCTCCTGTCTGTGCACGGCCATTCCCCATTGTGTGCTCTGGAAGGCCAGCCAGCAAAGTGCTGCCCACAGTGTGGACAGAGACCCTGCTGCTGACTCTCCCAGAGAGGCAGCACAGTGCTTGATGTTCTGGAATGTTCCCGACTAAGTGGAATTTGCTAAATGAGGGAGCTGCCCTCAAAGGGTGCGGGGACTGTCCCTGAGTGTACATGTCCCCACCTGCCTACCTACCTTCCCTCCTTGCATTCAGAAGAAGCATGCAGGGAGGACTTGGCAGGTGCTTGGAGGGAATACACGGCTCAACAGGACAGCTGTGGCCTTGCCTTCATGGCACCTTTGACTGACCATGAGAGCCAGGCAGATAGGAGGCCTACAGGGGATGTGCAGGAAGCTTGGGGTTCACCCAGACATGAAGAGGGTGGGGCAGGTTTGTTGGAGGAGTGACATTTGAGTCTCACCAAGGTCTGGAGGTAATCAGGACTCCCAGTTGGCTTGACACATATCCTCGCACATGCTTATTCTCCCTCAGTTTCCCCCTTCCCAGCAAACCCCTCGTACTTGGTTCTGGGCTCCTCACCACACAGAGGCCATGACTTCAGGGAGGCCTTCCCAGATCTCCCTGGTTGAGATAAACCCAGGCCTGCTCCAAGGCCTCCCCACCAAATGGCACCCTTGTTCATGGACATCATTACCTGTCCATTGTCTGCTCCCCCCCATCCCCCAGCCCCTGGGAACACAAACCCCATGAGAACAGGGGCCTTCCTGGGCTGCCTGGTTCACAGCCTGTCTCTGGCATCCAGCCCAGGGCCTAGTCCACAGAAGAGGCCCTCAGAATTTTTGTTGAATGAACACATGGACAAATGCATGAGTTATCCAGACTAACAGGGAGGGGAGGGGAATGGTGTTCCGGTAAGGAGAACAACATGTGCAGAGGCCTGAGGGCAGGGAGAGCAGGGCCAGGAGCCAAGAGTTGCCTGGGGTGGCCGGGGCAGAGTTCGGAGGGGCAGGGTGAGACTGGGGATGGTGGTCAGGGACATGCTGCCAGAGGGGCCTTGGAGGCTTAACCATTCGCTTGGGCCCAGTGTTGGCCTTGGCCCTCATGGGAGATGTCTCATAACTCATTTTGGCCCCCTTCTCATTCAGAGCTGCTTTTGAACTTGGACTTTGTACTTGGGGGACATTGGGGATTGCTTCCCAGTGATCAGGATGGGGTGTTTAAGTTGGTTCCAGGCAGGGCTGTTCCTGCCCAGGGCACAAGGCAGGCTTCGTTCCTTGTCACCTACCCCACCCACCACTAAGGGAGTATGCGAGCCTCTGGATCCACAGGTGCATTCTCCAGGGAACACTTTGCTCTCCACACCAGGGAGTGCAGCCAGGGCTTGGAAAGCAAAAAGCCAACCTGGTTGTGGGTGCAAGTTGGGCTCTGGGTGGAAAGAAAACCAGGCCAGCTGTATAAGCGAGGTTCTCTTCCATGTCCCGCCATCTGCCAGTCAGACACCAGCCAAACGTGGACTCAGGCCCAAGTTTATACTGACAGACCTCTGTTTAAGCACCGACTAGGTGGAGAGTTCCACCAAGGCCTTGCTGGGAGGCAGGGGAGGGAGTGCAGCCTTGGCTTCCATGGGCTCCCTGTTGGCTGGGACCCTGCAAGAGGAGTTGGGGCCAGCCTAGATTGAAGGCCCTTGGCAGCCAGGCTGGTGGGGCTGAGCTGGGTCCTGGGGGCAGCGGTGGGTAGGCAGAGGGAGAAGGGGAAAGGAGGAGTGGCTGGGGTGTGTCTGTGGGGGGGTTCCAGGTGGGAAGGAGCCCCACTCTGTCTGCCTGGATGGACCAGAAGAGGCCTGTGTTGAGTATCCACAGAGCTCGGCCTGCTGGCCAGGGCCCCCTCCTCCAAGAAGCATGGAAGGATTCATGCTGCAGAAGAGTGACCTCAGTTTTCTTTGGAGCCTCCCAGCTAAGGGTGCTCCTGGTAAGTCCCTCCCCTCCCCACTCCCAATCCCTGCTTCCCCGGGCACTGCAACTAGGGCTGATCTCCACACAGGCGGAGTGCAGTGGGCTGGCTTTCTGTGTCCATCTATCAGAGCTCTTTCAGGGGCTCAGGCAGAAGTAGTTCAGAGGGGGACAAGATGGGGGAGGTCCAGTGGTGTCGGGCTATTGGCGAGGGGCACCAGATGTCTACACACACACACACGCACACACACACACACACACAGTCCTGTGCTTTCTTCTCCCCCTTCCCCTGCTATGGGGTTTTGAGGTGAGAGACTGCCTCAGGGCCTGGAAGGTGATTGGGGGTGGAAGGGGAGAGTTCTTCTGGTTCAAGCTAGGACTTGGGTCAAGCAAAGGCCGGAGGAGCAAGGGGCTGGTGCCCAGGGCCGGCAGCAGAGGAGAGAAGTGAGAGCAGAGTTGGGGTTGCTGCTTTGTGATGGTGAGGCCCTGCAGGTCAGAGGCCACCCAGAGTTGTCCTTGCTGCCTGGGTCTCGGTGCATCCTGTAGGTGCCCATGCTGAGGCTGGAAGGGGTGCCTGGCTCTGTGCTCCTTAGCCCCTTCCAGGGTGGGGCATGCTAGGCTGGGTCCAGAGACGTGGACTGCAGGGCCTCACCTTCTCATTGGTGAATCTCTGTCTTGCCTAACTTTGACTCAACAAGGAAACACAAATGAAGTCCTTTGTAAATCATCAAAGGCTGTGCAAGAAGGTGGGACCATATGGGGAAACTGAGGCTCAGAGAGGGAAGATGCTGGCCCAGGGTCACCCCTGGTATCTGTGGCTGAGCCCTGTCTGCCATCCCATGCTGCTGTGCCCCAGAAGAGACGCTGAGCAGTGGGAGAGCCAGAGAGGTCAGGAGTGACTGGCACCAGGAGGCTGATGTCATGAGTTTGAAACACTTGAATGCTGGACTCCCAGACAGATTCTCAGTGACCAAGGTGCAGCTCTGTGTTTTACAAAGGGCTTCTGGGAAGACCCTCCCCTTTTCCCCTAATTTGGAAAAACTCAGTACAGAAGAGTACAAAGAGTAATACAGAAACACCTACGGGACTCACTGCCTCACGTGAGCAACGGGTGAAGTCCCTGCAGCAACCTTAGTCCCCGGCTCCTCCAGTCTCATTGATTTATTCATACAATTTTATTTTTTTTTAACGTTTATTTATTTTTGAGACAGAGAGAGACAGAGCGTGAACGGGGGAGGGTCAGAGAGAGGGAGACACAGAATCTGAAACAGGCTCCAGGCTCTGAGCTGTCAGCACAGAGCCCGACGCGGGGCTCGAACTCACAGACTGAGAGATCATGACCTGAGCTGAAGTCGGACGCCCAACCGACTGAGCCACCCAGGCGCCCCAATTCATACAATTTTAATATGGATGGGTTGGGTCACTGGTGTTGCTGCATGGGCCGTGTGTGCTGAGTTGGGTTTGAGGCTTCAATACTTCCTTTTGACTCTGAAATTCCAGGATTTCAGAAATGACCCAACTGAAAAAAAACAAAAACAATGCAGGCGACCTGCTCTGTTCTCTTCAGGAGCAGCACGGTGGCCTGGCTCGCCACAGCAAGGCGAGGCGGTGTCTGCAGCTGCCCCACTCGGGGCCCTCCTCGCACCCTCCGCCCACACTCACAGCTGATGGGGGTAATGGTTCTGTGAAAGCAGCGTGGAGGATGTGACTGCGCCCTCCAGGGAAGTCATGCTGAAATAAAGGCCTCTTGGCAGGGATGGTGTTTTTTTCTGCAGGACTGTCTGGCTTCATTAGGACCTATTCCATCAGGCCGGCAGCTGGCCTCTCCTCAATCGGGAAGGACAGCGCCCGGTGACAGGACTCCGTGTTTTTCCACTTGAGGAGGGCTGTGCCTGTGGCTGGCTGTGGGAAGACCATGAGCCCCACTCCCCTGCAGGCCTAGAGAGAGCCACAGACAAGATTGACGGCCCCACACCTCCTCCCCTTTGGAATTGTGAAATTCAAGGCCCAGAGAAGGAGGGGCACTTGCCCAGGGCCTGTCTGGCTGGACACTAGGGGGAGAGCCAGGCCTGGACCCCAGGTCAGCTGGTCCCCAGACCAGCCTTCTTCCCCTCCCCTGCAGCAGCTTTTGACCCTGAGAGGGAGCAGAAAGCCTGCAGTCGTTCCCAGGCCTTCCTCTGGATTGTCTGTAGATGCTGTAGGCTATCTCGAGATAATTAGGATCAAAACATCTCTTTAATCTGAAGGACTTAAGTAGTTTAAGCAACTATGTAGGATGTATTACTCTGCTACGCCCTCCACCATCCATCGACCCGTATCTTCAGTCTGTACTTCTGTGAGGAAGTAGGTGCTTAAAGAAACTGTTCTTGCTTGAGGAGCCTGGCTGGATGCTACATTCATGGTAGGAGTTTGATGAACGTGTGTCTGACTGATGAAGACAACACAGGGCCACCCCTGTCATTGAGGTTTTGCAGGTGAAAGCCGGGAGTTAACCGGGTGAAGCTGGAGTCGGGGCAACTCACCACAGCGCCTCCTTCCTCTCGTCCTTGGCACGGACAGCCCCGTCTACCCTGTGGCTGGTTAAATGGCAGAGATGGCAATGCTGGGATGATGCTTGGGGGCATCTGGCTCGGGGTCTGCCTCTATGCGGGAAGGCGAAGGTCAGCGAGGGCGAGGGGCTTCCCCGAGGCCTGTGAACCAAACCTGGAACCACACCTGGGCCCGACCACTGCACTCTTCCACTTCGTTCTCTAGAAAGATGTATCTCAAGAGAGCAAGCTAGAGAAGACTCAGGGAAGGATGCAGAGACTAGAAGCGTTTCCAGAAGGAAGCCAGTGAAAAGAATGAGGATTTTTGTGTAGAGATGCAGAGGTTCCGAGGGGCTTGTAATCAGTCTGCGAGAGAGATCAGGAAGACACGGGCCAGACCGAAGAGCCAGTGTTGTCCGGTGCTGAAGAGCTGAGCTCGAAGGCAGAGGGATGCTGATTCCTAAGGCAAGAGGTCCAGACAGTTGGTTCCACTTCCCCAAGTTCTCCTTCCTCCCTCAATGCTGTTTTGATTTTTCCAACTTTACGGACTGTGTGGTTCACTTGGATGAATCATTTAGTCGCTGTGCCTCAGTTTTCACATTTGAAAGGGGCAAGGATGCTACTGCCGTTACAGGGCGGCTTTAATGACTAATGGAATAATACACGTGAAGTGTTTCTAACCGCGCTTGGCATGTGATAAGCACTCAATATGTGTCGACTGTTGAATCTCATTTGTGGCTACACTGAGAAGCTTTCAGTCAAGCACATGACTTGCTTCAGCAAGTTCGTGTAGAACACAGTGAATGTTGAAAGGTGACCTCTTAGTTCCCTGTCTGCAGGTTTTCCAGCATAGATGTTCTAGGCAGAGTCTACAGTGCAGAGACGATTTTGCACAACTCGTACCCATGGCAAGGGTTCTAACCGGGGAGTACCCTCGTCGCACCTGTGATGTGGGAAGAGCCCACAAGGGTGAGATGGGGTGGAATGCTGGTCGGGCACTAGCTGTAACAACCCCGCTGGGGAGCAGGGCATCCCGGTCCCGGACGGGGGCAGGAAGGGGATTGGCAAGGGTACTCGGGAGGTGTGATTGACAGGGCATGACGGTCACCCGGGTGGGGGCAGGGCAGGAAACAGGATCCATGGGGATGACGAAGCCCACTTTCATAGATTCTGAATCCAAAGAGATAAATGTCCAATCCTTTCTCCTTTGTCTGACAAGCCCTGCCTTCCTGGCCCCCCCTTAGTCCTTGGCATCACCTCTCCGGAAACCCAGAACAACATTTCCTCACCTTTGTTTTCATAGCTGATGGTGACCCGGGCCAGTGCTCCCTGCACAGCTCGGGCTGCCTGGCTTGATGATGGCATGGTAACCATTTCCTCGAGGAGCTTGGCGGGTCTCCAGAGGCTGCAGAAGTACCAGGCAGTCTGCCATTTCATTTTTCAAGTGGGTTGAGGGTGGCTTGTTACTTTCACACCAGATGTCAGGAGTTCACCTTCGTGTCACCATGGCCAAAGTGGGGACTTGATGTTTCCATAAAGACAGCAGTAATAGGTATTGGTTATTGAATATTGACCACGTGCCAGGTGCTGGGCTATGGACCTTACACACATCATCTTGCTTAAAGTTCCCAATGCTATGAACGAGGTCCTCTTGTCATCTCCAGTTTATGGAAGGGGAAACTGAGGGAGGGCTATGTCACGTCACCTCCCATTTTAGTCGTTTGACAGCCTGGATGCAGACAACTGGTTCTGTGTCTCAGGCACTGGGGAGTGACCACGTGCTGCCCACCATGGTGACCTGTGTCCGGGTCTCCTCGTTCCCATTTCTCCAGTTTCTTCTTCCTCCCCCCACCTCCGCAGCTCAGCACGGAGCTCAGATGTTAGTTGGCTACTGAAAACATAGAAAACTACCCCCACTCCGCTCTGTGTCTTCCTTTGAGCCCCAGCAGGGCCTTCATCAAGGCACCTTTGTTAGGAAGAGCCTAACAGGCTGCTTTTGTAAGAATGTAATTTTTCTAAGAGTTTAGAAGAAATCCATGGACTCCAGGGGTGGGCAAGAAGTACAGCTCTCAGGAGCCCTGGGAAGGTGAAACTGAAGGAAGTGTCTGTATCAGGCTGTTGCCTGTTCTTCCCTCTTGCTCGTGTCACACAACAGGGTTTCTCTGTTACCCTTTTATCATAAGACATCTCTCTGCCATTTTTGACATTGCTGGCTGCCTGTTCTGCTCAAAGCCCATTTGCTTCTAAAACTATGTAACAGCACTGTCTCCCAGCCGAGCCCCTACTGCCTTGCCACTTCCTGCCTTCCTCTGCCTCCCTGGTACGCCAGAGTTCTGGGGCGTTTCATCCTTGGCCACCACCTCTGCCCTTCCCCATCATCTCTTTGGGGAATCTTAGCCACTCAAAGTGCTGAGGACTCCTTACATGCTGGTGGTTCATAAACTTATACTCAGTGCCAGCTGCTGTCCTGGGCTTTAGATGGGTCAGATAGCTTCACCTGGGGGTCCCATGGGCACCTCCAGCTGCTCCCCCAGTTCTCCTCTCTGCCTGTATTCCTCATTTCAGTGAACAGCACCACTGTGCACTCACGAAAGCCCCAGAGATTACCCTGAATCCTTCCTCTCCCACATCCCACGCCCTAGAGCTAACCAGCAAGGCAGGCTGCTCTTCCCTCTGTACCCATGACCTCCTTTCCTGTGGCTCGTGGGAGTGAAGGGCACCTGCTTGCACAAACCATTGTCTCCACAGGACTGGATATTGGGACTGGTCAAGGCTGGGTCAGGGCAGTACCAGACCTTTGCCAGGGATGGCTACCTTTCCTCGGAGTGGCGGTAGTTCCAGAATGCCTTCAGCTCAGCCTCCTGGGCTCTGTCAGAACGCACCACACTGGCTTACACATACCTCGGGCCCTGCCAAGCCTCCAGGGTCCCCTTTGCTCCCTGGGCTGTTTCCTCAGCCTGCTCCTCCTCCAGCCCCACCCGGGGCCCGTCCCCCAGGGCTCTTCCCTTGGCCCTCATCTGAGGAGGCCCTGCTGGGAGTCCCTGAGCTCTGGGGCCCTCTGTGTGGCAGAGGAAGGAATAGGCTATCTGCTACAGGGCTACGTGGTCCCTGGCTTGTGTCCCTACCGGCATAAACACGTTCTCTTTTTCCTCCTCAGGCCGCTGCAGCCTTCCAATGCTCACAGGACCCACTGCCTCGCCCTGGCCATCGCGGACATTGTGTGGCGGGCTGGGGGCCATCAGAGAGCCGTGGTCACACTGTAAGTGCTTCTCAGGGCCTTGTCACTACCACTCACATGGGGCACGGCTGCAGGCAAGCTGGCTGTGTGCTTTCCTGTCCTTGGGGAAATTGTCTTTCCAACAGGCTGTCTGTGCGTCCTCCTGGGTGCCTGTCATGTGCCCCATGCCAGTGTGAGCCCAGAGAGGCAGCCCCACACTTGGGAGAGGTCTGGAGGGGTCTCCATGCAGCTCCATTCTCCTCTCTGCCGGGGGTCGCATCTATCTCGCCTTCCTCCCTGGGGAGCTTTGGGGGACACAACCCTCTGGCCTAGGCAGCCTGCTCCCCTCTGTATTTCTGACCCCGTGTCCTTGGCAAACAGCCTCTCGGTAACCAGTCACCCTCTGATTCATACCGCTCTCCTAGTCCCAAAGCATGCTCCTGTCCACTTTGTCACCTGGACCCCTGTTCCACTGAGGAAGAGACTTACCCCCACTGCCTCCATCCTCCCGCAGGTGGAGGACGCCATCCATGTAGTCCACATGGGCTGCTCTTCAGTCTGGCCCTTCACAGCGGGAGCATCACTCCATCCCAGGCCTGTGGCTAAGCTTTAGTAAAAAGGATGCCTTTGGGGGCCAAAGATTACACTCTGGTGGGGTAGAATTGTCCGTAGAGCACACTGCTAAAGAGAGAGGACTCCCGGGCACCTGGGTGGGTCAGTTGGTTAAGTGGTGGGCTTTGGCTCAAGTCTAGATCTTGTGGTTCATGAGTTCAAGCCCTGCTGATAGCTTGGAGCTTGGAGCCTGCTTCAGATTCTGTGTCTCCCTCTCTCTTTCTACCCCTCTCCCTCTCATGCTCGCTCTCTCTCTCTCTCTCTCTCAAAAAAAAAAAAAAATTGAAAAAAAATTAAAGAGAAGGGGCTCCAGAAGCTAACTCCTGTTGCTTATTGGCTGTGTGGCTTTGGACAATTGACTCAACCTCTCTGCACTTCATCTGTTTACTCATCTGGCAAATGGGGATAATAGTAATGATTATTTGGTAGAGTGACTGTGAGAATTAAATAAGTTGTATGTAATAAGTGACTATATTACCAGTTTAATCATTTACCCACATGAATACATAGTGCATAATAAATGTGAAGTACTTAGGACAATGTCTGGCACATACTAAGTACCATCTCAGTGTTGGGTATTATTGTTGTTCCTGTCGAGTGCTTGTCCTTGGTACTCGTGTCCCAGTTAACGGATTAGCCCTGGCCCTTAGGATCTGCATGGCAGTGCTGAAAGCAGATGGGACAAAAATTCAATTTCTCCCTGTTTTATGGATTAGAAAACAGGAGCCCAGAGAGGGGCAGTGGCTGGTCCCAGCCCAGGCAGCAGGCTAATGACCCAGTGGGCCCCAAACCCCACTTTTAGTGCACGCCTTCCTGGGCTGCACACGCAGGGCGTTGTGTAAATGGACGTGGGGTTAGGGTGGGAAGCCTCAGGCCAGAGGCTGAAATTCCTCCCAGCCCTGAAAATGAAGGACAAGTCAGCATTCCTCAGTCTGGAAATCTATTTGTCAGTTGTGGGTGAGAGGCAGGCTTCCTCCTGCCAGGACTTGGGTTTGGTTACCCTAAGCTCTCCTCCTGCCGTCTTTTTTCCATTCCTTTTCCCACCCCCACTAGTGGAGTTCTTTGGACCCAGCCTAGTGGGTGAGTACAAAGTGGGGGAGAAACGAGAAACCCTTGGTCCCGTTCTTTCCTCTGGAGCCACCTTTTTATTTGTCCTCATTTAATGGCACATGTGGTTTCACCCTGGCTCAAGGGCATGTCTTCTCCCCATGCAGAGGACTCATGCATCTCCCTTTCCTTTTTAGGGCTTCAGGAACACAGCATTTCAGTCCAACAGGGAAATACAAAGCAGATGGAGTCTTAGAAACAGTACGGCTTTCTGGAAAATTATCACGCAACCTTTGGCTTTGTGTGGGGACGGTCTCCTTTCATATAAGTAAATCCTCCCTCAGCTGGGGATGGGCCAGCCCTCCCTGCAGCCCAGGCTAGCAGATCCTCCACTTGGGATTGGGGTGGGGGCAGAGGTAGGGGCTCGGGGGTGGGCTCTCGCCAGGACTGGCTTTATGGCCAAGAGGCCAACAGGCGCCCTGTCACAGAGAAGAGCAGGCCATACGTAACGCCTTCTGGCCGGACCGCAGCCCTCTCTGTCCCTCTGTGTCTCTTCAGCATCCTCTCTGGGGTTGTTGCGAGAGGGCAGTGGGGTGGTATGGAGAGGGAGGAGGGTTCGAGGGTGGGGAAGAGCTTGTGCGGGACAGAGCACCGGCCATAAAGCCAGACCTGGTGTGACCTAGTAAGGGAAAGAAATGAGAGACGTGAGAATACAAAGTGACGTTTTCCACGAGTGGACCTCCTCTGCACTGAGGACTTTTTGTTTTACCTAGTTTGCTTCATTTGACCTGAGTCTGGGCACATGTGGCCCCGGGATCCTAACTGGGGGCCTCACCTGGTGGGTGTTTTCTCTACAAATGGCTTTTTCCTATCCTGCCTGAGAAAGCAAAGGAGACTCATACCCTCAGCTTCCTGCCAAACTCAGGACACTGCCTGCTGGGCTTAGAGCTGGGTGGGTCTCTCGCCCCGGCTCCCCTGCACCCCCAGGTGCTTCTCAGATCCCGCTTGTCAGTGGGGGGCAGGCACAATGTGGGCTCCTTTGCTTTGGCTCCGCAACACCTCCATTCCAGGGCTCTGTAGGCCTGGTGTGGCTGGCAGGGCGGAATTCACCCCCGAGACCCCAGCTGGGCCCTGTCAGCCTTTTAAGTTGCACACGGGTCTGGGCCTGTGTGCCTCCCCGCCCCAGCTCTCAAGGTCACCCGTCTGACTACAGGGACATTTCCTAGTGGGTTTTGTAGCCGCTGAAGCCGGGGTGGTGGGAGATAATCCAGGACGTGGAACCATCGGTGGGGGCTTGGGCGGCTCACCCTGGGGGTCTGTGTCTCCTCAGCTCACACTGCACAGTTTGACCTGCTATGAGGAGCTGGTGACTTTTCTTCAACAAAGCATCCATCAGGTATGAACAGTGGTTTATTTGGGGGGATGGTAGAGCTGTCTGCTTTCTTTATGGAGACCCTGCTCAATATATCCCGGCTGGGTGGGGCCTCCAGCACCCTGTCTGCTGGTGGAGATCTGTGCCCCCACCCCTTGCTGTGAGATGGGGTGGAACACATCCAGGGCCTGAGCAGCACAAAGTACTGTGGGAATTCAGGGCTGTAGCCTCACTGGTTTTGTGGAGGAAGGAGCCCAAGCCTCCCTGGTAAAGGACATGATTACTGGAGCCTTCTGCCTGGGTTCCAATCCAGGTAATACCCCTTGCTTAGTAGCTCTGTAGCCTTGGGCAACTTATTTAGCCTCCCTGTGCCTCAGTTTCCTCATCTGTAAAATGGGGCTGATAAAAACGGTGCTCAGAACTAGCGTGCCTGGCTCAGTGTGGTCAGTGATTTTAGCTTTCGTTGTTGATATAATGGTCACCACTATCACGATTATTTAAGGTAACCTTGAGACTGGTAAGTTGTAGACGCGTAGAAATGAGGGGGAAGCATTACAGAGGCAGGGTGCAGCATGAGCCAAGGCCAAAAGATGACCTCTGAGATTCCCCAACTGCAAGGTCTCATCTTCTGACGTCTGTGTGTCAGGGTGGAAGGAAAGAAACAGCGCTGAGCCCTTCTCTCCTGGTGTGCAAGCAAATGGTCCATGCCTCTTCGCCTTTCTTTCAGCCTTCTGGGCTGTAGGATGAGCTCTTTTAGGCTCCCAAGAAGGCGACTTTGCCTAGAGATTTGCTGGCGAGCCCGGGTGGTGGGACTGGACATTCTGCTGTCTTACTATCTCCTGTTCCCTGAAGGCGCTGTGTGTCTGGGCGGAGCCAGGGAAGAGTGGTCACAGACGCTGCTTGGGTAGGAAAATGGGGCCTGTCCTGAGACCACTGCGAGGCAGGTGTGCAGTCACCAAGGTGCTGACTCTTCAGAAACTTTCTGCCCGAGAGCTGTTGCCCAGAGATGATTCAGTCCGAGGAGCCTGGCCCGTGTCCCCAGCTTAGGACGCTGTCTTTCTGCACTGACCGTTCCTCCTGGCCTTTCTGGGAGGTGCAAGAGAGGGGCTCTGGCATGGGAGGGGTCCCGGCCTAGACTGGCTGCCACCTGCTCCCTGTTTCTGGCTCTCTCTGGTTCTTCACGGACATAACCCAGGGGGCTGTCTGCCGATGCAGTGCACTTCCCAGCTGGTGCACACAGCTGTAGGGATCCTGGAGCAGGGACCTGAGGGCCCCTGCTAGCTTATTCCTCAGCCACATGGGGCCCTTGGGAAAGTCACTGGGCCTTAGTTGCCTCATCTAGAAAATGGAAGATGGAGCAGTTAGCAGGTAACTTCCAGCTCGTTACTGTCCAGTGGTGGTTTTTAAAGAAGAAACTTAAATGCATGGACAAGAATGCCTTCTAAATTAAGCATCAGGCAATCTAAATAAGCAGAAAGGATTCTACTCTTTTTTTTTATTTTTTATTAAAAAAAATTTTTTTTAACGTTTATTTATTTTTGAGACAGAGACAGAGCATGAACGGGGGAGGGTCAGAGAGAGGGAGACACAGAATCCGAAACAGGCTCCAGGCTCTGAGCGGTCAACACAGAGCCTGACGCGGGACTCAAACTCACAGACCGCGAGATCATGACCTGAGCCTTAGTTGGCCGCTTAACCGACTGAGCCACCCAGGCGCCCCAAGGATTCTACTCTTAAATGTACTCAGAGTGTTGTGAGGATACAGCAGTGCGTCCAAAAGATGAGCAAAGCCTAATCGCCTCCGTGCATGTGATTTGACCAGGGAGGCAGGCCCCCGGGCTCCTGTGTTCACACCATCAGGTGAAGCGGAGCGTGGAGCCACCGGTGCCAGGAGAGGGAGGTGCCCTGGAGGCTTCGAGGGGGCAAAGGAGAGCCCTTGGGAAATAGCTCAGATGCTCCTGGGGCCTGTCACCGCCCACTGATGGCCCTGGGGTGATGCCTCAGCACCAAGGTTTTCTGCATCTTCGTCTATGAAATGAGGCCTTTCTCCTCCCTCTGTCTGTACCCTGGGGTTTCTGTGAAGCCCAAGCAAGACAGTGACTTTGGAAGAGGTTCAGAGGGTGGGCCTGTGCTGAGGAGGGGCTGCCTTCTTTCTGTCATTCTTCTGGATCCAGAGTGGCTCCCCCTCCTCACTTGGCTTTGGTCCCTGTGTACCAGTGGTCAGTATTTGGCCCTCCTCACCCTGGAAGGTGGTGCCTTCCCCCACAGTGTAATTATGTTTTTTCTGGAAGCCGTTGAGCTGCCTCAGCACTACCCTCACCAAATTCATTTTTCATGGCCTGGGCCTAAGAGGGGTTCCTCGTGCCAGGCCTGGAAACGAACACTGAACCATCGCTGCCCAAAATAAATAGCCTCCTTGCTGTGTTTTCATTAACGCTCACCCTCGGGTGAGATGTCTGGCTGCCCCTTGCGAGCTGGGCGAGCCTCCGCCCCTGCCTCCTTTTGGGGTTCTTTGGTGGGCTTCGATCTCCCCAGGGCCAGAGCAGCGCTGGAGGATGGCCCCTTCTTCCCAAATGGCACCATACATTTTTCTGGACCCTAACGGCAGTTTCGGGCCCAATTGCCCATCCAGAGAGCTCTCCTTTCAATGCAGGCACCTTGCCCTGTGGCCTCCCATGTCTTGGCAGCTTGGATTTGATGAGATAATTTTAGTAAATTTTTTTTTAATGTTTTTTTATTTTTTAACAAAATGGAATATTGGTGCCATTCAGTCATGTTCTGGTGGGGGCCAGAAGCCCCAGGCAGGCATCTTTTCTCCCTGCTAGCCAGTCTGCACAGAGGGGCACATCCAGAGCTCATGGGAAGCTCCCCTTGAGGCTGTTCCAAGGACTGTGGAAAATGCTGGCCCACATAGTACTGACCGTTCTCCATGTTTATGCAGACTTGGGGTGCACAGCAGGCTTCTGTGTCCCCTGGTTCATTGCAGCCCTGCAGCTGCAGGTGTGGCTGAGGGGGAAGCAGACAGAGAGGGTGCCATGCTCCCCCAACACCATGGGTGGGTCCATGGCAGCAGTTGGTTGGGGAAGCGGAGACAGAGAGCTTTGTCACTCCCCGAGGCAACATGCAGGTCAGTAGCAGAGCTGTGACCAGAGCGCCGGCCCTCCCGAGCCCGTGTCCTGCTGTACAAGGGCATCAGCATTACCCTTTGCAGTCATCAGAGCATGTCCACAGCCGTGGTCTCCTAGAATGTGCACCAGAGCCCAAGGAAATACGCAAAGTAGGGATTCATCATCCTCGTTTTGCAAATGGAGAAACTGAGGAGAGCAGAAGTTAAGTGACTGGTTTGAGATCAGAGAATTACAATGAGGTTGATATAAGATTGTTGTTGATTTATTTGTTCCATTTCTATATCCCCCCCCCACCAAAATATTTTGTTACTTATGAATTTCTAGAAAAAAAGTTAATTATAAAAAGATGATGTTCTTGGGGCTTTTCTATGCTCCAACCATAGTAAATCTGCCCTCTCTTGCCTTTGAGCCTTTGCATTCGCTGTTCATCTTGCCTGGAACAGCATTCCCTCTCTTCTGCTTGTTTCTTGTCCTTTGGGTTTGGATATCACTTCCTCCTGAAAGCTTTCCTTTGCATTCCTTCCTTCCCTAAATCCTTAGTCTGCTTGAAGGCCCTTTCTGTGTGTTTGCAGAGCACCTTGTATTTCCCCCCTCCTTTTCAAGTTGCTTCTTGTTCTTTCTTCCCTGAGTTACTTCCCGCAAAGGCAGATCTGTGTCCACCTTGTTCACAAGCATAACCTTATCAGGGAGCCTCCTCGTGGCACGAAAGTTCACACAGCAATTTTTTATTTATTTTTATTTTTTATTAAAATTTTTTTTAACATTTATTTATTTTTGAGAGACAGAGAGAGACAGAGCACGAGTAGGGGAGGGGCAGAGAGAGAGGGAGACACAGAATCTGAAGCAGGCTCCAGGCTCCGAGCTGTCAGCACAGAGCCTGATGGGGGGCTCGAACCCACGAACTGTGAGATCGTGACCTGAGCCAAGGTCGGCTTCTTAACTGACTGAGCCACCCAGGTGCCCCCCACAATAATTTTTTAGATGACAAATTGAGTTGCAGTATGGAAATGAAGACTGTATTTTGAAGGAAAGAAAAGATAATTTTATCAGAAGCTTGAGCTGAAATAATTACCGCAGCTGAATACCCTACTTGGCTCTGAGCTTCCTGGCAACCAGGGAACAATGGAAAGGGGATCGAAGATATCATTCTTATTGTTTCAGCAACACAAACGTGTTTGAGGGTCTGGTTTCAAGTCCAAAAAGAAACTGACCACACATAAGGAACACTGACCATCATAAGGCAGCGTCTTCATCCACAACGCACTAGAAGTGGTGTCATCCCGAGAGGGGGGATACATAAGGTCTTCACACAGTTGCAGCTGGGGGATGGCATTTCTCTAGGGCGTCAGCGTGACGTAGCCCTTCGCAGGAGGCTACTGGACAGGTGGGCAGTGCAGAGCCAGCACCATACTAAGAGCCCACACGGGTGGCAGGCCCCGTCCTACGGGCTTTATAAGGATGATCTCACTTAATCGTCACAACACCCTGATGAGAGTAGGTCCTGGTATAATTATCCTTGTTTCACAGGTGAGAAGACTGGGGACAAGGAAGTTGAGAACTGTCCCCATGATCACAGAGCTAGGAGTGGCACAACCAGGATTTAACCCAGGCAGCCAGGCTCTAGGCTGTGGGCTCTAACCCAGGATTGGGACCGGGGGGAGATAAATTAGGTGCTCCCTTTGGGTAAAAAATTCAAGGAGGTACCAAAATCCTCAATAATCAGTATCAATAATATTTTTTAAATATCAAAATTAATCCACAAAAAAAACCCCAAAACCATGATGAACAAAATACCAAAAATTTTTGCAAGACAGGACCTGTCCTTGTACTTGAACGGCTTGGGTCACTCAGCCATCCTGACCCTGACTCTGCCCCACACCTGCTCCCTGCCTCTCTTAACACAGTGCAGGTCTTTGGAGTAAGGGATTCAGAATCAAATAGAGCCTGCTGGAATCCCCCTGGGCTGTGTAGCAGCTGTGTGAGCTCGGGCCAATTGCTCGGTATCTGACCCATTTCCTTGTGTGACAGAGGGCAGTATTAACACTACCGTAAAGCACAGGCCTGTGACAAACACTTGCATGGTAAGGGAGGCTGCCCCGGCTGCTGTATTGTGAACTTCTGGGACTCGGTCGTCATTGGTATGCACCTTGGCGGCCACTGTGTCTGCCCCCATTGTCACTCAGGCTGGTGTGCTCCCCATCGTTTAGGGGGCCTGCCATGGAGCCACCTGGTGACCTCTGGGACCCGGCTGGGGCAGCTGGCTCAGGGTCAGGGTCAGGGTCAGGCTCCCTAGGTGTGGCCCCTGAGGAGGTGAGAAGAGGGTGCAGACTTGGTGGGTGTTCATTCCTTTCTCCTCTTCCCAGTTTGAAGCAGGTCCCTACGGATGCATCCTGCTCGCCCTGTCTGCCATCCTGTCCAGGTCCACGGAGCTGTGAGTGTCTTCCTCCCTCAAACCCCCAGGCAGGGCTTGTCTGTCTTGTTCGCTGCTGCCTCACCCCACCCCCGAGAAGCCCAGGACCATGCTTGGTGCATAGCAGGCATGTCGTGAGCATAGTCAGGAGGATGAAGGAAATAGTAGAACAGGGGATGGTCGGCTGGTGGAGGAGAGAGAGCAGTTATATGCTACGTACATGTGTGTTCAGAGCTACCTTCTAGGTCTCCCCACGTGTGCTGGGGCTGCCTGGAGGGACTCCCACCCAAACAGCTAACAGTGCCGCTGGGTCCCCCATAGGACTGCGGTGGGCGCATACTTCAGCACATGTGGACTCCCCTGGGACGTGGATGGGGATGGGCAGTTGAGACGGAGGTCTGGGAAAGGACTGAGGGCCTCCATGAACTCAGGACGGGGCTCACCGTAGGCCGTGGCAGTCTGAAAGCTGCAAGGTCTGGGTCCAGGGCCAGCCCTGAGGACACGGGTAGGTGGGTACCCGGGGGCCCTGGAAGTGGAGGACTTCAGTTCCGTGTACCCTTATCAAATGTGGCCGCCCGGCTGCCCGAGAGCTGGAGTTTCTCCATATGTCCATTCTCCATGAGCTTTCTAGACCTCTAATCCGTATTTGTCATCTGTGCATTATGTCACCAGGGAGGGGAGCAGATTAACAGCACATTAACAGTTTTGTAAAGTACAATCGATTACTCCTTCCTTTTCCAAGTAGAGAGTAGACTCCAGAGGCCATGGAGACCCAGGGAATGAATTTTCATTTTGTGGGGTGCTTGCTGTGGGGGATGATTTGGGAACAACCCCATGCAGGTAGGCCTTGGGGAGTGGAGAGGTAGAAAGAGTAGCCATGTGGTGCTCAGGCTGGGGAGGCCCTGGCAGAAGGAGACACTTGCTCATGGCGGCCGGGCCAGGCCAGGGCCTGTCCCATGCCCCGTAGGCTCTGGCTTGGGTAGGAGGAGGACGTGGGGGCTCTGTGGCCTCATGCTGCCGGCCTGCCTGCTGCTTGCTGCTACTGACCTTATTAAATGTGGTGCACACACAGATTTTCTAATGGCATTTTTCTTCTAATCCTGCCATAATGATACGATTCATTCTTGGCCCGGGCTCACGTGCACCAGAGACCATAAGCCACACTGTCTTCTCCCCAGGCGCAAGTTTGCTAATCCCTGCCTGACCACGTTGGGTGGGGGTCTCTGGGTATGTGGTTGAGACCCCTGAGCTACCTGAGGGGAAGCTGGGCTCTCAGGAGGCCCATGCCTGGTGACATCTGGCTGTGTGATCTCCTGGGCCTCAGTCTCTCCACCTGTACAGGGAACCATCCGGCTCTGAAGGTCTAGGACTCTGTGATCAGAGTGTCTCTGCTCTGGTCACTGGGGCAGCTGCTAACGGTCTTGCTCACCAGCCTGGGTGTGCTCCTGCAGGGAGTGGCTCTGGAGGCCTTCTCCATGTGCACGGGCCTTCACCCCCCATAGCCAGGCTACTCTTCATGTTGTCCAGAGCGGGAGGACTTGGGCTGTGTCTGTCCCCTCCCCGCCCAGGCTCTGGCTCCTTGGGGGCATCTGTGTGAGGCATGGCTGCCCTGCTGGACCTGCATGGCCTCATGCTACCAGGCCTGACATCTCAGCTCTGCCACGTCCCTCCTGTCCACTGCACACACGTACACATGCAGATGCACACACACATAGATACACAGAGATACAGACACAGAGACACACGGATGCACACAGACACATGCACACATATAGATATACACAGACATATACACACACAGATATATATACATATACACACACAGAGATGCACAGAGATATACAGACACATACACACAGATATACATACATATGCACACAGACACACACAGGCACAGAGACCCATAAGATCCGTCTGGAGTCCCCTCCTTCCCCTTGCTCTCAGGGCAGAGGAAGGAGTAAAAGTATGTTGAGACCATCTCCCTCCCACTCAGGGCTCCTGAGGACCTTCCCTGGTAGAGATCTGCTTTAGTGTTGGACCCGGCAGGCACTGGGGGGGGCTCATCTTATCCTGGGCCTCCCCTTCCCTTCCAAGAAGACGGCGTGGAAGATATTCTCAGCAGCAGCAGCAGGAACGATGGTGACCGACACCTAGTAAGCTTCCTGTGTGCCCAATCCTTTGCTGCAACATGTTACACAGCACACTTGTTTCCCACCCCTGGCAGCCCTGTTCGGTGGCACTAATGATTCCCGTCAGCATCGCTGTCTTTCGGGTGAAGAAACGAGACCTGCCCCAAGCTCACACAGCTTAGCCCAGACAGCTTGGGCCCGGACAGGACTCTTTGGGTTTTCTGTTTAAGGAACTTGGGAGTCAAACAGACTTGATTTCAGGCCTGACTCTATACTCCTTTGCACCTGAGTTTCTCACTCTCTGAAAGGGGGATGCTAATTCCTGCTTCACGAGATTAAATAAAGATTTATATGTTGAGCGCTTGGCTCGGCTCCCGGTGGGTAGCCTGCTCCGATGACGGCCGCTGCTGGCGTGGTCCTGTCACAGCTGTGCTCAGAGGCATCTCGTGCCCCATCCTGTCCGTCTTGCCCTCAGTCTTGGCCCCGTGTCTGGTGGTGCAGACATGGCCGCAGGGAGGCCCTGCGAGTGGTGATGGGTCCACCTGCGGTGGTGCCCACCCTGGCAGGCACTTCCTGAGCTGCCCGGGGCCTCCCTGGGTGCTGTGTGCTGTTGCTCAGAGCGGGCAAGAGAAGTGGAGGCGGGAGAACCAGTCCCTGCCTGGGAGGGTGCCAGCCAAAGATGTGCTCGAGAAGACACTGTCTCTTATCTGTTCAAGCTCAAAACCGCTTTTAGAGAGACTGTCTGAGGGCTTCGGGGGGGGGTGGGGGGAGTGGGGCAGGCTTTGGGTACAGGGCTGCTGGCGACATCATGGAGTGGAGCTGGCCATTCCTTCCTGCCATCTGGGACTTCCTAAAAGGAGTGGCAAGTGTATGGAGGAAAGACAGGACTGATGGTGAGGAGGAGAAGAGCCCCTCGAAATGGTGCCCAGATCCTGTGAGAGAGTCACGCTGACATTATTTGAAATAGCACGTTAGCATTGCTGGCATTTTCTGGGCTCCTCTGAAGAAGATGTTAGAAGGGGGAGCCCCTGCATTGGTCTAGGCCCCTTACGTCTCAGTCACACGCTCCAGCGGTCCTTCCGCGGCTCCCCAGAGCCTCTGATCCCCGTTCTCAGGAGGGATGCCACACCTGGCTGGAGGTTTGCTGGGATTCACTTAGCACTGATAACGGTCCTGGGATTGTGAAAGGCCACCCCATCCTGGCCTGCCGCAGGGGCTAGCAACTTGCAAAGGCCTTTCTCTGTGGACCCTTGGGCACACGGGGGCGGATGTCATCCAGCACGGGCTCCATTTGTCAGGCTGAGCTGACAGGCTTGTCCCGGGTGGCCCGGTGGGTGACGGCTCCCGTGACAGCATCCCACTCATTGGCTGCCGATGTAGCTTCGGAACACCTGAGACCCCACCTCTGCTCTGTTGCCAGCACGTTTATGGCTGACCCAGCCTGTGCCTTAGGCCTCGGGGGGAACTAGAGCCGCTTAAATTCTTTCTATTGTGAGCCTGACATCTGACTGTTTTCCAAATACACCGTATCCCCAGGCTCACTATGAAAAGCAGATATAGGCAGGACTGTTTTGAGTAGAGCCCGGGGGAGGTAGGGTGAAGGGGGTGGGGAGGCGGAGACCCCTGCCTGCCCCTCCCAGTCTCCAGCCTGGCCCCAGGAGACCCCTGTTTGGAGAAGCCCCAGCTCTGCATACAAAGCTTAATAGCCGTAGGACCAGACCATCCCCGAGGGCCTTCCTGCTCTGGGGTTCAGATTCAGCATTGCCAAACCCTTTGATGCCATTTCAGGGTGATCTGTTATCACTTTGGGTAGTTGAAAACCTGTCCTGGTAGCCCAGACAGGGCAGTCTCTCAGATCACATGCTGTGCAGCTGAGGAGGAGTGGAGTGTGGGGCTGGGAATCACCCACTCTTTACAAACACAGTGTGCATTCGTGGTCCTGTGTGTGTGCATGAGGGCTCTGTGAGGTTGTGGGGCTGGGTGTGAGGTGATGTGGGTGCTGGTGGCTATGAAGGTCACACGGCCGCCCCTCCCTCCTAGCAAGGGTCTCAGACTCATGCCTGATGTCCAGGGACAGGCCTTGCACCCAAGTCAGTGCCTTCTGTCCATGGGCTGTTGCCAGCTCTGGGTGGGGCCAGGGTGAGGGCACCAAGGGCAGATGTACACGCAGCCCGGCACAGCCTGGTCACTTCTCCGTCAGAGGCTGAAAGAATAGTAGCAAAGCTGGCCTTTGAGTTTTGTTTACCAGGGCTCACTGCAAAACCCTGTGAAGGTTTTATTTTTTTCCACTTGATTTCAAGCCATCTGTTTTCCTTCCTAAGATCTTGAGTTGCTTACAGTAAATCTGTACAGGCTTTCATGCTTACCTAGCTCCACTGCTTTCCAAACCACACAGCCTAGAACTTTCCCCAGCATGCTCTCACGAGTCCCAAAGATGCTCAGGGCCCTGAGGTCCTGGCTGGCTCAGAGCCAGACCTGCACAGTGCGGTGCGAGGGTGCTCCGGCCCCCAGGGAGCCAGCAGTGAGCCAGGGCCTGGCATAGGGGAGGGCCCCGGAGATACCCACTTGGGTGGTGGTGGGGGGAACAACTGTGAAGAGACCCTTTTCATGCCTCAGACCATTGGCATTCGCTACAGGGGCAACTTGGGCCGTCCAAAGGCAGTCTTGGAAGTCCAAAATAGGCAGTAGTTTGTCATGTGCTGAAGTAATTTTTAACAGCGCCAGCCGGGCATCACGGTGAGGGGTAGCAGCCACACCATGGTGGCTTTGTTGCTCTTTGTAACTTTCTCCAGGAGAGGAAAAATAACAGCACCTTTTCTTTCTTTGTGGAAATAGCCCTGAAATGAAAGCCAACCGTGAGTGTTGGTAATGCAAAGGCGAGTGATGGAAACTTGATTCTTAGCCAGTGTAAGCAGAAAACAGCGCTGCTAATTGATTCATATCAAAAGCCCAGGGCTTTAAGAGTAGCTGGATCCAGGAACCAGACGGTGTCTTTGGGACATCGCGTCCCTCCTTCTGTCCTGTCACACTTCTTCCCTCTGTCTTGTCTGTGTCCTCAGGAGGGCCCTGCTGTGTGGTGGGCTCTGGTGGGCCCAGCGGAGAGGAGGCCCTCTCCCCAGCACTCCTCAGCCCTGCCGGCAGCCATGACCCCATTCCTGACACCTTTGGTGGCCGGGCCTGGGCTCTATCCGTCATGGGGGCCCAGAAGGCAGGCAGAACCCACAGAGGTGTACCACGCTGGCTGGGAAAGGGATGCACTGGATTTGGGGACATGTCAAGGAACAGGAGGGAAGATGTGAGTTTGGGGGCGGGTCAGACCTGGGCTTTAATGGAGGCCCCCACTGGTTCCTCTCAGAAATGAAGAAAAGAAAGGACAACGTTTCCAAATCCAGCAGAACTCACTGAGTCAGAGACCACCTTCGCAGTGGGTGGGCTTGTGGCATAAGGATTTGAGCAGTGGGCTATTCTTGTTGAGAATCCCAGGCTTGGTGGTCCCAGATGTGCTATTGTGATGGGAGGGGGTAGATGGGATACTTCTGGACTCCTCCAGCCCAGAATAATGTACTGCACACAGAACCACCCAGACCAGGTGTCCCGACCTCACACAGTTAGCAACTGCTCTGTGCACCTTGAACAAAGCCCTTGGCCTCCCTCACCTGGGTCTCCCACATGCAGCATGAGAGACCTGACATGGTGGCTAAGGGCCCTGCCTACCCGACATGCCAACATCTTTTGCATATAAGCTAGGGAACAGGAGGAGAGGGACTTCCTCATCGAACTCCAAGTCAGCTTAACCTTGATTCAGATTAGGGCAGAGGCCATGCTAGTGAGCTCTTTCAGCACATGTGTCTGAAGAGGCCAAGGTGATGCGCGGCAGATAGACCCAAAGGGCTGTGGGTACATTTGTCGTTGGAAATAGGAGACCCTCCACTCAGATCCCACTTCCTTACACTGACCCTCCTTCCTCTCTCTGGCCACCTGCTCCTGTGTCCCCTCCATAGTGGACCAGAGCCGTGTCCTGTAGATCTCACTGGCTCCCTCTGGGGGCCCTGTGAAGCCCTCTCGCCACATAGAAGGCAGGGGCTAGAGACCCAGCCTCACTGGAGGTGGAGGAGAAAGAGGTCCTTATTGTCACCTTGGGCTTTTGGGGCTTGCAGTAACCCAAGGGGGCAGGCCCAGAGGCCTGAGGCCATTATCCCATTTTACAGATGTGGGAACCAAGGATCTAAGATTTTAGGGCAGGTCGGTGGCAAGCTGACACCATCCTTGAGTGTCCTGGCTTCCAGGCTAAGACCCTGTGCCCGCATCCCCATCTGGCCTGGGGGAGGAGTGACAGACACTGCCCCAGTGTGTCTGCCGACTCAGAAGGAGAAGTGGGAACCAAGACCCCCAAGTAGGCCCATACCAAACCAGAAGCGGTCCAACAGCTTCATTCTCCATTTAATTTCAGCGGGCATAGTCTGGGCAAAGCAAGCCTGGTTCCAGGCTGCTAGGGCGGCAAGTCACGGCTGGTGAGTGCCAGTGGGGTGTGGCTGAAGGCAGGAGGTCTGCCCATGGGCACTGAGTCTCCCATGGCAGAGGAGGGCGACTAAGCCCAGACCCCACTGGACTTAGTGGCAGAGCTGAGAGAATGTCCTGACATTCTGTGCATCTAGCACTCCTACCCATTCACCTAAGAGCTATACCTCCATGTTCCTCAAAGGGCTTGGGTGTCCAGATAAAGAGCATGGGCCTCAGGAGGAGGGAGAAGCAATTAACTTTTTGGAAGAATCTTCTGTTCCAGGCCAACCTTGGCTGCTTGGGTGGGAAGCTTCCTTCCGCCTGCCTCTGCACATCTCCTGGGATTCAGCTTCTGGAGCCTATTCCGTCAGGGCCTTCCTTAGAGCTTCTCCTGGGACGGGTGTGGGCCAGGCTCATATAATTTAGGGCCCATTTGCTGTGCATCTGCAGAGTTAGAGCTCAATTCTGGGTGCCAGGTTGGAGGGGGGGCCAGATGGACACAACATAATCCTGGCCCTCAAAGTCCTTGCTGCCTGGAGGGACAAACCAGGCGCAGGAAAAGCATTGGCGAGTGCTCTTAGGAAAGGGCCAGCTGAGGAGAGATGGGGCACATCTGTCCTGGGACGAGGGAGCTATCTTTATGGAGGAGGTGACATTTAGCAGGGCTCTGAGGGATATGTGGGAAGGGTTTTGGCAGGCAATGAGAACAAAGCAGGCAAAGGCCAGTGGTGGGGTTTGCAGAAAACAATTGCATAAGGTCTGGTTGGAAAGGATGGTGCCAGCACGTGGGGAGAGGTCTAGTGGGTGGTGAGGCGGAAGGCAGCTTGGGAAGGGCCTGGACACCTCTGCTTTCCCTTCCTTCCGGCTCCTTTCTCTCCACCCATGCACCTTGGCCCTTCCTCTGCAGGGCCCTGCCTGGAGAGGGGAAATAACAGCCACCCCCTCCAACTTGTGGGGCTCTCTGCAGTGTGCAAGGCCCTTTTATGGCCTTGACCCTTATGGAAACAACTCTTTGATGTGCGTATTGTTGTCCCCGGCAGGGGATGACACAGAAAGCCATTTGCTGAAGGTCACACAGTGCACCTGACAGCCAGGTGTCCTGCCTCATCGCCCACTCCCTGCAGGCCTTCCTGGGAAAATAGTCAACATCCACTCTACCCAAATCCTTGTTAGATATTCGTAGCTAAATTTCGACCGCTCACAAGCCTCCATGTATTCTGGGTTCTTGGCCGCGATACGAGTAGTTGAGGTTACTGGAATCGTGACCTCTCGGTCATTGTGTTTTTAGTTGTTGTTATTATTGTTGTTATCGTAGGAAAAAGGAAGTGACATTTACCAAATGCCAGATGCTTTATATAGTTCATGTCCTTCAGTTCTCACAGCAATCTGTGGTAGAGGGAGGCACCATCCCACCCCTCCTGCTGGGGGAACCAGCCTCGGAGAGGGGACAGCCAAGAAGTGGCAGTGACTGGATTTGAATCCAGGGCCCTGACCTCAGAGCCCAGGTTCTCTTAGTTGTTCCACAGCTGCCCTTCTCCCTACTGATTTGTCCTCAAAAGTCAACAGAATTCTCAGGGGAGGGGGCGGAGTGGGGTGTGGTGGTGACCCTGGGGCCTGGCGCCACCTTGGGGTCAGGTGGAGGGGAGGTGTCTGGCCTGACCCTCCTGAGTTAATTACCACCCATTTTAGGCTTGATGTTTTAAACATCAGAGTCATGAACCAGACAATTTCACATCCCAGAAGGTCCCTAGAGACCCCTTGTTCCAGTCCTCTGGTTTTATAAGTGAAGACACAGGCTGAGAGAGAGGCAGGGACTTGCCTGAGGTCACTCAGCCAGTCTGAGGCCGAGCTGGCCACGACTCCACCTCGCAGACATTGATTTTAGGTGAGTGGCTTTGACTATAGACTGGAACCGTGTCTCTAGGCCACTTAGACATATTTCTGCTTATTCGGAAACTTCTGTACAAGATCCTCAGGTTCACATGTTCAGATGCATGTTGGGGAGGTTGTAGGGTGAAGGGACAAGCCATGCCCCAGTCAGGGAGGGTGGGACCAGGAGTGGGGCTTGAAGGCTCCCGGATCTGCCTGGAGCTGGCCCGCCAGGCTGACCATCCCGTGTTCCAGGCCACAGGGGACACTGTGTGACATTGGCACTGGGGACACAGTCCTGGCCTGCTGACTGCCTGTGTGACCACAAGACCGCAAGTCCCTTCTCCTTTCTGGTTCTCTAGTTTCCCCCTTAGAAAGATGGAGATGGGGGCCTTTGTTCTTCTGGCCTCATGAGGCTTCAGAGAGGATGGTGTCTTTGAGGGAGATGACAGATTCTGCAGGTTCAAGGCTCAAGCATTGTAAGCTGCTCAGTGGCAGAACCTCTGTCCCTTTGAGATGTGTGACAAGGAATGACTGGGAGGAGGCAGCAGAGCCCCAGCCCAGCTTTGGGGGCTGAATCTGGGCTGGCCTCTGTCACTAGCTCTGGTCCACTTGTGTTCTTTTGCTAGGCATCTATTTTTCCATCTGCGCAGTGCTGAGCCCGGAGGGCCCTGCCAGCCCTGGTGTCCTCTTCATTCTGTTTCTGGGTACAGTGCATTGTCTCTGGGACCTCTCAGTGGGGGCACAGATGGGCGAAGTGGTCCTTGCTGGCATTCCCAGGAAGAGCTCTCTCTTCCCCTTCCTCCGGATACCTCTGAGGGGGGCCGTCACTCCGACCGCGGGTCCGGGGTCTTGCCCTCTGCTCCCAGAATGCTGAAGAGGTCAGTGGTAGGGCAGCTAGGGCCGAGCCCCTCCTCCTAAGGTTCCCTGCCCTGGGCAAGTCCATTCAGGCTTCTCTTACACGGTGCTTCTTGGAATCCAGAACCCAGGTAGGCTCCTCCCTGAAGGGGTCCCCAGTGGGCAACAGCCTCAGGGGGCAGACTTCATCAAGCCCTGCCTCCTCCCTGCTCCTGGCACCTGTGTCCCCAGGCTGTGCAGGATTACTTTAGGGCCCAGCATTTGTCCAGTCCTCAGGTAGCCTATGGAAGGGACAGCCTGCCTGTTAGGAATGGTTATCAATCCCACAGAAGGGCTCATCGTTGTTTGTGGCTCAGAAGCCCAGAAAGTGTGGGAACCTCAGAGTTCAGGCAGCCCCTCCTTTGATTCAGCCCCTGCTCCCAGGACACTGCATGCCTTGGACACCTGGGGGTACCCCAGAGGGGCCCCAGAGGCGAGGAGAAGGAGAAGGATGGGATGCTTTCGGAGTAGCTCAAGTATTTGGCTTCTGCCTAGAAGATGTCACTGGAAGAGAGAGCTCTGAGTCTAAACAGATGTTGGGGGCCACTGTGTTAGTTTGCTAGAGCTGCTGTAACAAAATGCCACAGCCTGGGTGGCTTAAATAGTAGGAACTCACAGCTCTGGAATCTGGAAGTTCAAGATCAAAGCGTGAGCAGGGATGGTTTCCTCTGAGGCCTCTCACCTGGGCCTGTAGGTGGCTGCCACCTTCTGTGTCCTCACATGGTGTTTTCCCTGCCAGGATGCATCCCTGGTGTCCCTCTGTGTCAAGAAGTTTCCTCTTCTTGAAAGGACACCAGTCAGATTGGGTCAGGGCCTACGATAATGGGCTCAGTGAACTTAAATCACTCCTTTAAAGGCCCTGTCTCCAAATACAGCCACATTCTCAGGTACTGGGGTCAGGGCTTCAACATATGAATTGGGGGGAGGGGGGCATGCATCTGGTGCATGCAAGTCCCTTATGTCACAGAAGGGGAGACTGAGGCTGGAGAGGAGAGGTTTGCCACCACACCGCAGGCCGGGGCTGGAACTCGGGCCTGGTGATGGCCCTGCCCTTTGAATTGCCCTGTCTCTGGGCAAAGCAGAAGCCGTTTTTCCTTTGCTCAAGGACTCCTGACACTCAGCTCTCCAGGGATTTCCCCTAGAGGGAGGTCTGGGCATCTAGATTTGCCAAAGTTGTAAATCTCTTAAGCCCTAAGCTGCTCCCTGGCGTCTCCTGAACGCCCTAATGTGAAATGCAGACGTTCCTCCCTTTCAAGCTCCGTGCTCACTCCTGAATTTCCCATCGTGTTTGCACCTAAGGATGCAATTACCATTTCCTCCCATTGTCCTTTCCGCCTGTACCCCTGTGCTCAGCTGACGCAGGCTCTCAGACCCGCTGGGTGAGCACGAGGCTGTGAGATTATGAAGATCAGACCGCTTCTGAAAGCTTCAGGCTGGCTTGGGGCCAGCGATGCTTATCGGTCCACCCAGGGCTCCTTTGAGGTTATTTTCTTCTCTTCAGAAGATGCCCGTATATGCTGCAGAGAGCATTTCCATCAATTCTTCTGCCTGAGCTAGCGCCAGTCGAGTGCTGCCCGCGGCCATTTGGCACCCCAGCCTGCTCCTTCCCGGGCCTGCTGGGCTGTCTCTGGTGGGTGAGCCTCCCTGGCCGTTCCCAGGACCCCCAGGCCTCCGTGCTTCTCCGCTGGGCCCCTGCAGGGCCAACCCCAGCCCATCTGCCCATGTGGACCGCAAAGCATCCCCATTTGGCCACGGTTATTAAAAACCACAAGAAAGCGTTTTCTCCTACAAAGGTCATGGAGCTTGAGTTTCTAGACTCGTTTGGGAAAGATACAGGGGCCAGAGTGGTTTAGGTTTGTGGACTTTCGGCAGATCTTAGATTTAAAGCATAAAATTGAGACCAGGTTTCTCTTCTCTTGCACTGAAAGGGAAAACAAACATCGCGATTGCTGAGCCCTTTCCTCTGGGCGGTCTGTCTGTGGTCTCTTTGGGGTGGGGCCGGAGGAGGCAGGCCGGGCCACGGGCACGGTGCTGGGCTGGCAGCAAGCCCCGGGGCCTGTGCAGCAGCCTCGTGTCACCCCCAGCGATGCCGTACTGGGACTTTCCATGCCTGTAAAATATAGTCATCCTTGCTTCACCGGGGACGAGGCTGAAATTAGCATCCCCGGACACGTTCCATAGATGACGGCTCCTTTCCTCTTTGCTCATCCGCGGTTCTGGTGGACAATGACAGTCTCCTGGAGGATTTAGGTGGGGGTAGGTGAAAGGAATTGTGTCCTAGTGGTGGGCTTTCTAGATGGTAGGAGAGCTTTGAGATTCATGGAGGGGTGGGGTTTTCTCCTGGTGCTGGCCCCGCGTATGACAGAGCCACTGCTGACAATGACACCTGGTTTCCAGCTCCATACAGCCCTAGAAGTCAGTTTCTTCCAGTTTGAGGGATGTGTTTCGGCCAAGGGGCTTTTCACCTCCTGCCTTTTAGGAGCCCCCTGCTAAGGGTAGAGCCACTGTGGTAACCTGGGGTCAGGGGAGCACAGGCCTCCAAGACTGGCTTCTGGGTCCTCCACCAGCTCCATAGCCCATAGCCAAGTGCCCCGGGCAAGTCAGTATTCTCAAAGCCTTGGTTTGCTCTTGGGGTTGGAGGAATAATGGTAGTATGGGGTACAGGGTCTGTGCCCAGGTGGTGGCAGTTACTGTCTCAGGACTCAAGCAGGCATTAGAGACTGTTGCTGCCACTAAACAGACTCGCAGACAGATGCCCAGAGATGGACCGGGATGTCCCTGCCCCCACTGTTAGTAAGCAAAAGTTGGGATGTGAAAGCAGACGCTGGATTCCAATTGCGGGGGCCTTTCTGCCATGTCATTCCTCTGTCGCCATTCTCCGTGTCGGCGGTGGCCCTGGTGAAGCCAGTGTGGAGGCCGCTGCCCAGAGCAGAGTGAGTGTGAACTGAGGAGTCCTGGCTTCCCCCCAGACCCGGAGCTCACCTGGTGAGGCTTGCCCAGGAGCGCCAGGCAGAGGCATCCTAATACCATCACTTCTGTGTTTTCCAGGGTTCGCCAGGACTTCGACGTCCCCACCAGCCACCTGATTGGAGCACATGGATACTGCACCCAGGTAGGGGGTGCAGTGGGGCGCCGGGCAGCTGGGTGCTTCTTTTCCTTCCTCCTCCCTTCTTTCTTTGCCCGTGCCAGCTCCCCCCCCCCCCCCCCGCCAAGCGTCTCTCATGTGCCAGCCTCTTTTGGGCTTCACTGTCATGGAGACCTAGAAAGGCCACTCAGTTCAGCTTCCACTTCTGGAGAGCTTGCTGCACCAGACCTGTGTGCTTGGCACTGCAGGGGGTACAAGAGGGGCTGAGGACACAGCCAGGCGCTGCATAGCCCAGAGCCCCAGCCAGAGCCCCGGGGGCACAACGGGGGCTCTGGGCCAGCTGGGGGAGATGAGGGCCATGGCACCCTTTATGTTTGCACAGGACATCGTCCTGGCAATAACCCTCCCCTCTGCAGCCTCACAAAGGGGCCCTCGGGGGGCCTGATGGAGCAGGGGGTCCCTTAGCACAGTTGCTTATCATCGATCCTCCCAGATGTGCGGTGATACCAGAGAAGAGATCTGTTCGTGATCCTTTCAGTGAGCATCAGGACTGGGAGCTAGATGTTATTCCTGGCTTCTGTCTGTGCCTTCCTCGGCATGGCCAGGCCTCCCAGAGTGGCCCCCGGGCCATCGTTATATCTGCTCCTCGACGCACACGGGAATAGCATGTGTAGCACAGACAGGCTGGGCAGAATTGCTCAGGCCCAAACGAGGACCTTGTCCCGACGGTCCTGGCTCACTTGTGCCATCTCTGCAAACACCTGGGTACTGTGCAGGAGCCAGCTCCAGAGCTGCGGTTTGTGCCGGCAACCCGAGGGACTATGGGGTTGACTGATGCCCACCTTCCTAGAGAAAGGCCTCAGGGTAAGTGGCCGTCCGGGATGGCCCAGTGCCCCCTCTGGGTGCCTGCCTTCTCTGTGGGAGCTTCCCCCTCAGCAGGGAAAGAGAGATGTGACCAAGGGTGGGCACTCAAGCAGAGCGCAGAGGATGCCAGACCAGAATCTCTGGCTAGTTCTGAGCTGTGTTCACGGTTTCACACACAAATGAGCTGGGCTGATTTTCTTCCCCTCCCCGAGCCTCAGTTTCCTCATTTGTAGTATGAGGAGTTTGGATTAGACCAGTGCTTCTTAAACTCTGATGTGTATATGAGCCCCGCCCCGGGAGGCTTGTTGAAGAGCGGGCTCAGATTTGATGGGTCCAGCCCGGGGTCTGAGGTTCTGAATTTCTAACAGGCTTCCCAGAGCAGGTGATGCTGCTGGTCCACGGACCACACTTTGAGTAGCAAGGGACTACATGACCACTGAGCTTTGCCACTGCATGATTTTGAGACTTGGGGCAGGGAGCCGTGTGTTGCCCCTTTTCCCTCATTTCAAGAGGGCCTTCTGCTCTGAGGAAGGTTGGACACAGATGGGGTGCAGGGGCCTTTTACTTCTCCTTGAAAACCAGATGGGAATACTCGAACCCATCTGAAAAAGGCCGTGCCTTTCCTAGCGGCCACTGCCCCTGAGGTACAGTATCTCAGAGCAGACATTTCCTCCAAATTTTTTCTCGTTTCCTCTGCAAGGACACAATGGGGCCCCTTTGCTATCTGCCTCCAATGGGGTTCGCTCTCTGGCCATCAGAGGGGACGTCTTTTACTGCCACCAGGGCAGGGGTCTTGGTGTTGACGGAGGGATTTACTAACGGGAGCGTGGCTTTTACAGTTCAGGGGAAAACACTCCTGTGAACTCTTACCTCCAAAGTTTATACTGGGAAAGGGCTATTCAGGCCGTTCCCAAGTAGCATGGGGACGGTGGCCGCCTGCTGGCCTTATAGGCACTCCAGAGCAGATAGGGTGGGTGATGCAGAGGGTCCAGCCTGCCCAGGTGCTAAGGCTGGGCTCACTCAGCTCTTTCTCCAGGGGTGCAGCAGACACTCAGCGGCCGCCCTTCTGGGATCTTTAGCAGCCAGCTGGTACCCTGAGGGTAACAAGTGAGGGGCGAGGGAAGGACACCAGGCAGGGAGCCGGAAAATGTGGACAGAAGTCCAGCGCTGTCACTAACTAGCCGTGGGGCCTGGGTAAATCCTTTCCCATCTATGAGCCCCAGTGTCCCCATTCCTCACAGGGGGTTGGACCCCTAGCTGCCTTGCTTAAGGAAGAGCGCTTCCTGCCACCTTGATGCAGGAGACACTGGCTGAAGGAGACTGCCGGAGGAACAGGGCTCCACATGTCCCCGTTTCCCGGTTCTGGGGTCAGCGGGAATGTCGACCTGTTGGCCTTGCGGCACAAGTCGCATGGCTGCTGAACATGTGATGCCACCCTGGCGATGATGGCGGAGACAGAGCCAGAACCCAGACTGGGGCTCCTCGCCTCCACCTCTCTGCTTCTGCCGCCCTCCACTCTCCCTCCCTGCTCGAAGACCCCACCGTCACTGTTGAGATCCAGATTAGGCCTGGAGCCGAGTTACTGGTGCCTCACACCATTGTCCACTTCCTGCTGCTGATAATGGGCTCTGGTCGTGTTATCATTGGGGGATGTTATCATTGGGGGAAGCTGGGTGAAGGGTGCACAGGAACTCTCTGTGCTGTTTTTACAAATCCTTCTGAATCTAAAGTTACTTCAAAATAAAAGAAGTTTAGGAAAAAAAATACCATCCTTCACGACCCCACCCAAATGTGGCTTCTCCACAAAGTGGCTGTGACTCAGCCATGTGGTCCCATGTGTGCCTGGCCCTGGAGTGTGCCATGCACACGTTTTCATAGCCCCGGTCACATCCTAAATTGTGCTTCAGCCGTGCAGAGACACACCTGATCCCCGCTTAGACCGGACACCTGAGGTCATGAGCCATTCTTTCCCTCCTGACAGGACACCCCCACTCCCCTGCTGCCACCCAGAGCTGAGGACAGGGTCCTGTGCACAGCTGGCACTCAATGAAAGTCTATGGAGTTAAGATCAATGCGCTCCTAGAATCCCTCGGCTGGGGCCGCTGGCAGCTTTCCCGAGGGCTCGTAGGAACTCAGTCCCAGCCCCCTGTAATTTTGGTCTCTCTCCCTCCTTGCTTGCCTTCCTCTTCCACCCCTTTTCTCTTGTTCCCGACCTCCCCTGGACAAACCCTCCCTCTTTCTTTAATCTGCAGGAACTTGTCAATCTGCTCCTGACCGGGAAAGCGGTGTCCAATGTTTTCAACGATGTGGTTGAGCTAGATTCTGGGAACGGGAACATCACACTGCTGAAAGGCATTGCTGCACGCAGCGACATCGGATTCCTATCTCTGTTTGAGCACTACAACGTGTGCCAGGTACGGGCGGCTCAGGTCTCTGGAGACGGAAGGGCCCGGCTCCCTGGGATGGGTGAGAAGGAAAACGGCGGCGGGGGCGGGGTGGGGGGAGTTCCACTCCAGGTCCCAGAGCTGGTCAGAGTTTGGTCCAGGCTCAATCACAGCAGGTTTGGAAAGCAGTATAGCTTCACCGCTATCAAGTATAGGCACGTAATTCACCCCCAAAGCCAGCGGATACCATCTTCTGGGAAAGGTTGTTTCAAAGGGACTCCTGGGGATTTATGGTGTGATCGTGGGCCAGAGTGGGTGCAGTTGTCACGCACACGCACACGTGTGTGTACGTGTGGGGGGGGCAGGTGTTGGGATGGGGTCTTCTCCGGGGACAGGGGATTTGAGCTCTTCGGCCATGGCGTAGTTTCCCAGGGCTGCCACAACAAAGCACCACAAAGTGGGTGCTTAAAACAGTAGAGATTGTCCGGGAGCAGAAGTTCTCCCCGAAGAAGTCCAAAATCAAGGCGTTGGCAGGGCCATGTCCCTGCTGAAAGCTACTGAGAGAATCCATCCTCCTCTCTTCTGGCTTTTGCCGTTTTCTGACAACTCTTGGCATTCTTTGGCTTGTGGATTCATCATGCCAATCTCTGCCTGTCGTCATGTGGCCATCTTCTCCCCGCAGGCCTCCTCCTTTTCTTAGAAGGAAGGATGTCGGTCATGTTGGGCTAAGGGCCCACTCTACTCCACTAACCTCCACTTAACTGGTTACATCTACAACAACCTTATTTCCAAATAAAGTCACACTCTGAAGTACTGGGGGCTAGGATCTCAACATATCTTTGTGGAGGGCATAATTCAACCCCTAACAGGCCACCCATGTATTTGCTAGTGTACTAGTCCCTTTCCCTCCTCTCTCCCTGCAGCCAGGGTCCTGGAAAGGGCTGGGCCCAAGGCAAAGCTGGGCAGGGTAGGGTGACCGTATGTCTATAGGGTGGGCAGGGCCACCGGGCCCTGGGTTCCTATCTAGCCTACCGCTGGACCTTGTCTGAACATAGGTTTTCGTGTCTTCAGAGAAGACATTGTTCTCTGGTTGATTTCGTGGTGCCCTTCCTGCATGACCACAGGGTCAGGTATCCTGTCCCATTGCTAATGGGCCATTTGGCATGGCTGCACATCCAGATTCCCTCTCTGGGTGACACCCCTTCTCCCACGGACAGGAGGCCAACCTGTGGCTTCCAAAGACTTAGGGAGAAAAGAATGATAGGGCTCCCTCCTTGATTTGCTGGTGTCAGGAGGGAGCCCAGGAATGTGGCCACGTGGCCCATGAGAAGCACCAGGGCCCCTGAGCATCCCTGGGTGGGCTCTGAAAGCATTTAGCCCGAAATTCCATGAGCTGAGAAAGGTAACCTTGGCCAGGCTTGTGGAATCCCCAGGCTTACCATGAGCCCTGGTTTCATTCTTGTGTTGAGGGCGTTGGTCAAAAAGTAAACTATTTTCCTTCGGTCTGTGGAGGATAATTGATGGGAACATCAATTGGGGGTCGTCTTTCCCTTGGAATAAATTGCTGATTGAAGAAATTCAGGCCCTACAAGGATCCGGATTTTTGAATCCGGATGCCCCTCTGCTGTTATATGCTTGGCTGAAGCCTGGGGCTTGTATCTCCCTGCAGCAAGGGGGATTTGCTCCTTTGCCTTGAGGCTGCAAGCTCTTTAAGGAGGGCTTTCTGTCCCAGATGGCAGAACTGGGCCTGACTGTCATTCAGCCTGTCTTGGGCTTCTCAGTGCAGCCTCTGGCTGGGAGGTTCTAGGACCCTTACTGAGTATGTGGGGGCTGGAGGGTAGGGAGGTCCTGCCTATTGGTGAGCTTATTAGATGCCCACACTCCGGTGTGTCTGGGGGGAAGCAGAGGAAGCTCTGGGCCAAGCACCCCCTGCTGAACTAGCCAGCCTCTTGCCACAGCCCGGCTGTGTTATGGACCCCCATTGGCTCTCCATGACCCCAGTGGGCTGGTCGTGCCTATCTGACTTGCACCTCATTCTCCCTGCCCTTGAGCTCACAAATGTGGGCTGCACCGCATTGTCGAGCTGTAGTTGGAAGGCCAGCCCCTCCTGGCTCGTGGTGATTGTGGCAGTGGGGGACTGGCAGTCCAGGAAAGGATAGCATGGGACCAGAGGTTTAACTTCAGTGCTTCTCCCATGCCCTGTAGGGCACGTGCCTTGCTGCCTTCACGAAGGGATCTGAGCAAGGACTGAGCTTGGCAGGGAAGGCTCTGCCGGCTGCAGCCTCCTCCCATTTTCCCCAGCTCCTCAAATAGTACCATCCACTTACTTATTCAACCCCTGGAGCATGGCTGACCCATCACAAGGTCATGTGGCTCCTGCCCTAAGTTTTTTTCCAGTCTGTCCATTTCTACCATGATCCAAGCCACCAGTATCGCTGATCTAGACACCAGTGACACCTCTGGCCCCTGGCCCCGCCCCCCCCCCCCCCCCCCCCCCCCCCGAGTTCTGTCCCTTCACTGAAGCCAGTGTGATCTTTAGAAGAGCAGATTGAATGACATCATTCTTTTGCTTTCCACCTGTCAGTGGTTTTCCAATCCTCTGAAACTGTTCAGGGCTGACTTGTGTCCCCTCACAAGTTGGCACGTTGCAGTCCTAACCTTCAGAGCCTCAGAATGTGACTGGATTTGGAAAGAGAGCTTTTGAGAAGTGATTACGTTAAGATGAGGTCATTAGGGTGGCCCCTAATCCAGTTGACTAGTATCCTCGTAAGAAGAGGGGCTTAGGACATAGACACACATGAGGCCAGAGCACGTGAAGACGTAGGGAGGAGGCGGCCCGCTGCAGGCCCAGGCGAGAGGCCTCGGAGGAAACCAGCCCTGCGACACCCCGCTCTGGTACCTCCAGCCTGCAGGACCGTGAGGAAATAACTTTCTGCTGTTGAAGCACCCAGTCGGCGGCCCGAGCAAACTAATGCAGACTGAAATCCCAAACTTCCCACAACTTACAAGACCCTATGAGACTTGCCCCTGCTTTTTCTTCCCTTCACATTTTGACTTAACTGTCACTTCCTAAGGGAAGGCTTTCCTGACCTAACCACTCCATCTAAATAGGGGTCTGCTCTCACAGTCCCCTGCTACCTTGTCATTCTCCACCGTAGAATCTCAATTCTTTCCTGGAGAGGCCTCTTCTTGGTTCAAAGTGTCACATTTCATTGCTTTTGCGATGAAACTTTTAAAAAAATTTTTTTTAAATTATTTTTAATGTTTGTTTATCTTAGAGAGAGAGAGAGAGCGTGCACATGCATGGGCAGGAGAGGGGCAGAGAGGGAGACACGGAATCTGAAACAGGCTCCAGGCTCTGAGCTGTCAGCACAGAGCCAGATGCGGGGCTCGAACCCACGAACTGTGAGATCATGACCTGAGCCAAAGTCGGATGCTTAACCAACTGAGCCACCCAGGTGCCCCTTGATGCAAACTTCGTGCACATTTGAACATTTCTGAGATTTTGATGCATTAATGCAGTCGATGGTGTGTCAGACTTCAAGTGCCAGCTTGCTTTCTTTCTTAGTGAAACAAAATATAATGGCAACTTCGATGACATCTTAGATTCAGTGAAATGCAGTGCAGATGTGTCTGGATGATTATTTGGTTACTGTCTGTCTTCCCCGTTAACCTGGTGAGCTCCGTAAGGACAAGGGGTTTGCTGTTTCCTTCGTTACTGTAACCCCATTGTCGAACGTGGTGCCTAGGACCAGAGTGTGTCAGGTTGAATGACAGTTACCCTTAGAGATGACAGACAGCAACCCTGCCATTAATCAAATGTTGGTTCTTTTGAATCAGGGCTTTTAAGCTGGCAGTCCCCGGATGGGGGTGGGGCATTCGCTCACCTCACCCTTGCAAAAGATTGAAGAATCCCCCTTTAAAAGTGATTCCTAACTGTGCTGAATGTTCGCTGTAACTACGTCTACCCACCAGGAGAAAGCCTCAGACTGTACTGAGGGAAATGTGCCCCCCAGCCTCGCTCCTCACCCCAAGCCTTGGGTCAGCCACCTCCAAACCCACAGGAAGTGAATTTCATCTTTGGAAAATGTCACCCACTTGGAAGGGGCTCCTGAATGAGAAAACTCATTTATAAAGTCTCTGGGCAGCTTTTTTGCCTGTAATCTTTTGACCGTTGAATAAATAAATGGCACGCTGCCCTTTTGTCCCTCTGCTGGAAAATTCAGGGTGGCTGATTATGTAGACGCCTGCCCCCTGGCAGGTTGCATGGTTCTTTTTCCTGCAGTGAATGAGCCGTGAGTCTCCAAGAAGGCTCCCTGTTCGAGGTGATGCCCTTGCCAGAAAAGCCTCTTTTGAGCCTGGAACAGGAGCCAAGTTTGCAGTGGGGTTTAGGCACGTCCGGCCACGTCCTCTAAGGCATCTAATTCCCCCGCATCCACCAACGAGCGAGCTCTGTAGTCACATTTTAATGTCACAAGGGGCCAGGGTGAGAGCCCTACTGGCCAGGTGGGGGTGGGGCGGGATGCTTGGAAAATGGGAAATCGAGTGCATTGTAAAGATCGCCTTCCTACCCTTTGGAGGAGGCGGCTGTTTATGGGCAAGCCTTTCACCAGGGACCTGGTTCAGGGCCTTGTGAGCACAGCCCCCCTGTCTGAGACACCCCAGCCCAAAGCCAGCTCCCAGGAGGGCTCCAAGAGGCCCCAGGAAGACCGCTCGGCCACTCTTCTGTGACAGGCCAGAGAAAGTATGCCCTTCTCCCCACTGGAAAAATAATTCCCATTCTTTCCTTAATCCGCAGGCTGTGGCTGTAAATACCTGAGCATGTAAACATCTCCCTGGGGCTGGTGGGGATTAGGCCAGAATCAGCCTGGCCCGTGGTGTGTGCAGAGCTGAATAAACCTGGGCCCGGGGTGGGGGAGAGGTGCCGCTCAAGGGAGTCACAGGTGACCGGGAGAGAGCACACTTAGGGATGGCTGGTCCGAGGGGCAGAGCCAGCCGGGCACCTGAGCAGGACTTTGCGGGGAGCTCTTGCCACTTCTCTGCCCTTTGCTGGTGGAACAGCAGCAGCACTGAGGGTGTAAGTTCCATCGTATCTGCCTTTCCCGAACACCCCTCTGCCATGGAAGTCTCTGTGGGGAGCTTTCCAGAGGAGTCTCTCATCAGAAAGTGCCAGCCCTCATCCTCCCTTTCCCCTGTGTTCTTTCCCAAATGCCCTGCTAGCCCCCGGGTGTTTCCGGACATCTTTCCTGGCATCCCCTCCCTACTCCTCGCCCAGAGGCCCTCTCTCCCTTCCCCCTGGGGCTCTAAGCCCACCTGCCTTCAAGGTAAAGTCCTACCTAGTTGAAGATCCACTTCATGCATGAGGACCTTCATTTGTCAAACATTTGCTGATGTTGACCTCGAACCTCCGCCCTTGCTGCTAGGGGTATATAGTCCAGTGTGCAGGGCAGGCCGGCGCATCGCTGTGAGGCAGTGACGCACTGTAGGAGAGAAGGCGGGTACCTGAGACCTAGTACCTGGTAACCGCCCCCGCCCGGGAGCTACAAGGAGGTGATTCGTGCTCCCTGCTTGGGTAACGTGGGCGACGCAGGACCTGGCAGGGGAGGACCCGTGTAGCAGTGCTCTAGGTGGTGGATGGTGGGTGCAGAGGCACAGAGGCTCGCCATGCTGGCGCGTGGGGGGGGCTGATGAGAGGCTGGTGCGGCTGTGGGCCGGGGGTGTGGAAGAACTGCTTCAGAGGCCATCGTCTGGGGAGGAGAGGCTGGCTGTGAGGGAGTTTTGGAGGCAGGATGGGCGCACTGTGAACCAGCGAGGTGTGGGAGACGAAGTGACAGGGGTGCCTGGGTTTCTGGCCGGGGTATCTCGCAGGACTGTGTGTGAGGGAAAGGCCCAGAGAGTGCTGGGGTCGGCTCCGGGAGACCAGCTGGTGTCTGGGAGTGGTGCCTGGGGCCCCCAGCGTGGCACGCAGGCCACGATCCCCAGCAGGGTCTCTCTGAGGCCAGCCCAACCCCGGGGTTGGATGGATGATGCTCAGGCCCTTTCCCTGGTGCTGGCGCAGACATCTCTGTCCGCTCCCTCCGCCTCTTCCAGGTGGGCTGCTTCCTGAAGACTCCGAGGTTCCCCATCTGGGTGGTGTGCAGTGAGAGCCACTTCAGCGTCCTCTTCAGCCTGCATCCGGAGCTCCTGAGGAACTGGAGGGCTGAGAGGCTCTTCGACCTGTACTACTACGACGGCTTGGCCAACCAGCAGGAGCAGATCCGGCTGACCGTCGGTGCGCTGCCCTCCGCTGGCCTGCACCCTCGGGCTTTGCATGTCCCTGGGGCAGAGAACCATGCAGACCCGGGTCTGGACTGGGGGATCAGAGATCGTGTGTTGGCGGGTCCTCCTACAGGAGGGGCCAGAGCTGGGCCTTGAGACACTGATGGCAGTGGGGGGTCTAAGGTGGAGTTGAGACCACGTAGTAGAGGACCTGGAATACCATGCCGACAAGTTTGGGTTCTATTCTCCAGGCAACGAGGAGGAAGGTTTTGGAGCAGGAGAGTGGTGAGATCAGATGTGTTTTGAGAAAGACTTTTTCTGGTAGCTGAAGTGGGCGGGAGGGTGGGGGTGAAGACTGGAGGTAGGAGGCCATGAGAAGAGTGCTGTGGTTCAGAAGAGCACTGATGGGTGGGAACAAGGGTGGGTCCCATAGAGATGAGAAGTGGGACAGGTGCCAGAGAGTTGGGCTGTCGGTGCCAACCGTAGGCCGAGCTCGGGTCCTGGGCTGATGAGTGGGCACCTCTCTCTCCTGCCCCCCAGACACCACCCAGACCATCCCTGAGGACAGAGACAATGACCTTGTCCCACCCCTCGAGCTCTGCATCAGAACCAGGTGAGTCCGGTCTGTCTCTGGCTGTGGAACCTCACCTTGAGTGGCTGGGAGGTGTGGTGGTTGGGGGTGGTTGGACCTGTGGGAAGGAGGGTGGGTTTCTGGGTCTCCCCAGCCAGGGGTGTGTGGTGAGACGGGGCCCCTGCAGAATGGAAGGACACAGTGACTGGGGCTTGTTTGTATGGAGCGTCTTGTGGGCTCCGTGGCCCACGTGGAGACGTGTGTGACCTGTGAGGTGACCGGTCTCCAGACAGCTTCTGAGGATGCCCCCGTGGCAGGGGTGATGGTATGAGTAGGTGCTTCTTGAGGTAGCCACCACATGTGGCAAGTGCCGTTAGGTCCAACCAAGAGGAAGGACGGGTAGGGGGAGGGGCGGGGATAGGAAGGCGCCGGGTAGGATGGCGAGAGGGCCCAACTCCTCAGTGGCCCCTAGGGTGTAGCTCACAGATGGCTTCCTGTAGCAGCAGCACCCTCGGCATTAGAGAGGAGCAGCCCCAGTCATTCTATTGGTGCGGGTTGGGCGCTCTGAACCCCGGGCCAGGGGCCCTATAGTCTCAGACACAGGGTGGGGGTCCTTGACTCCTCCAGTCCAGCTCAGACTTGGGGTGAGTCGAGGCCCACTTCACTCATGAGCCCACTGGCCAGGCCCCAGGACTGGGAATGGCACTCTGGAGGGCCACCCCCAGCCTCAGGCAGGCCCTCCACAAAGCCTTCGGGCAATGACTTGGAGGCCTTCAGGGAGCAGTGGGCGGGGGTGGGGGGGACAGGGAGGGGAAGAGGAGGCCTGGATTCCAGTGCTTTCCGGGGAAGAGGTAGAACTTGCAAGTGGTGAGAGTTGGGTTCTGGATTTCGAACCCTGGTCTTTCTGCTTTCCGGCCATGAGCTGTTGGTCTTTCTGTCTGTGCCTCACGCTGTCAGCTGTAAGACAGGGAAAACGGGCGAGCCAAGCGCAGGCTTGTTGTGAAGAACACCTAGCACTTTACCAGGTTTTCCGTAAACAGCTCTTACTATTATTATTATTGCCTTAGCGGCCCGGTGTGACCGGTGTGACCTCAGGCAGAACCTCATGTCCCTGACTATGAAATGATTGGGTTGGGATGGAGGACGATGTGGACGATACTGAGGCCCCGTGGCTCTGACCGCCTGAGATCCAGGGGGCTCGCCTGCAGCCTAGGGGTGCTGCCCACCTGCCCGCAAGTGAGCCTTGACTGGAGCCCCATTCCCAGTGGAGACCCCAGAGAGGGGATGCGGGAGATGTTGGGAACCCTCATGACGCCCCATCCATTCGTCTGTCTGTTCATCCGTCCACCTGCCTGCCCACCAAGCCAGGCACAAAGCATTCTTGTGGGGTCATGTGCTGGCTTTTCTTTCGTCGGGAGGATTAAAGGCCCATGCAGGTCGCTTTCCTTTCATGTACAAAGGGCCACTCATTCCAGGTGATGAGAGAAGAGCGGCAGTGGAAAAAGGAGGTGACACTGGCCTTGGCACCCTCTGCAGGACCGGGTGGGAGGCCACGGGGCATCCTTCCTGCAGGTGAGCCTGCCAAGCAGGGCTGTGGACCGCACCCTAGGCACAGGCTCCGCCCACCTCCCCCGCCCTGAGGACCTCCATCTGTCTCTCTATCCTTCCTGGGGTCCGGGCTTGGGGAGCATCACCCAGGACCTCTCCAGCTACTCCATCTGGAAAA